>NC_073303.1:279970111-280319695 GCF_027595985.1 Sorex araneus | reverse complement strand
CCTTCCTTCCTTCCTTCCTTCCTTCCTTCCTTCCTTCCTTCCTTCCTTCCTTCCTTCCACCTTTCCTCCTTCCACCTTTCCCTCCCAGCAGCAGTCAAGGCTTACTCTGGGCTGCAGGCTGCTCAGGCCTTACTCCTGTCTCTGTGCAGTGCCAGGGCTGGACCCAGGGTTGGTCGCATCCAAGGCATGTGCTTTACCCACTGTCCTATCTCGCCAGGCCGGGCAAAGTGATTTGAACACTAGAGTGTCTCCTTTAGACTGGGAGAGGAGGCAAGCTGGAAACCAGGCGTGGGGAGCTGGAAGCCTCTGGGTTCTAACACGGGCACCACACACCTCCTCGGTTCTAAAGACAGCGTGGGCCTGGCGTACCTGGCGCAGAGCCAGGGTGGCTCGGAGTCTCCCCAGCTTCCACCCTGTCTCAGTCGCGCCTGGGGCTTCCGTTTTGCGCCGGCGAGCTAGCTGTCAGTGTGGGGACTGCAAGGGTGTCGCCTGGAGACTGCTGTGTGCCGGGGAGGCCTCCTGCTGCTCAGAGTCCTGGGAACACGTGTGTGTGTCCCTGCTCCAACTTCTCTCTCCTCCCGGCCCCGCGGAAGGCGCGGCGGTGCCCCGTTTCCTTCTCGGCGGGCCGGCCGCACGAGGCAGCGGCTCTGCGTGAGAGCCTGTGGTTTTCCGTTTCCAATCAGAGGAAAGTAATTTTCCTTTCACTCACCTGACTAACTTGTTCAGAGCATCCCTCCCCACCCTTTTCTGATATCTTGCTGCTAAGTATTTGCCAATTCATTTGCATCTCAATGGTTCCTTAGCAACTATCGTACCCTCCGATGAGGTACAAAGCTGCTCCCTGACACAGCCTGCGGGCCAGGATGGCGCCTTCCCTTCTGTGTCTGCTCAGTTACCAAACCGAGCCCTGCGTGACAAGCAGGCAAGCCGGGGCTGAGTTCTTAGCTCTGAATGACAATGCGGCCGCTCCAGCCCTGGAGTGGGTCCATCCCAGGCCCCTCCCCGCCCCAACCGGACATTTCCTGGAAACTGTCATCTGAATCAGGGTGCAGATCTCAGCTCTGAGCGGTTCCTGTCGGAGAATTAGACCCATTGTAAAGCTCTGGCAGTTGAGGCTCAGAGAAGAGATAGGATACTCACCGCCAAGGTGGGGGTGGGGCAGATGTGTGTTTCTGGGCAAGGGGGGTGCTCAGGACTGGCACACAGCTTGGGACTCCCACTTGTCCCCTCTGGAGCTCTCAGAAGAAACGAGGGAAGTTTTAGTTTGGGTAGATATGAATTTTCTAGCCCGACAACCTTCCACTCTTACCTACCCAGGCATGAGGTACCCCCGCTCCGCTCCTTGGTCTGACCCTGGTTTTTGCCCTGGCCGCTGATAGTCTTCCACCCCTGGGCTCATAGCCATGGAAAACGGGGTGCCTAGCGTGCGTGAGCGCGCACACAGGTGTGAGTGCAGGTACCCGTGTGTGCATTGGTGCAGAGGATGTAGGTAGGTGCCTGCTGGACCGACGGGCGAGCAGGCGCAGTACCGGCCTCTGCCAGCAGGGCTCAGCACGCGGAAGCCGCTGTTCAGACAAGGACAATAAGAACAAAGCTCCTTCCGCGTGAGGGCTGACCTTCGCGACTCCCGCTTCACGTTGTTATTAAATATCTGGAAAAGACTGAAAGAACAATTAGAGTTTTGTCATAATGGATACGTGCACAAAGCGAGCTGCTCCCGGGGAGGCTCGGCGCGGCTGAGCCTGACAAAGCGGGCGACTGGGCTTGTGTCTGGAAGTTGTCTTCATTTCTTCCTGCAGGGCTGCTGCTCCAGGCTCCCCCCAAAGAGCGAGCTGTCAGGGAGGGAGTGCGGGAGTGACTCTCTCTGCGACCTCCGTGCGGGTGTCTGGAGAGCCTGGCCATGACAGGGGCTGCCCCAGAGTCCTGGTGGGCTTGGCTGAGCTGCCTTAGAGGCTCTTATTGGACCGAGAGTGGGTGATCGCCCCTCCATAGAGTCTCAGATAGCGGTGTGTGTTCTTTGTTTTGTTTTGGGGTCACACCCAGCGGTGCTCAGGCCTGACTCCTGGCAGTGCTTGGGGGACCATAAGAGGGCTGCATGCCAGGTACGCACCCCACCACTGGCCTGTCTCTCGGGCCCCGAATGGGGGGCCCTGTAAGGAAGCCACTTGTGGTCTTGTGAGGCCCTTCCTCCCTCTGCCCTCCACCTGTCATCCCAGCCACAGTGCTGAAGATGGGGAGTCCCTCCCTGCACAGGGGAACCCCCACAGGTGGGACGGCGTCCTTAGTGGTGGGGCCGGCTCTGAGGGATCAGCTTCCTGCACTCATTCTCACTGCGCCCCCCTGTGAAAACTCAAGTCACCCCCTTCCCACCTGCCCAAACCCTGAGCATTGTCGGTGCTGCAGACATACTGTGTGTCTCTTCAGCGCTGAGCCCCTTTTTTGAGGGCCGCTGGGCATTGGAGGGTCTAAGATTTGATGCCCGCTCCTCCAAGAATCCCTTTGCAGTCTTGTACTGGGGCTGCTCTCTGTTCTGTTCTCCCTCCTCTGGGTTTGAGCTGAGCTTGGCACTTGCCCTAGTTCCCAATGCCTTTAGCCCAGTGTGGCACTGCCCATGGGGAAGGATGTCCACCCCGGCAGGTGCTGGAGGCCCCCTGCGGGCATGTTGGCCATGGGGGCCTCTGAGCACAAGGGAGCCAGAGGTGGGGCAGTGTGTGACCGGTCGCCATGGAGTTATCCCAGTCTAGTGAGCAGGATGGTTATGCCAGGTGGTACTTGGCTGAAGGCCAGCTCTCATTTCCCTAGACTTGAAGTGTTTGTCGAGTCTGGGACTGTTTGCTGAGCAGGAAAGGCTCTGGAAATGCAATCTACACACAGGGAAACGCGCATGGGGAAGCACACAGTTCCAGGGCAGTTGGTGCAGCCTTCGGAGATCATTTTCATGTCTCTCAAGTCCCTTTCTTGTCCTCCCTCTCCTCTGGCTGTCACCAGTCTGATTTCTGGACTTTGCTACAAGTTTACAGACCAGGCTGGTGGACATGGGTCTCTGTGCTTGTTTGGGTCATTCCCCAGCAGGGTGCAGGGGGGACTCATTCCTGCTGCCCGCAGTGATGGGTCACTCCTGTCTGTTGCCGAGTAGTGGTTGATGGCCCCCAGGGTGTCACAAACACTCTTCCACGCAACCCTTGGTGAACATTTTCTTCTAGTTTCTAGACTGGACATTTAAAACAATTGATTTATTTAACTTAAATTGTTTTAGGATGTATTATTTTATTTTATTTATTTATTTTAATAAATCACCATGAGACACACAGTTGCAAAGTTGGTCATGATTGGGTTTCAGTCATATAATGTTCCAACACCCATCCCTTCACCAATGTACGTTTTTCACTAGCAATATCCCAGACTGGGCTTTTATGGAAAAGGTTCTGAAATAATATGGTGAGCATTGGCGTACATGTTTTTGTGTGGACATAAAGTGCAAGGAAGTTTTCGTTCCTCGTGGGGTTGTCCCTGTGGGTGGCATTGCAGGGCCATTTGGAAAGTGTAAGTTCAGCTTCACGAGAGGAGCAGCTGGGTTGCTGTGCATCCCCTCCCACCCCAAGCGGGGAGCCCCGCCACCCCACCTCCTCACCAGTCATTGGAATTGCCCATCCTTCTCCCGGTAGCCACTCGGCTGGGAGTATCATGGCTTCTCCTGGTTCCCATCTGCATTCTCTAATGAGTCACGCTGGGCTTTCCATGTGCCATGCAGAGATGTTCTTTGATGAGACGGGTGCTCAGATCTTTCCTCATTTGGGGGTTGCCGATGAAATGTCTGCGAATGTCTGTTCATTTGCAGTGTGGCAGTTAACAGAGGGGCCGCCCCACCACTGCCCCTGCGGTGGGGGGTCACGCGGTCATGCTCTGAAGACCAGACCTTGGTTTGTCCTTCCTGGAGGTGCCCTAGGGCTGCCTCACGATCTTGACAGAGAGGTTCTTGGTTAGCAGGGGGGAAACACATGTCTAAACAGGGACCAGGTCATTGGAACACGTACCCTTGCCCCGGGGGTGGGTGAGCCCTGCGGAAAGCAGGGTTCAGGCAATGCACATTCCTCTGCTTATTTCCGAATGCTGCCATCCCGCCCACCTTGCTCCCACCACGCTCCCGAGTGCAATGGAAGGGCCTGTGCTCTTCGGGGGTAGAGGACAGCAGAAAGGGACAGACGTCCCCAAGAAAATCCCAATTTTCTGGGTGCCCTTTCTATGGTTTGGGGTTTTCTTTTCTATGAAGATCCGTGTATTTCTGCTCCTCCAGGCCCCTGCACCTCACCTGGCTGCTTATCACCTTGCTCCCGACAAGTTGAGCTCCTGAGCGGTTCCCAGCCAGCCTCATTGTGCTGCATCAAGCGGTGGGGAGTGACTTTGGTTCATCTCTGAGCCTGAGGTGACAGGCTCGCTATTCCAAGAGCTGTTCAACCCCAGGCATAATGTGGGCGCGTCAGCCCCGTTCACTGCTATTTGCATGATGATGATCAGTGATCACTGTAATCATGGGAGGTGGCACCTGACAAGGATGCGGAGGCCTGCCATGGTGTCATCAAGCTTCAGTGTGCTCAGCTGGGCCCCCGTCACTTCACACAAGCACCTTGTGTGCTCAGCAGAAAAGATGTAGCCAATGCTGGCTCACTCCATCGTCCCTGGCTCCGGGAAGGACAGGTACTCAACCTATCAGAGTCCCCTGGAGTATAGTCCAGATTCTTGCACAGAGTAAATGCCTGGTAAATGATGAATGAGTGGATAGACAGATGGATGGATGGAAGTGTGGATCAGATGGTGGGTGTGTGGCTGAGCAGATGGATGGGTAGGTGGGGAATGGATGGGTAAATTATTGTGTGATAATGGGTTGGTGGATAGATGGATGAATAGGTGGAAAGATGAGTGTATGTATGGATATATGGTGGATATATGGATAAATGGGTGCATGGATGGGTTCATGGATGGATGGTTATGTAGGTTAATGGAGTAGGTGAATATGTGGATGGATAGATGAATGGATAGATGAATCGGTGGTTAGGTGGTAGATGAATGAATACGTAAGTGAATAGATGGGTTGGTAGATGTTTGGAACAGGTAAATGGATTGGTCGGTAGATGAATGAGTGAATGTATGGATGAATGGGTGTATGACTGGGTAGATAGCTGGGTGGATGGATGGGTAAATGGATTGATGGAGGGTGAGTGTATAATAGATGTGTGAGTGGGTAAATGTATGGGTAGATGGGTGAATGGGTGAATGAATGAATGAATGAATGAATAGGGGTAGATGGATGTACAGTAAATTAATGTATGTTTGAATGGGTTAGTGGATGGATGAATGGATGGAAGGATGGACAGGTGAACGAGTGGATGGATGGATGGATGGGCAGCTGGGTGGATATATGGGTGGATGGCTGGATGTATTGATGAATGGGTAGATGGCTGGATGAACTAACAGGTGAATGGCTGGATGTATAGATGGATGCGTGGATGGGTGGTTGGATTATTGATGCCTATCATACTACTTTGAGTCACTGAAGAAGAGACGAATGTGGTGCCACCATACCCTGGCTAAAATCAAAGATTCATATCAATACCAAGAGCATAAAAAGTCCAGGAGACCATGCTGGGCGTCACCTAAAGAGGGTTTAGATTAGAACAGAGAGCAATTGCTTTAGGGGAAACAGGAGTATAGTGGGCCTTTATCACGTGGATAAAAGATAAAGAGCACAAAACATAGACAAATAGCAGAAGCAGAGGTGATAGGAAAGGAAAGAACCTGGCACCACATTTCAGTAAAGGGGGTTCTCAGTGGTGCAACCACAGGTTTTGTGCATAGGAGGTCAGATAACAGCAAGATGAAGTGGGCTGGGTAACCAGGAGGGCTTCTTGAAGGAGGGGAGACCTTGACAGGAGGTTCAGACTAGGAAAGGAGGCAGGGCATCAGATCCCTTTCCCCTGGGCCTCCCCGCAGGCAGAGATGGTGCCTGTGTTCAGCCCGGAGCTTGTGAGAAATGCAGATTCTCAGGCCTGGCCTCACAGCCCCCAAGACCACATCTGTCTAGGCCCCAGCTTTAAACAATTTAGCACAAAACACTGTGCGGCCCCCCTGCCCCCAGATGAAGGAGATAAGAATGACAAGGAAGTGTGGCAAAGGAGCCTCGCACAGGCCCTGTCCTGGAGAAGTGTTCTAAAGGACAGTCCCCCTGTGTGGCTCTCAGTGCTATGGGCAGATCAGACGGTGTCCTTGGTCTCCTGATGCATTCTCTTGGAGTGGTTAACGAACCCGCAGGCAGATGTGTTTGTGTGTGTCCATAATAAATGCACCGTCACACAGAATGTGTGTGTCATCGGTGTTACTCAATTTGTTTATGAAATATATGTGGAGAGAGAGAATGACAAAACACGCAAGGCTGCACGTTAAAATTCAGTGAATCAACATGAGAAGTGTACGGGGATTTCCTGTTCTGTGCATGCAACTTTCCAGGGTGATTGCTAGTCTTTAAGAAAGAAAAGTATTTGACAAGTTTGTCTTGTGCCAGAATTTGAGACATGTTGCAAGTTACCCTCCAGAAATGGCCGAATGAATTTATATTCTTACAGCACGTTGAGAGGGTTGGTGCAGCTGTTTGATGGAGCTATTTTTATTCAGCTATTTGGATGCCATGGACTCTTTTTGATGAGGTCGTATATCAGTTTTGACCTGGGGATATTTTTTTTTATTTCTTTACCCCCCAATTTGTTATGAATATTTCTAAAAGGACAGAGAAGTCTGGGTGCAATCAACACCCAGGGCTCACTAGCAAATCCCGAGATCATTAATATTCCACCTTAGACATTTCTCAGGCCACAGTTGCGGGGGAGGCTGGGAATTGAGTCTCCGCAAGATGAAGTAAGTGTCCGGGTGGGAGCGGGGGCGGGGCACCTCCTCTGGCATTGGTCCATGTTGTTTGGGGAGCAGAGAGGAGGATTGCTGGGCTCCTTCTAAGGCCATTTAGACCTTCGGAAGAACAGACGGACCTGGCCTGAAATTCCCCCTGCGTCTTCAAGCAAATCCCCTCAAAAGTTTGTTGTCAGATCTGTAGGGTGGTCTTGGTGTATCTGCAGAGAGGCCGAGGGCATCCTTGCAGGTCTGTTCTGTACGGCTCTTCTCGGGACATGCGCAACCTCTGGTAGCACAGAACTGTCTCTCCCCTCTTCCTCTCCCCTCTCCCATCCTTGCACTGCCCAGGGGCAGCAAACCTGCCCTCAGGGAGCAGATCCTTTCCCTCAGGAAGCAGACAGCTCCGAGCTGCTGTGCTGAAGCCTCTTCCTCCTCCCTTTCTGCCTCATTTTGCAAGATGCCAGATCTCAGCTCCATGAGGGATGCTTCTGGAATTATTGGTTTGCTTTGCCTTTAGGGTATGCCCAGTGGCGCTCAGGGCTTACACAGGGGTCAGGGCTCAGGGCTCTCAGGGATCACTCCTGTTGGTGCTCAGGGGGACCTTATGTTGTACTGGGGATCAGACCTAGGTCAGGCATGTGCAAGGCGTGTGTCATATTTCTCAGTGTCTTTGATAGGTAGGTGGGGGCTTTTCCTCACCCCCAGACTTGGGGCGGAAGGCTTCACTGGTTTCTCCCTCACCTTCCCACTGCCCCCAACAATACTTTTGCTGAAAAGCCAGTTTCTCAAACAGTATCAACTGGTGTAAATAACTCACCCGGCGGTCTCTATTCAGAGAGGTTTCCAGAAGGCAGTCATAGACCAGGCTTATAGAAGAAGGGAGTGACATCTGGAGGCCTGGTTGGATGAATGGATGGAGGGGGCAGAGATTGCACAGGGAGGAGAGTGGAGGGAGAGCAGAGGAGGCAGGAGAGTGGGGGAGGGATGGAGGAGGCTGGGAAGCAAGGAGGGAGGGCAGAGGAGAGGAGGGTCCTCTGGCCTGGGGAATTGGTGCCCAGAGTCCAGGGATGCTCCTTGGCTCGTGGCTGGGTGGCATCCCCTGTCTGTCCTCCCGGGAGCTTGTCCCAGCATCCAGCACTGGGGTCTCCCCTGGGAACACCCAACCTAAAAATGGGGGGTCTGGGGTGGTGAGAGTTGCTGTGTGATCAAAGGGGGCCAGACTTTGGATTACAGGATGAGGAAAGTAAAAGGGGGAGGGGAAAGAAGGGGGTGAGGGTAACTTTCTCCTGCCCCTCTGGACCCTCTGATCAGTCTTCCTGGTGAGCCCAGAGACCTGAGACCAGAGACCTCTCCGACCTCGGAGAGAAATGGGAAAAGAGGAGCAAGGAGGGGACAGCAGGGGACAGCAGTGCTGATGGGTCCTTCCTGGTCCTCCCTGGGCTCGGATTCCCACTTGCATACCCACCCCAGGGGCCACTGGCCTTGGGCTCTGCATGGAGCATTACCGTTCTCACCCCAGTGCAGAGAGGGAAACTGAGGCTCGCCTTGGCCAAAGGAACCTCAGGGACCCGCAGGGGTCTGTCTGGAGTTCCCGTGAGGAGCCTGTGATTGGGAACAGGAGGCTCAGGAAATGGGGGAGTTTTTGTGGAACACTGTGCAGGTCCACAGCGCTGTCAGCTCAGGAAATTGTAAATACAAAGATGCTTTATTGCCTGGAATCGGGAAGCGGTGATAGCATCAGTTTCCAGGGCAACAGGCTATGATGTCAGACAGATGTGGGCTGACCCAGAGGAGAGGGCAGGCAGGGAAGAGGGGAGGCAGGGAGAGGAGGGAGGCCCCTCACAAGGATGCTGGCCCGCACCCTCCCCCAGCTGTCGGCGCCTCAGCGCTGCTGCTCACATTTGGAACAGATACACACGCTGATGAACCGCTGAGCGCTCAGCTTGCAGACTCACGAATCAGAAGAGCCTTCGTCTTCAATGTTTTCCCCAGGGCCAGGGAGCTAGTACACAGGGCTAGGGCATTCACCTTGCACGCAGCAGACCCTGGATCCATCTCTGGTCCCCCGAGCCTCGCCAGGAGTGATGAACCCCGAGTGCAGAGCCTGAACACCGTCGGGGGTGGCACTAAAACAAAAAGAAAACAACAACAAAAAAGAAAGTTAATGGTTTCCCTGTTTTCTGTCCCCCACCCCTTTTCTTTTGCTCTGGTGACCCCGGTGGTTGATTGAGAAGTGGCTGGCGGCCAGCGGGGTGAGGCTCTGAATCCAGTTTGTGTGGCATGACCAGGAGACAGCTGAGGCTGAATAGTGGGGTGCTGGGGCCTTCTGGAATGAGCGTGGGAAGTGGGGAGCGTATGTGGAGCATGCTGGGGCAGGGGTCCTGGGCTGAGCCCCCACTCACTGGCATCATCTCTGGACCCCAGGCCGACCCCAGAGCTCCTCAGAGTGGCTGTAACGTTCTCAAGTCCACATGCTCTTTGGCAGGGGGGTCTGTGCCAGCACTGAGTTTGCACCCTGCCCCACCCCCCAGATCAGTAGGCTGTGGGGCCCGGAGTCTCTGGGAACTATCGCCAGTGGAAGGATCATGCTGGGAACCCGGGTGCGAGGCTGTAAAGTCACATGGAGAGAGTCACGTGGGACCCTGGCAGAAGGCCCAGGTGAGCACCGGCTGTACTGGCAGGTGAGGCAGGACCAGCTGTGCCCGACGGGAGTGGTCCGGGCAGCAGGCTCGGGAGCAGAGAGCCCCCAGGCAGCATCTGAGTAGGAAGTGCCCCGCCAGCCTCCAGAGCCAGGAGCTCGGGAGAGGGGGGCTGTCCACTCTGAGAACAGAGCGTCCCTGGGCATTAGGGGGCACAAGCCCCAGCTCATGGCACTGGTAAGGTTGCAGAATCCAGGCCCCGGAGCTGCAGAAGCAGACGGGCCAGGCGGTGCTCACCTGCCGTGATGGATGGTGGCACAGAGGAGCCGTCGTCAGCTCCAGAAACCCAGCAGCCAGCTGCAGCTGGGCAGCTGAAGCGCCATTCACCGCGCTCTGATAGGCTGGGCCGGTCCTGAAGCTGGTGGTGCGGGACTTTGTGTTCTGTTGGGGTGGTTTGGGACTGGATGGCTTTTATCCCAGACGGGGTGAGGAGTCCCTGAGGGGCTGGAGAGAGAGCTCAGAGGGCCCGAGCACGGTGCTTTGCCAGAGGCCTGGGTCCCGTCCTCAGTGCCACGTGGTCTGGAGCACGGAACAGGGCAGAGCCCATAGGCGCCCCTAGGTGTGGCTGCACCCCACTCCCACACCCGAATAACACCACAGGAGAGAGCATGCGCCATCTCAGATGGGCCCAGTGACTCCCAGCCCTGAGTCTCCCCATTTGGACTCGTCCATCCCCTCCACTTGCCCATCAGAGTCCCCCAACCTTCCTGTGTCTAGAAACACCATGACCTAGAGGCCCAGGAGAATGTTCCAGAAGGACAGGAAGCAGGCTCATTGTTTTGGCCCACCCCTGCCTCCAGTGCACTCCTGCTCTCTCAGCAGCCCATCCTGGCCGCCCACCTTGCTTTGCTCCTGGCGCGCTGCACTCACTGGCTTCTTCCTGGGTAAGGGACGCCCGCACGAGGCCCTCCGGGTGCCCCCCCTTCCTCAGCTGCCCACCTGCTCCTGCCCGCTCTGTGCGGGCCCCTTTCTGCCACTCTCCGGACCTCACTGTTTTCCGTATTTATGTTTCTTGGAGAGCAGCTGCCTTGTGCGTGGGGAGAAGGGGCTTCCTGTGACCATCTCCACGGCCAGCCTCGTTCTCCTGGGTGCTGTGACCCCCTTTCTCTGCCCCTCATGGCGGAGGGGAGGATCTGGGCCTCTCCCTGGCTCATTGCTGATTCTTGCCGTGTCCTCCGTCGGCCTCGCCTGGTCTGGGCAAGTAGGGCCCGGGTCCTCTGCCGTCCTCCCTTTCCCAATTTTCAGGGCACTAATCAGTTTTATTTCATCCCCCACTTATAAATGACTTTCAAGCCCCTTGGAAATAGGAAGGTTGTCTAAATAATAAATCATCATTTTGGCAAATGATACCGAGACATTTAGAGAGATAAAATTAATCACCACCTTATAGCTCTCCAGCGGCCTTCCCGTAGGGAGCACCAGTGAGTCTGTGGCATCCTGGTTAATCTTGACCCATTCCTGGGAGAAGAGGAGCTCATTTGTCTCCTTTCCGGAGTAAAGGCCACGGCGGAGCAGGGGACTTCTTTAGCCACGCCCCCTTAGTGAGCCCCATGCTCAGTGTGAGAAGTATCAGGTCCCCCCCCCCCCCCAAGCTGGCCTGGGTGCAGCCTCTGCTCCACTAAGCACCTCAGGCTGCAGGCTTCTGAGCAGGGCTCCCCCTTCCTCCTTCCCACGTCCAGGTTCCCCCAAAGAGGACCTCTGTTAGCCAGGGCTCACCCTGTGTGCTTCTGAGAGTTCGCACAGAAGCCCCAGGCTCCACCAGGGTTCCAGCCTCCTGTACCAGCAACCCATGCCAGCTCAGGAATTCTTAGGTGGGTAGACAGGATTGTGGAACCTCAGTGTCATACAGACACTCAGCCCTGCCGTGGAGTTGTACTCCAAGCCAAGCGCATGTAACACCTCCCTCAACTACTTTCTCTTCTCTTGAACTTGAACCTGAGCTGACCGCTTCATCACATTCAATTTTCAGTTTTGAGTAACAATCAGCAAGATCTCTAGATCTTGCGCACATAGACACATACGTACAGACCTATGTCACTGCAGGAAAAGCATGAGGCTGGCTTCAGGCAGGGCTGGATCCAGGACTCAGATTTTATCTCTTAGTCCTTCTCCTTTGGGGTTCACCTCATGCTCTTCCAGCCCGGTTCTTGGGTCTATGCTGACTCCAGACTGAAGTTTAGATAGTGCATGCTCTAGGGATCCTCGCAGCTGAGCCCAGCCTTGATCACATGCTTATTCTGAACCAGTTGCCATGTGCATGTGTGTGGTTGGGGTGGGGGTGGGGGGAAGGAATTTACTGATTGGCTGAGATCCTGCTTTCCTCTGCGACAGGGGATGCTTCCCACCAAGTGTGCTGCCTGGTGGGACACAACTTTCTCTGCACCTGACCTGGTCTTTGTCCCATCAACATTCTGCTCCTGCTTTCTCCTTCCCTTACTCATTTCCATCTTTTCCTCCTCCATGATCCAATTCCGCTTTCCTTGGTTCCCCCAGAGGAAAGACATCCACGTGACACTGGGATAGCTTTTGAGAAAAGAGACAAATGTTCAAGTGGAATAAATGTGCAAAATTTTCATCTCAGTGGAATTTGAAGGGCTTGAAAGCTCCTTGGTGGTGAGGGGGAGGGGAGCGTGGGTGCAGGAAGGGTCATGGGTGCTGGTGACCCCTGAGGAATTGGGCACTGAAACTAGTGCCAGGGAGGTCTGGCAGTTGGTGGCCGTGAGCTGGCCAGTTATCTTCTTACTCTGTTACTGGTCATGTACAAACTTCTAGAGGTCCAGTTCCCAGTCGGGTCATTTTCTTTGGGGATGGCTCAAGTTGTTAACTTTTCCAGACCCAAATCAGATCCCGGAAGGAGGGTGAGAGGTGCAGGTCTCGCATCGGGTGTTTAAATCCAGGCTCTGAGGCTAAAGGCTGTCTGTGAGCGAGGCTCGGGCATGTGGGCCGTCATGGGAGGGATCTTTCAGGAGACCAGTGGGCAGTCCTGGACACCCAGCCAGGCTGTGAGCACTTGGCTGCTTGGGGCTGTGCCTCAGGGTCAGGTCTAGCTAGAAAGATGCCGCCCCAGTGCTGCAGATGGCCAGAGAGTGAGACACATCGATGTGACAGTGAGGGCCCATCTGGGGGAAAACTCAGGAGTGAGGCTATGGGTGGGCGCCTCCTTCCTCAGACTCATGCAGTGTGGGGCGCTGGCAGTCTCCCTCAGACTGAATTGTGTGGGACACTGTCTTTCTCTCCTGGCCTTGCCTAGAGGAGTGCTGGTCCTCCTCCCTTAGACTCGCCTGTGTGGGCTACAGACCTTCTCCCTCAGCCTCACTTATGTAGGGTGCTGGACCTCCTCCCTCAGACTCACCTGTGTAGAGTACTGAATCTTCTCCCTCAGCCTCAGTTTTGTACAGTGCTGGTGCTCTTTCCTCAGACTCACCTGTGTCGGGTACTGGACCTCCCTCAGCCTCATTTATGTAGGGTGCTAGACCTCCTCCCTCAGACTCACCTGTGTGAGGTACTAGACCTTCTCCCTCAGCCTCACTTATGTAGGGTGCTGGACCTCCTCCCTCAGACTCACCTGTGTGGGGTACTAGACCTTCTCCCTCAGCCTCACTTATGTAGGGTGCTGGACCTCCTCTCTCAGACTCACCTGTGTGGGGTACTAGACCTTCTCCCTCAGCTTCACTTATGTAGGGTGCTGGACCTCCTCCCTCAGACCCATGCCCTGTTGGGGTGCCTCTGCTGTCTCAGGGGCTCCTTCTCATGCTGTGATGTGTGGTTGCTTGAACTGCAGTCTGAAGAGGAGAACTCTCCTACGGAGTGTTCTATTTTTGAGAGATACTAGTTAAGGAATAAAATTCTGTGAAACACACAATTATTTAGCTGTCTTTGTTTAGCAACATTCTTCTAATTAACCACCGCGCGTGTGTCTTGCTGAGCCGGGCAAGCACGCCGCCACACGCTCACTGGGAAGGGAAAAGAATCCACTGGAACCTGGGGGAGCCTGGGGTGAGCCTGCCCTCTGGTGCTGGACTGGCGCCCCTGGGAGGCAGGGAGCAGGGAGTCCCCCTGTCCTGGGGTCTCGGAGACTGGGGAGCTGCCTCCTCCGGGAAGCCCAACAGCTGCCTTCCTGGCGGTGTTTTACACTGGCAGTCCCAAGGCCCCGGTAACGCTCAGGGCCCAACACCCCGCATACGGCCCAGGCTCCAGCTCTTTCCGGCTGGAAGGAACGCAGACCCCCAGAATGCTCTGCGTACAGAGAGCTGCGCGTGGCCTAGCTGTGGGTGAATTGTGCCCCTGCAAAGTTCTGCTGAAGTCCTGACAGCAGGACCTCGGGATGCGACTGTCCCTGGACAGGGCTGGGCTATGTTGCGCGTTACCCGACCAGCATGGCTGCCCACGCCTGTAAGCCTCTTCTGAAGGGGAGATTGGGGCCAGGCAGGTGTGTGCACACACACGTGCACATATTCACATGTGCACATGTGCACACACATGTGCAATAGGGAGAGGCTTCCCCTAGCCAGCGATGCCAGGACTGCGGGCTGCCCTAGGCTATTCCTCAAGTGCTCCCAGCCCTCTTCCGCCCACCTGGGCTTCTGGTCACTGTCCCTCCCGCCAGCTTCGTCCTCAGGCTTCTGGGACCGCAGCCCGCTGGTCCCTTGGGTGTGAGCCCCTGCTCTCCGGCTCTGGTCTCTCTCGTCAGCAGCTGCTTCTTGGACCGTAGGGCCTCCCCACGTCATTTTCGGAGAGGCGTGTGCAGGAGAGCAGGCTCTGCTCTCGCTGCAGAGGGACCTGCGACCCCCATTCTGGTGGCTCTGTTACTCTGGTAGTTTTCTTTCTGCGTGAGGGAGTGTAGGTGAGAATGTTTCAGCTGGGGGAGGTGTGGAGGGCAGGGAACAGCCAGTGGCAGAGTTGTTCTTTGCTTCTTGTTGCTGTCATTTGTGTGGAGCTTTCCTCACTATCCATCTCTGAACAGGACAGAAAAGCTGTGTCTTTGTTGCTCTGTCATTGCCTGTGGCTTTGCCCTCTCCAGCGGGAAGCTTCTCACCTGTCTTCCCGAAGTCTGGAACCCAACATCATTCATCCTGTCTGTCCCCTTGCTCTTGGGGACCCCAGCTCTACTCAGCTCCCTATGGGGGTGGGGTGGACCTGGTCTGCTTCCTGCCTTTCCTCCCTCCCTCCCTTTCTCCCTCCCTCTCTCCCTCCCTCCCCCTCCCTCCCTCCCCTCCCTCCCCTTCCTTCCTTCCTTCCTTCCTTCCTTCCTTCCTTCCTTCCTTCCTTCCTTCCTTCCTTCCTTCCTTCCTTCCTTCCTTCCTTCCTTCCTTTCCTCCCTCCCTCCCTCCCTCCCTCCCTCCCTCCCTCCCTCCCTCCCTCCCTTCCTTCCTTCCTTCCTTCCTTCCTTCCTTCCTTCCTTCCTTCCTTCCTTCCTTCCTTCCTTCCTTCCTTCCTTCCTTCCTTCCTTCCTTCCTTCCTCCCTTCTCTCTTTCACTCTCTCTCTTTCTTTCTGTAATGCTCAGAGCTCACTCCTGGCAGTGCTTGGCAGACCATAAGCCATGCCTGGACTTAAACCCGGGTTGGCCACATGCAAGGCAAGTACCATTACCCCCGAACTATCTCCAGTCCTGGTTCAGACCTTTTTAAAGCTGACTCAGGCTCAACACCCGGACAGTTGCTAGTCCATGTTCTTAGTAAGAATCCCCTTTTCAGCAAGGTGTAACCAGCACTACGCCTGCTATCCCTGGAGACCAGGTGGAAAAGTTGTCTGTCCCCGAGGAGGCCTGATCTGACCCTCAGGAGGGCTTCCTAAAGACTTCCTGGGTGCTCCCATCTCACTGGGATCCACTTACCAGCGACCCAGTCAAAGGTTCCCCCAGCTGAAACCCACGTTTCCTTCCAGAGCAAGCAGGGCAGCGGGGGGCTCACCTGAAACCCCCTTGCCTAGTCAGCCCCAGAAGTTAAAAAGCATTCATGAGCTTCTTCAAATCTAGCCACTACCCCGTGGTGCAGCTGCTGGCCAGGTACACATTCGGGCAGGTTCTTCTGGTCAGCGTAGGCCCTGTGAGCAATGACTGGGGAGGGGATTTGGGGTGTCCTAAGGGAAGGGGAGATTTGGAATAGAGGCTGGCCTTGGTGTGGGGGCATTTGTGCTAAGTAGACAGGAAGGTGGGACAGGGTCCAGGGAATTTAGGTTTATTTATTCCTCTGGGAGGAGCCAGGTGAAGAGAGGGATTCTGGGCCTCTGGCAGAGGTGGGACACGGAGTTCAGTGGGGTGCGACAGGCAGGGGGAGGAAGGAGGGATATCCTGAGGACTGACTCAAGTCCTGTGCTCCCTGGTTCTCCGACCAGAACAGAGTGACAACTCCTCTCCATGCCACCTGCCAACAGACAACCAGAATGTGGCCTCAGAACTCTCCCAACATGCACATTCCAGCACGGGTCTGGGCTGGGGATGCCACCTACGAGGGACCTGGAAAATGGCACCTGGAGCAGCATGGCGGGGCTGGGGGGAGGAGAAGGGGCTTCCCCCCGGGTCCCAGAGTCTACCCCCAGGAAACTGGCCAGGCCTGGCTCTGGGGACGCCCTTCCCACACCAGGGTTCAGAGTGGGCACAGACGACCCCTCCCAGCCTTTTCTGAGTTCACACACGTGCCCACTTCCCTTGCAGCTAGCAGCCTGGTTTGCTTGAGACCCTCCCCGCCTGCCACCCACACAGAAGCTCCCACAGACGGCCCCCGTCCTCAGAGAGGAGCACACGCATGTGCGGGCTTCGGATGTTCTCCATCCCCAAGAGGCGCATCTGTTCTCACCCACCACCCTGGGAAAGGATGTGGAGGTCGATGTGGAGGTCTCGTTCTGTTCAGCAGGGAGAACCCTTCGTAGGGCGCAGCCGAAAGAACAGACGCAGAGCCCGGAGGAGGGAGAAAAGGCATTTATTCTATGGCAGTTACAGTATTTATACCTCCCTGCTGGGAGGAGGTGGTGCCGGACCCCCAATAGAAATGCAGGGTGCGGCATGGGATTTAGCTAGTAATAAACAAATGCTGATAGGATAAGATCAGTAAGATTAGGAGTGGCAACCTTTGCTAGGTGTGGCATGGGGTTAGCTAGTGATTAAACAAATAGTGACAGGATAAGATCAGTAAGGTAAAATGGCTCCCTACAGGAAGAGGACCCCCCTTTGCCATACGTGGAGACACAGCCCCCACATGCTCTCGGAACCGGCCTGGCCCCCCAGCAGTGTAGGGCGGGAGCAGCCTTGGTCATACATGGCCATGCAGGGGCTGCTGGTGGAAGGACAGGCGGCTCCGTTCCCTTGGCATGCCAGAGAAACACGCAATCACTTTTCAACGTGAGTCTGGCTCAAATATTGTGGGATGCAGATGGACATATTGCACACCATATTTGGGACATTCTCAAGGCGAAACACTGGGTTTCTCTACTGCGAATGGGATGTAACTGGGCATCCTCTTGCTGGTTTGCTGGGTCTGGCCAGCAAGGCAGGCGAGGGGGGAAGACGGGGCGTGTGGAAGGGTGGCCTAAGGCCTCTAGGGAAGGAGCAGAGGCCGGCGTGGGAGCACGGCAGCAGCAGGAGGAAGCGGGAAAGAGTTGTCTGTGGGTCTGTCTGGGGGAATGGGTAGGAGTCCAGACTGACGAGGAGGAGGCTGGCGAGCAAGCTCAGTGAGCTGAGCGCATGCTTGGCGTGCAGGGAGGAATGGGGGCAGGCCACGTGTGAGTGGAACTCCTGAACCAGTGTTTCAGGCCGGAGAGGGATGCAGGAGGCCCAAGCTTAATACCTGGTACCACATGGTCCTCTGAGCACCAAAGGGAGCGAGACCCGTCCGGTTTGGAGCACTGCTGGGTAGAGCCTCCAAACCACGGGTGTACAGTGCTTCCCGAGGTGATGCTCCCTGGGGGTTGCCAGAAGGATCCAGGGCACCGTAGTGTCCTCAAGTGCAGTGTGGGGTGGGAGGCATTTTCTGCTTATTCACTTAAATAACGTCGATTTCCAGGGTCACTAAATGAAGTGACTTTGGCTCTGGAAATGGATTGGGTGGGCTGGTCACGTTGAGATTTTGGTTCCTCATCTCCCGGGGAAGTACTAAGTCCTCACACCATCTCACAGCACCCGAGAACTCTTACAGCAGATGTGGGATTCCCTGTCTCCATCTTCAGCCATCTGAGGATCTCCCCCTGCCCCCCCCCCGCCCCCTCTAAGTTGGACTGCACCTGATGCTATTCACAGTCAACACACAGAGCACCTTAAATTTCTTTTTTATTATTATTTATTTATTTTTTATTAGTGAATCACCATGAGTTACAGTTACAAACTTGTGAACTTTCATGTTTGCATTTTGTTTATATCCCTCCACCAGTGCCCAGTTCCCTCCACCAACGTTCCCAGTATCCATCCCACCCTCCCACCCCATCCCCCCCCCCCCCCCCGCCCCACCCCACATCTGTGGCAGGGCAGGGCATTCCCCCTTGTTCTCTCTCTTTCCTTTTGGGTGTTGTGGTTTGCAACAGAGGCACTAAGTGGCCATCGTGTTTGGTCTATATTCTATTTTCAGAGTGCATCTCCCATCCCGTGCGGGTCCTCAAACCACGCTTTACCTGGTATTCCCTTCTCTATGCAAGTTGCCCCTTCCTCCAGCATGTGGGGCCAGCTTCCAAGACTTGGAGCCAACCTCCTGCACCTTAAATTTCTAAGGGGGAGAAAATTCTCAATTCCACCACGAGAAAAGTAACTCATGTTTTGCAAATCTGCAGGTGATTGGAAACATTTAAGGACCATCAACTTGATGTCTTGGATTCTAACTTTTGACTCTAGAACCTCTGATTTCAAAGCGAAGGTGACAACAGGAATCGATGTGACTGTGAGCCGATGTGTGCCTGTGCAATCTTTCTCCTGGGAGGATCTAACCTCCCAGGCTGGCGTGTCAGTGGGACGGGGCTTGATGGCTCTCCCGGTAGAGTCTCACGTCTAGGAAGTTGTTGTTCTTGGGCTTGTGGCAGCGACAGGCCCGGTTCGTTGCTCTGTTTGGCTTTTTAATCACTCCCAGATACCTTTCTCTTCTCCGTGGAGCAGTGGCTTGCATGTTTGCAAGCAGGAGTTGGGTTTCTGCAACATACAACCTAATCTGGATCCCAAGTATGCCCCTCTTCGTGGGCTCCTTTGAGACTCTCGTTTCCCTTGAATAAGCCCACAGAGGCTCACCCAACCAGATCGCCGGGTTCCGATTTGCCTGTTGCCCCACAATGACCCAGGGACCTCTCCAGGCCCACCAGTTTGCTGGACAGGGGAGCACAGGAGAGAATGTGCTGTATGGACGCCCTCCCCTTGAGACTGGGACTCCGTGGGTGAGCTGGATCCCCACCTGGCCAGGCAGGACTGAGAGCTCTGGTTGTTTTTTCCTTTTCCCCCCATGGAAACAATGTACTCCAGCGTGCTTGGGTTTTATGACCTGATTGGTTCAGGACGGTAAACTTTCATTGAGCACCTAATATGTTCCAAGACTGCAGAAACGACGAAGCGTAGAAAGTCCCGGTTTTAGGCGAACCGGAGCTTAACCTTGTGGGAGAAAGGAATAAAGAAGAGCAAATGAGTCTGCAGCAGCAGTGGGGCCAGAGCCTAGAGCCTGAGGGGTCAAAACGGGGTTGCTGCCTGGAGCGGAGTCAGGAAATGAGGAAGCGTTTGATGGGGGAAGATCGGGATAAAATGGGTGGGTGGGAGGTGACAGGGGGATTCTGGGGTCCCCGGAACCTGGTGAGAAGTACAGAAAGTTACTGAAGACTGGGGTCACGTGGGCATACAAAGATGTCACATGGCAGCGGGGTGGGTGATGTACGGGGGCTGGCTAAGCCCCTCACGGGTGCTGAGTCATTCTGGGTCAGGCTAAAGAGGCGCCCAGAGATAACCCCATGGAAACAGGGATGGTCGGCTTCACGTGGGCTTGAGATAGAGCCTGGTGACTCGTGAAGGGAAACAGGCGCCGAGAGCTTCTGACCCAGGAGAGAGTCAGGAGGTTTAGTATTATTTTCTTTTATGTGCAGGGATCACTCCTACCCCCCCCTTTCGAAGCCCCAGGATTTTTTTTTTTTTGCTTTTTGGGTCACACCTGGCGATGCACAGGGGTTACTCCTGGCTCTGCACTCAGGAATCACCCCTAGCGATGCTCAGGGGACCATATGGGATGCTGGGAATTGAACCCGGATCAGCCACATGCAAGGCAAACACCCTACCTGCTGTGCTATTGCTCCAGCCCCAGATTTTTTTTTTTTAATTGAATCACCATGAGATATAGTTACAAAGCTTTCACGTTTGAGTGTCGAACACCCATCCCCCCACCAATGCTCACTTTCCACCACCAATGTCCCCGGTATCCACCCCACTTCCCAACCATCCCCCCGCCTCTATGGCAGACAGTTTCCTCCATACTCTCTCTGCTTTGGGCGTTGTGGTGAGGGATCACTGCTGTTGGATCCCCAGGGGCTTTATGGGGTGCTGGGGATTGAACCCAGGACAGCCAGACACGGGGCAAGCATCTTACCCACTACACTGTCTCTCCGGCCCCCACATTTGGGAGGTTTCACCTGTGAAGAGGGGAATGGTTGTTTGGAGCTCTGATCTGGAATCTTCTTGTCATTGCTGTTTCCGGGTTGTGCTCAGGGGTGACTCTGGGCTCTGAGCTCAGTGCTCGCTCCTCCTCGCAAGGCTCCATGAACTCTCCTTGCTGGGGCTGCAGCTGAGGCTTGCTGCAGGCCAGGCACATGCGCAGCCCACTGGGCTCACTTTCTGGCCCTTTCTCATCAGCCTGGACTCCCTGTTGCCCAGATAGACCTTGAGGCAGCTCTTTTTTATTTTTCCTTTCCATGCAAACCAACCCCTGACCTCTGTATGCCTTTGGGGCCATGAGTGCTGGAGCTCTGGAGCCATGTGCCGTCAGCCCAGAGGCCCACTTGCTCTTTGGTTCAGTTCTAAGAAACACCAGGATAGTGCCCCGCCACAGCCCTGTGTCCCCTTCCTGCTGCACTTTCCGCCGACCCCGCCCCAGGGCCGCGTCTGTCGGCACGAGCACCTGCTGGTCTTGCAGATGTTTCCAAGTGAGCTTGTCCTTCTGTCTGTGGCTGGGAACCCCCCATGGACAGGTTCCCGACCAATAGGATAGATTTGGGGGTGTCACCTGGTGGAGAGACTGCACCGCTGCACGGCCCAAACCCATGATTAATGGACATAATCTCCCCCAGAGCATTAATTTGGGGCATCATCAAAGCCTGCTGAATTACTTCAGTGTCAGACCTTGACAGAGAAGTCAGCCTGGGATTAGCATTTTGATTTAAAGTTCAATGGGTGGTATCTATCTTTATTTCTGTCACATCGGGGTGATTGACTGTCTGTCCTGGAAAATAAAAACAAATGCTACTTCCCCAGTCAAGGGAACAGGGGGGTAATTTAGAGGCGCTTCGTACACGGATGGCTAGACATGGGCGTACCACGCGGCAGCTCTCCGTGTGGCCTCTGCACGGGGCGCGTCTGGAACTCATGTGCTTGATGCAGTGGCAGGCGGGTGCTGGGAGACTGGGCAGGTGTGCCAGGCCAGGCCCTCATCTCTCGAGAGCTGCTGGGGCGGTGTGGGCCTGAAGGGGTGTCTGGAGGAAGCAGGTGGAGGCCCTGTCCCTTCCCACGCCCCTGGCCTTGCAAGAGGCAGATGGTCTGTGACTGAAGCGGGGTCTTGGTTCTTGACTTCTGGCCTTTTAAAGGAAGGGTCCAGGGGCTGGAGCAATAGCACAGCGGGTAGGGCGTTTGCCTTGCATGCGGCCGACCTGGATTCGATTCCCAGCATCCCATAGGGCCCCCTGAGCACTGCCAGGAGTAATTCCTGAGTGCAGCACCAGGAGGAACCCCTGTGCATCGCCGGGTGTGACCCAAAAAGCAAAAAAATAAAAAATAAAGGGAAGGGTCCAGAGGCCCGGGGAGGAGGTGATACCACCCAGGTCAGTGGGATGGCAGGAGCCGGGAGGTAGCCCAGGGTAACTGGCTCCACAGCCCGTGTTCCTCCCGTGGCAGCCCCTCCCGTGGGGACGAGAGATTTGGGAATGGGATAAGAGGTGCTCTTCGGCCCTTTGGGCTCCACCCTTTCTCAGCCCCCTCATCGCCCACCTTCTCTCCATGGGGACCTCAGAGTCCTGTCCCCTGCCCTGCGAGCTCAACTGTTTTCCAGGGTGGAAATCCCACACGTGGGAGCTGCCGTGGGCCAAACACAATGTCCAGGGGTGAGGGTGAGGGTGGGGGTGGGGGTGGGGCCCCCGCCAGGCACAGCCAGCACCTTGTGTGGGGAATCTGCAACTGGCGGCTAGGGTCCGCTTCCCATCGGCAGGCAGAGGCTGCTGGAGCGGCTGTGGAGAACGGGCGATGGGGTGGGGCACAGGAGGGTCCTTCTGAGGGAGAAGTGGCCGTGAGCAGCGCCTGACGCAGTCACCGGTGTCCCTGTCCCTTTTGGCTACGCCAGCCCCGCTGGGCACCCCTCCCCGGCAGTCACGGGCTCGGCTCTCGTTTGTTCTCCAGCTGATTTGACAGCAATAGTCAATACAAAGCCTGATTTCAACACCTATTATGCTCAGTTTTTTAATTAAAAAGTAAATTTTAATAATGGATTTGAGCTCCTTGTTTTTCATAAATCAGATGCATTTTTTAAAGGTGCATTTGAAGAATTACTTCATTTGTCTATTTTTAATTTTGCATCTGAAAGTAGAGTAATCATTTAGAAATTTCATTTTAGTTTGGTTAAAAACTGCATATTTATATGTTATGAATATTTTCATTAAAAAAACCCCACATGTTTAACAAAAACATGTACACGCGTAGTTAGTATTTTGGTTATAAATATGAAATAGGTTCTTAAAAAGTAAGTCAGCCTAAGTTTAGTTAACACAGATTGGAGCATGTACTTCTAAATTAAAAGACAAACCTTTTCAAACGGAGAGATATGATATGTACTTGATGAAATTCTAAAAACCATATTTTATTAGACAAATCAAGTATCACAGAAATAACAGACATGCAAACTATTTACTTCAGTTCAAGCTGCCTAGTTCTGTATCTGAGAATATTTACATTAAAAAAAAAAACCCACCTTTTTAAAAACATGACTCTGTCTTGTTCACCTTTCAGTTGTAAATGTGAAATGTGGCCTGAAGAAGCCACAGTCAATAGGAATCAGCCTGAACGTTGTTCTGCTAAGAAGCTTAATGTCTTTCATTATCAAGCCACCTCGGTGTTCGCCTTCTCCTTCCTTCTAATTCATTGACAGGAAGAGAAGTGGGAGATTCTGAGGTTTCTGGTTCCCAAGAGGTTCTTGTCAAGTGAATCTGTCTAAAGAAGAAGACACGCTCCCTGCCCTGGCAGAGGCCACTGTTAGGAGCAGCGTGGCTTAGCTTTCTCATGGTCTCAGGGCTACGGGAACAGGCTTGGTCAGTGGAAGTGACTCATCAGCAAATGGCTCTTTCTCAGGTCCAGAGCCCTTTGGCTCTGACTTGCAGAGTAGCCATTGAAGAAGGTGGTAGCTACTGACCATGTGATGGGTGCCAGGGGGTCCCACAGAAAGGAGGGAGGGCCTGTCCCAGCCCCTTTGTGGACAGCACCCACAATTGTCTGACAGTGGGAGACTGTTGGGACCTCTCAGTGAGCTTTAAGAAAATCTTCTTCAGGGTCTGTGGCGATTGTCCAGCAGGTAGGACATTTGCCTTGCACATGGCTGACGTGGGTTCGATCCCTGGGATCCCATATGGTCCCTTGAGCACCACCAGGAGTAGTTCCTGAGTGCAGGCAGAGCCAGGAGTAAGTAACCCCTGAGCATCGCCGGGTGTGGCCCCCAAGCCAAAAGAAAAAAATTTTCAATCATCGTTTGTTGCTATAAAAAAGTAACTTTATGTGTTTAAAACTGGAGTTTTGAAACCTGGTTTACACCCCAACCCCTACCTGCCAAAGGATCCCCGATGCCCCCCACCTCCCTGCTTTTGTTTATGTGGTTGTAGGTGGCATTGGTCTGGCTCAGGGGTGGCTTTCAGTGGGGGTCACAAGGGGCAGGTCAAGAGGGGCTTCTGACTGGCCTCCCCTTGTGCCTTGTGCTCCTGTCTCTGGAGCCGTAGGAAAGCACTCCATAGCACAAGGCGATGGAAGGGTGTTTGTAGCCAGTGGGGGCGTTTTTCCACAGGTGCCACCCAAAGACACTGGAACATCCGTGACTAGAAATAGCCTCTGTCCTGGTCTGCAGGAGGATCCCCAGAGGTGAGCTCATCTCAGAACATGCACTGGACACTCTCAGCCCCCTGAGCAGAGGAGAACCCGGACCCAAACCAGGTCAGGGGTGGAGGGAAGGTGCCTGGAGCACAGAGCAGGGCTGCCAGACAATGGCTTTACCTCAGGATCATTCCTGAGGGCTCTAAGGAACCTTGAGTCCAAGGCCAGGCCTTACTCCCTCCTGTTGCCAGCACCACCTTATAGCCCCCTCACGTCATAATTTCTCCCTCAAGTCTGTGCAGCTTTGGCTACAGACGAGGTGCTACCGTCACCTCAGAGGCCAAGGTCAGGGGTCTGGAGCCCTGAAGGCCAGAAGGTTCATGGGAGCCATGAGGGAGCATGGAACCCCTCACTTCCTATTCAGAGAAGAAATGGAGGCCCAGAACAGTTTGCTGTTCTGCCCAGGGTCTCACGGAGTTGGAAGCAGAGCCGGGAGCTGAGTCTGAGTCTGCCGTCCTGCTCCTGGCCTGCGGCTTCCTGCCCCGATGTTGGCTCTCAGGAACATCCGGACACTTCCCCATAGAGTTTCCTAGCAGTTTAGGCTACATCATTATCAGTTGGTTGGCCTTCATGCTTCCTTGTCTCTCTTGTCTACTTTGCCCAAATTTAAAACTCTCGTCTTCTTGTGAAAGTTACCTGTGAAAGTCTAGGGGGAGGAATTGCTTGGCATTCTCCTCTGAAAATAATCCACCACTTCTTGGAACTCTTTAAGCAGTTGCTTAGAGTTGCTTTCTTGGTCTTTGAAAATCCCTATGTGGAAAAATTCGGGTAGGTGAGTCTGAGGAGCTTCAGGGCTCTAGCTTGGTACACCCAGAGCAGCGGCTGTCCCTGGTGACGGCACACTGAGAGTACTCGAGAAGTCTTTGGGATAGCAGGTGATTCTCCTGCATAATTCTTTGATATTAGAAAATAAGGTTGAATGTTCTACCCCTTTTTTGTATTAAAAAAGCAAGAATGAAATCATTGAAAGAAGTCTGGGATGTTTTCCAGTGATTTCTTTTTTCCCCATTCATTTAGGTGAGAAATAATATTCTTGCCAGGTACCATAGTGAGCACATTATATATGTCATTTGCTTCCCAACATACAATGGACAAGCCAAAACATCCTTCCCGTTTCCCGGAGCAGAGTGGTTCATGGGCAGCTGGGAAGGTTCCACATTTGGACAAGCACTTCCTGTGTGGCACAGACAGACGGCGTCTGTCTGTCTTCCTCAAGGGTGGCAGGCTCCACAAGCTCGTCCCCTGGCCATAGGTTTATCCGTTGGTAGCTGCCCGTGGATGACAACTGACCTAACCTTCACTTGGCCTTTGAGTTCAGTGCTGTGCCTGAAAAGGTAGAAGCTCGCTGGCTTCTACCCCCAGGAGAGACCAGACTAAGGGTCCTCACGCAGTGTAAAAGTGCCCCCACCTCTGGGCATCAGGAAGCCTGTGGTGAAGGAACAGGGCTGAGTCTAAAGGCCCTGACCCAGCGCCTTCAACCCAGGTCTCACTGTCCTGGGTTGTCCACGACAGGAGACTGTCATGGGCACCCTAGGGGTAGAGAGTGTGGTCTGGGCTGTCTAACACTGGGCTGCATTTGATGAGAAAGGACGGGGGTAACTCCTTCAAGCAATTTCTAGGGCCCCAAGGTCAGACAGCCCCCAAAGAGGCTGAGGCCTGTCTGTGTGGGTGTGCAAAAGTCTCCAGCCTTGGGTCAGAGTGAAGGACACAAGGAAGGGCATTTGCTTTGCACACGACTGACCCAGGTTCGATTCCTGGTACCCTATATGGTCATCTGAGTGTGCACGCCAGGTGTAAACCCCCAAGCACCATCAGGTGTGGTTCCAAAACCAAGACTAAAAGCCTCTGGCCCATTCTGCGTGGGCCCTACCGTGCCCTCTGTGAATGAGCAAGGTAACATCAGCTGACAGGCAGGTAGCATCAGCTCAGTTTGTGGGACCTGACACCTTGTTGCCCCCCCCCCCCCCGCCTGGGCAGCCTGCAGGGGGAGGTGGGTTTCTTTACAGATACATCACTCCTCTGTCTCTTAGTAAGAAATCTTCCTTCTCCCGGCTCCTCCATGAGGGCTGGACTCTCTGTCCTCTTTGGATGGGTCTTGCTGTGTGTATCTGTCTTGGGCACTGAGTGTGTCATGGGGAGTGGGTCCCCTGAATGGTGGGGACCATTGTGTGCCTGCAGCAGACTGTACCTGTAGTTCCCCCGTTGGTGTCATAGATCCTCTGCAGGGAGCTGAGCTTGCACTGGCTTCTGCACCAGTGAGTACCTCATGAGCAGAGCCCTTTCTAGCTGCGTGGCCATCACCTTGTCTTCCGGTGCTCACGGGGATAAACCTTATGGCACAGATCTTTCAGCATTTTTTTTTAATGTCATTGCTTTGTAGGCCCAGAAACGTCCACTGGGCTTTCAGTAGCTTTACAAACATTTGAATGAACAGCCTGTGGGCCTCATCCTTACAAAATTCTTTCTTGTGTGCATCATGCAAGGGGCCTTGGCAAAAGCACTTCTGCCTTTGCAGTGAGTGAGTGCCCACTGCACGAGGAGGAAAGATTTAATGAAATGGTTGGAGGCAGCACCTAATGAAACCCATAAAAGCTCTTTTAAGAAATCAGTGACCGACTTGCCATCCAGATTCGAGTTGAAGGGGACAGACTGGTCCCCTGACCTTGCTCCCTTTCCTTCCAGAATGCCCTGCTGCTGTCTGCCCGGGGCTGGGCTTTGCTGGTTAGGGATTGGCAGTAGGTACTGGGGGCTCGGAGGCTGGCTTTGAGCCTGTCTCGCTTCTAAGACCCTCTCTGTTTAGGCAGGCTGTGCTTGGATCCTCTGAGGCATTATTTCTCTGCTCCTTACCCATATCTCTGTGGGTGAGGACAGAAGCTCCTTGAAGGTCAGGCTATTTAAAACCTGCCAGGGCCTGACACCCCTCCACCCACCGGGAGTCTCCTGTGTGTAAGCACCACCTGACAGCCAGCCAGGAGGGTGTGGACACCTGGGTTCTTTCTGCTCTTGAGTGTATGAGCCAGGAATATGCATGTTCCAACTGTAGCCATGGTAGTTTGTTGAGAGCCTGACCCTGTTCGGGTGGGGTTGGGGGTGGGGAGAGGTGGGCATCTGGGTTTTACTATCTCCCCTGAATCATGTCATGCCCTTCCCTGGCAGGATATTCATGTCAACCAAAGTAGAGGATCCCTGGACAGGAAGGAACAGTCTCAGCAAGAATGCCACAGTGTCCCACTCTTCTTACCTCAGGTCCAGCCTTTCAAACATAAAGCCTTATTGGGTTGTCTTTGGTAAATTTTCAGGATAATATGATGTGTTTTTTTTTCCCCCTGACATTCCTCTCAGTTTATTGTTGCATTTTAAAGACAAGGATTTTCCAACTTCTTCCCCCCATTCTCTACTCTAGCCAGTGTTCACCAGGTTATGTGTGCATATGTGTGTGTATGTGTCTGTGTGTCTGTGTGATTAGCTTTTTGTCATGTTCCTTGTCAAGAAAAAGCTTTTTGTCAAGAAAAAGCTTGTTTGTATTTCTCTACTTACCAGAACTGCATCTGTAGCCACTTACGTGCCCAATGGGTGGCTTTATGCTTGGCACAGGACAGGTGTGCAGTAAATATGAGATGCACTTCTGAAGGATGAAGGGAAGAGGTGAGATCCATCCAACGTTGAGTGGACTCCTGTAGACACTTGGTATCTAGAGGAAAGCCTTGTCTTTAATCTATTCCTTAACTGCAGTCAAAAATGAAATTTGCTTCTTGGAATGGTTTTGTGAATTAAATAAGGTAAAGTATAGAAATCATGTAGCACTAGTGATTTTCAACATTTCTTACAACTGAGACTTGCACCTATCTACAGATAGGTGGTTAAAGTCACTGACTTAGGGCAGTCCCTAGCATGGAGTGCTATGTAGCTGTCATTTCATTTCTTACCACAAGAAGTAGGATTAATGATGATAGTATGCCTCAAATACTTAGGCTCATCTATCCATTCACCCACCTATATATCAATCCACCTTTCCGTCTGTCCATCTGTCAATTCACCATCTACCTATCCATCCATCCAGCCACCTACCCATCTGTCCATTGGTCCATCCATCCATTCATCCACTGGCCTACTCACCTGTCTGTCCACCCATCCAACCATCCATCCATCCATCCATCCATCCATCCATCCATCCATCCATCCATCCATCCATCCATCCATCTATCCTTCCTTTCTTCTGTAGACGCAGAGATAAGTGATACAGGAAGTGTTCTGTAGACAAACCTAGAGGAGGAGAGAGACATTGTAGTCCTGGGGATTAATTTATGGTGAGTGTGAAGAGCTACAGGTGCATAAATGAAAAAAGTAACATTTGGGGTGGGTACCAGTATCATTGGCCCTTTACTGTGGCTTCCAGGTTCACTGGTGAGGAGCAGGGAGCCAGTTTGGGCAGGTGAGGAACCACTTAGTCACATTCTCTGTTACTTGAGGTTAAGAGATCTTGCCTCCTCTGGGGGAATAACCTGGGGTCTGCAGATAGCAGGCCTGTGCTCACATTGACCTTCTAGAAGGTTCAGCTATATTCTGTTGTGACAAGGCTCATTTCCTCTGTTGGTTCCACCCTGGGACACTCACATGAGCTAGTTCATTGGTGGCACCCAGCAAACTCTCACTCTTTCCCACTGAGGAGACAGCCTTGCTTCTGTTGGACATCTGGGGCTGTCCCTTCTCCCCAGCACATACGCAAATACTTAGGAGGGGGAGGTTTGGCACCCATGTCAGAGATAAGACTGTGCAGAGGTTTTTTTGAGTAGTCTGCATCTGGGGAAGTGTCTCTTCTCCTCTCAAGGGGGCCTTCGCATGCAGCCTTGTCTCAGGCGTCCAGAGGCAGGAGGACGGGGAGCAATGGGCAGGCTTCCCTGGGTCTCTTCTCCAGGCACTGCGCCTTCTGCCATCTGTTTAGCTAATTTCTCTTCGCAAATACAGACTTGCTGTTGGTGTTCTGGCTGCGCAGAAGCCCATTGTGAAGTGGCTCGTGGCTGGCATGGCTGGGTATGCCAGGGCAGGGCTCCGGGGCCGAGGAGGAAGGTCAGTGCTGCCAGCACCTCACAGGTTGCCCATCATGCTGCCTTCCCCAGCCCCCTGGGTCCTCCCTGCACATCCTTGGGAAGGCCACCTGGGCACTCGCCTGCAGACCTGGGAACTTCATAGCCACATTTCTGGCTTGTTATTGTTTTCCATGTAGCCCTGTGTGACGGCTGCTTGGTGCTAAGTGGACTTTCTCCTCTCTTCCCCACAAAGTTGCTTCGGAATCTGCTTCTGGCTTAGGTGGGCTGTGGTCCTTTTGTGGAGAGCACGGAGGCCGGGCCTTGATGGCCTGTTCAGTGGGTGAGAGGTGGATAGCGTGGATGGACAGTGTGGGGGCCACTCCCCAAGGCACTAGGGAGGTTGAGCTGAAACCTCCGGGTATTTCCTCAGTCATGTCACCTGCATGAGGAATGGCTGAGGCCAGGTCTTGAAGTCCAGGCGAACACAAAAGCATCCATTTATTATCCTGGCAGGAAATGTGTGCTTCTGGACCCAGTGGCTGCAGACAGAATGATTTCATTTCCTTGGGTGGAGGGAGATGAATGGCCATGCCCTGGGGCCCTTGTACTCCGTTTCCTCCTCTTCCCCAGTGTGGCTGCCGTGTGTGTGTGCTTCTCACTGCGGGGTCAGGGGTGTGGGCCTGGGAGGTGCTGATTAGTGGGTGGCCTTCTCCATGCCAGGCTCCAGGAGAGCCTGCAGTGACCCTAGTGGGAGCACACACACACACACACACAAGATACACACACACGAGCTGCATACATATTCATGGATATACACATGATACATGCACACACGGTCATGGTTATATACATGTATACATGCACACACATATAGCTGTGCATTCATACATGCATGCACACACATTCATGGATAAACACAATGTATACATGGGCACACATACATGTACCCATACATGTATACATGTTTGCTCACACATGTGCACAGTCATAAATATACACATGCATATATGCACACATTCATGGATATACACATGCATACATGCACATGAATGCACACACATACCTGTGCATATATACATGCATACACACATTCATGGATATATGCATGGATACATGCATGCACATTCATGGATATACACATGTATACATGCACACACATGAACACATACACATACCTGTGCATATATATATGCATGCACACACATGTGCACACACATTCATTGATATGCAGATGCACACACACACTGCAGAGCTCACCCGTGGAGGCTGCAGTGGGAGGCTGTGCAGGAGCTCCCCTGTGCCGTGCCGGTGCTGACGTGGAGGGCGGCTACGGCTGTGACACCCCAGTGACTTTCCCGGCTTCCTGAGCCTACCTAGACTTGCTTGCCTCACTTGCACCTAGGGCAGCGACACGCATTTCAGCAGGCTGGGGAGAGAGAGCGGTCACCGCGACCCGGCGTGACGGAGAGCCATGTTTCCGGCTTTGATCCTGGGAGTGGTGACTGCTTGGTCCTCTCGGTCGCCGCTGCAGTAGGTCTCGGCTGTGGAGGGGACACAGTGGGGGTGGCTGGTCGAGGAGGAAGCAGGGGGAAGTAAACTGGGCGCCACAGGGGACCCAGGTCACCGTGGCTGCAGCATTTCCTATTGTGGGGAGGAGGGGCCCTGGAGAGGGAGAGTCCTCCCTGGGGAAGGGCACTGCCTTCAGCAGTCTTCCCACAGTGGACCCGAGTTGTGGAGACACGTGGCCCCAGGCCTGCACTGACCAGCTCCAGAAGCCTGGGCACTGCTGCGGCTCTGTCCACTTGGCTCTTTGTTCAGAGTGTCCCTTTAAATCAGCCAGCCTACCGCGTCCTAGAGCAATGTAAAGGTGATTGACTGGGGTGCCTTTATTTATTTCCTCTGCCTCAGTTTCTTTCTGTGTCCCCCCGCTACCCCAGCCACCCATTCACAGTGGAGAAGAAGGAATTTCTTCTGTGCTGCACAGAGATATCAGGGGGAATGAAGTGGAATGAAACTGATTTACAGTGGCAGAGCAGGGGGCACAGGAAGTCCTGGCCTGGACACGAGTTGGTCATCTCCTTCCGTGGGGCAGAGCCCCGGAGGTCTTCCTGGAGGCAGGTGCTCTGAAGCGTTGCTAAAAAATAAGTTAAATATGGATAACAGCGCCATTCTAATAAACATTTTACTTTTAATATGTTTATAGTGTTGTTAATTATCTCTCTAAGTGGAGAAAATAGAAATTGTAGTGCATTGAACAAAGATTGCTGATTAGGATAATAAAATGGAAATTTTAATCAAGACGATAACTTTAAGTCAAAGGAGGGTTTCTCCTCAGCTGCTGCGGCTTTCATCTTTATTAAACACCCCATTTATCATCACCACTCCATTCATTGCAGGCGTTAGATTAATATTGACAATTTAAAATAGAAATAACTTTTTCTGCCCATTTTGGGCTGTTAGGCTAAAGGTACCTGAAACTTTCAGGAAGCTGTCACAGGCCAGCATGCTTGTTTCCGGGGATGAGATTAGGATTTAGGGTCTCTTCTCGGGAACCCTGCCATGCCACGGAGCCCCTAAATCCTGTGGACATGCCACGGAGAGAAGCTGCCCCCACGGGGGTGGATGCCACCACCTAAGGCGGAGCACGCCCGAGTGATGGGCCTGATGATCAGCCCATAGCCTGTGTGCATCCCACCTGCTTGAAACAGATGCGGGTCTCAGCGGACTGGGGAAAGATGGAGGTGGGGGGGTTAGCGGGGGGCGGGGGAGTTCGAGCTGTGGTTCTCAAAGTGTGTGCCAGGGTACCCATGTGCATGCACCGAGCAGCGGTGACCCTTAGGCAGCATACCCGCAGCTGTAGCCTCGGAACCATCTGGAAGGCTTGTCGGCATGGACGACTGTTCCCGGGCACAGGTTTCTGACTGAGTGGCTTTCAGGCCGAATCTAAAGACTAGCACTCAGAACGTGGTCCCCGCCTCTGCTGCTGTTGCTGCTGGCCCCCTGGCCACACCTGGAGAAGCTGTGGTGTAGACCCGGGAAAGGCTGCCGGGTCAAGGCCAGCAGGGCTTTGCAGGGGTAGAGAGCATGGAGGGGGTCTGAGTGGGCGGCTGCCCCTGCCCCGCCTTGGAGGTGGCCAGGAGCAGAGCAGCGGGACGGGGTGGAGGGTGCACACGGAGCAGGACCTTCACTCCAGAGGTGGCTGTGTGGCACTGAGGGGGCTGTCACTGCTGCCATGTGGATGCAGGATGTCTCTGAGGGCAGCTGGGGCTAGGGCTCCAAGGGCATTCATGCCAGCAGGACGGTGCCAGAGGACAGTGCTGGGGGCTTCTTCCTGGCCCGCTTCCCCCAGCATTACTGCCTTCGCTGGGGTGGGCGTGTCTCCTGGAGCTTGGGTCCATGGGGTCCCCTCCTGTGGGACGAGCACCCCCCGCCTCAGGTGTCCGGGGTGCATCCCCAATCCAGGGGTACCCAGGAGCAGGGGCCCGCACTCCCTGTTCCCTGTGGGCTGTTCTGGGACCCCGGGCGGGCCGGGTCCTGGATGCCACAGGTACTGTCTTCTCTGAGCTGCTCCATTCTTCCACCTGCCCGAATCCTCTGGGGCTTCTGAAACGTGCTGCTTGGCTGTTTCTTAAAAGGCCTCTTTCTTCTCCTTGATCATAAAATTGCCCAGGAACAATGGCTGTCATTTAAAACAGCAGCATTAAAGCGCCTTCCCACCACTTCCTGCCCTTGTCATCCTGCTCTGCATCAAAGCAGCGGGGGGCTCCCCGGAGCCCAGGCACCTGCCAGGGTCTCGCCTGCCCTCTGCCTCACGGCCCCCAGCCTGGGCCAGCTCTCAGCCTCGGCGGGACATGGAACTGGGGCAGGAAGAGGCTCCTGTCCCCAGCACAGATAGGAGGAGGTCCCAGAGCTGCCCAGGGTTGTGGGAATGCGCCCATGGCAGCTGGGGTCGACGCCTGTCCAGTGGGGCAGTAGCCGCACGCCCCCAGAGATCCCCTAGCAGTGCCAGGCATGGGGGAGGTGTGGATAGTCTCCCCTGGGGCCAGTCAGCTCCAGCTGTTCTTCCAGCTGGTTGGGGCTGAGCCAGGAGGGCATTTGACCCCTTCCCTTGGGGCAGCCACAGCAGCAGCTGGAAGGGAAACTGTGTCACAATGGAAGGCGGAGTCTTGGCCTTGCCTCTCTCCCCCTGGCCTGTGGGGTCACTGCTACCCTCTTCCAGGTTGAGGCCTTGGGAGGTGCTAGTTGGGTCTTTCCCAGGGAGGGCTGGCTAGCTGGCAAGAGAAGGGCTGGGGCTGAGGGGCTGAGGGACTGTGGGGCTGAGGGGCTGAGGGGCTGAGGGACTGTGGGGCTGAGGGGCTGAGGGGCTGAGGGGCTGAGGGACTGTGGGGCTGAGGGGCTGAGGGACTGAGGGGCTGAAGGACTGTGGGGCTGAGGGATTGTGGGGCTGAGGGGCTGAGGGACTGTGGGGCTGAGGGATTGTGGGGCTGAGGGGCTGAGGGACTGTGGCTGAGGGGCTGTGGGACTGAGGGATTGTGGGGCTGAGGGGCTGAGGGACTGTGGGGCTGAGGGGCTGTGGGGCTGAGGGGCTGAGAGACTGTGGCTGAGGGGCTGTGGTCTGTGGGGCTGAGAGGCAGAGGGCTGTGGAACTTAGGGTCTGGGCATGTGGAGATGTGGGGCTGGGGGTGAGGGGTTGTGGGGTTGAGGGGCTATGAGACTAAGGATGAGGGATTTTCAGCAGTAGGATGAGGGGCTGTGAGACTGAGGGGCCAAGGGACTGTGAGCTGAGGGCTGTAGGGCTGCAGGGCTGAGGGGCTGAGGAACCATGAGGTGGTCAGGCTGTGGGGCTGGTGGAGAAACCCAAGTGCAGGGGAATGTGGGCAGGGCAGAGCGACCCTAAAGCAGCACCCAAGGTGACTCCTTTCCACAACCCCTTTCAGTCAAGGTGTCGAGAAACTCCTGCCAGGGTCTCCATGGAGTCTCCTCTGCTTGTTCGTCCTCTCAGCCTTCCCCCACCTCACCCCTTTCCTAGCTCCCTATATCCCCGCACCCGCTTCCCTCCCTCCTGCCATCTCCTGCCCAGCTGCTATGTGCCCTGTGGACCCCATGTCTGCATTCTGTCTGCCTCCTGCCAGTTTAGCATAGTGTGTGTGTGTGTGTGTGTGTGTGTGTGTGTGTGTGTGAGCTGGGGAACCAGGCTCTGTGTCCTTAGTGCACCCATAGACAATGCCCCCCCCTTCCCCGCCCTCCAAGGAATCCTCTTCTGGGCTGGGGGCTGTGTCCACAGGCTGCCTTAGGAAAGGAAACATAAATGGGAAAGCCCCTTGCCACACTTTCCATGGATTCCCTTGGTGGAAACGCTCAAATGGTGCCAAATCTCAACCTTCCGAACCCCCCTCCACTGCCACTGCAGCCTTGTCTGCTTCTTCCTGGCTCCGTGTGTGCGTGGCCCTGTCCCTCGTGGCTCCAAGGCCAGCTGCGTATTGCTGGCCTGGGGACCAGCCATAGTGGGTGCCTCCTCCTGTGCCGAGTCCTGACTTGGAGGCTGGCTCTCACCAGAGCTGTAGGGCTGCCCGCCGTGCGCGTCCCCACCCTGAGTCCCACCTCGGCGGGCCAGGGCGGGGCTGTGGGCTTAAGCCACAGGGGCTCCTGTCCGCTCTAAACGGTCACGGCAGGGCAGTGTGCCGCCATCTGCTCACAGCTCCCCCCTGCCCGGTCTCTCACCACTGTCTGCCTCCGTGGTCCTCGTTTTGGCTGTCCCACCCCCCCTGGCAGCCGCCCCGACCCCAGATCTGCAGCCACGGCGCCCGCTGCCGCTCCCCTTGGCGCGCAGAGCTCACAGATGGCTCTGTTCAGTCTGGATGGCTTCCGAAGATGTGATTCGATTTCTGCGTCCCTCTTGTGCCAAGACCATATGGGGCTGCGGGCGAGAAGGGCAGAGGGTCAGGCGTGCCCGCCCCGCCAGCGCCCCGCCCCAGATCTTCAGGCTCCTTCTCCTGGCATTTCGGTCTGTGCCGAGCAGGAGAGGGATTTAAAGGAGGATGCTTGTGGGTGCTTCCAGCTGCACCCCACTGCACCCCAATGAGCTCGCTTCATCCCGGCAAGGCTGAGGCCCGGGAAGCCACACACTGGCTGTGGACATGGTGAACCCTTCTTCTGAGATCTGGGTGCAGGTTCATTGCACGGGAGCGTGGGGACGGGCGGGCAGATCTGAGTGTCCAAACCCCTGATGTGCATTGCCGGGACTGTAGGGGGTGGGGGTGAGGGGTCAGGCCGGAGGCTCGGAGCTGGCCCCGGGGAGGATCCCTCCACAAAGCGGCGGTGACTGTGGGACTGGGGGGTGCTGAGACAGTGGGTGTGTCGCTTTTACACTCCGAGCCTTATGTTCCCGTCTGTAAAGCTGGGGGCACGTGAGGTTGCTGTCACTCTGGCTCTCTGTGCTGTCACATCTGAGGATGAGGCAGGGCTGGCTGGGGAGTGTGAGGGGTGGGGGCAGGGGGGAAGCAGGAGAGGGGCAGGGGAGGAGGGTGAGAGAGCGGAGGGTGTGGGAGGAGAGGGAGGGGAGGAGAGGGCAGAGGGGAGGGAAGGGTGGGAGAGGAGAGGGAGGTGAAGCAGGAGTGGAGAGGAACAAGATGAAATCACAAGTGAGCGAGGGAAGAGGGAGCGTGGCGTGACCCCGGAGGAGGTGCCAGCAGAGGTGGGGGCACAGGGTAGCGTGATGACTCTGCTGTATGCTTGGCTCTGGTGTTTGCACATTTGTGGGTGAGCCCAGGAAAGCCAGAGGGGCAGTGGTACCTGTGAGGTGTTCCCAGTACCCATATTAGGCTTGGCAGCCCCTCCCAGTGAACCTAGAAGCGTGTTGGGGGGTCGGCTCTCCACATGCTCGTGAGGAGGTGCTGTGGGCAGCAGGGAGAGGCAGTGTCCAGGCTCTGAGCCCCCCGCCATGGAGGCATGGCGCCCCACTGTTGGACAGGAAGGACAGGACTCAAATGTGCTGCCTTTAAGGTGCCTAAGAGACTCAAGTGCACCCCAAGGGGATTGGGATGAGCCCGGGCTCGGAGGAGAGGTCTGGGTCTGAAGCCGGGGGTGAAGTCGGCCGTGAGCGGGTGGTTGAAGGAGGTCTCCAGAACGTGCGGGAATGTTCCTGGCTTCTTCTGGGGTGGAGGGAAGAACAGCTTTGGCCGGCCCTGCCTAGTGCTTGGGCGACAACTTCCAGACAGGAGTCAGCTGTCCTGCCTCTGCGAAGAACACTGTCCCCTCAGGCTCTCACAGGCCCTGCGAGGGACCCCAGCCGGTGCACCCCGGCTGAGACAAATACAGTGCTGGCCGCTTGTCATTCAGAGTTTAGTAAGCTGAAACCATTGAGAGCAGAAGAGAAAATCAATCTCAATGATGTGTTTTATTGATTCCAGCATGTCCAAAATATTTAAACACATAACCAATTAAAAATTGCTGAGATATTATACATATATATAAAATCCTTAAAACGTTGTGTATTTTACCCTCACAGCCCCTCTCGGTTGTGAGCAGAACAAGGCGCTCACTCAGTTATGGGTGTGAGTCTTGCCACAGCCCTGAGGGGGTGACAGGCACATGTTGAGCCAGCGTGCAGGAAGGCCCCCTGAAATAGCTCCTGCAAGAGTGGGTGACTGCTGCCCGTTCGGGTAGATGCTGGAGGGGACAGAACTGAGCCAGGAGGCGCCGACTGGAAAAGGGGGTTCCCTGGCTGAGACTCAGCCCTTGAGCGGGACCCCTGGCTCCCACTTCCAGCCGGGCACTCTGGGAGAGCAGCGTGGGTGGCTCTGGTGGTGGTGACACGGGGCTGCTGGCCGTGCCCACTGCAGGTGTCCTCTGTGCGGCCGGGTGAAGGACAGTGCCTCGAGTTCCCTTCTGCATGATGAGAGTGTGGGTGTCCTCCGGACCCTTCAGGATCAGTTTTGCTGCCACCCTCCGGCCCCCTCCCCTAAAGTCCGCTCCAAATGCCAGGGGCTTCACCAGCACATTCTTGCAGCTCCCCACAGGCTCTAATTTATGTCTTTACGTTTGGTTTGGCGTTTCCCTTCTCATCTCTTTTTTCCAGTCCTTTTTATTGCTTCTGTTACATACAGAATATAACACTTTGAAAAAGTTAAGCAACATAGCAATATATAAAGAGAATGGAGTCAATTCTCATCTCCCTACCCGCTGTGACATTCTGAAATGCTGTTTTCTGTTCGCTTGATTCTGCTCTAGAATGCAGGCAGCCAGCAGTACACATGTGTGTGCAGACACATGAGTGTAAGACTCACATGCACACACCTACATGATATATGCTCACATACAAGTGTGATACACCATGCACATGTGTGAGATACCAGCATGACATGTGTGCACACTGGCACATACCTGCATGATAGACAAGTGATTCATACATGCACATATGACACACACAGCACAAAAAAACATGCACACCTTCACAATGCACATGCATTGCACACATGCAGGCATGTGCATGGCATACACAGAGACACATACATGGTATAGAAATGCCTATATGCAGACACAGATATACACACATGCAGACACATGCATGGCACACATGCAGACACAGGTATAGTACAAACATGCCCACAAGCAGACACAGCATGGCATACGTGCAAACACATTCACTGCACATTACAACACACATGCCCACATGCACACATGTGCATGGCACACACATGCCCGCGATTTCACCATGTTTTACCGTGTTTGGTAATAAATTCAGCAATAGATAAATGTTTTCACTAGGTTGCTTATGTATCTTACAGAATTGAACACAACCCTTGTAAGGAAACTTGCATCTTCTGAAATCGAGCAGTCTGTGAATGGATGAGGTGGAGATTGAAGGCAGAGCTTGGCAGGAACCCTGGAGCCCCAAGTAAGGCAGGCCCCGCAGGCAGAGCAGGGGGTCCTCAGGGCTCCTCAGAAGTCTGGGACAAAGGACTGGGGTGAGCCAGGGGGCCCTTGGGTGCAGTTGTGTGGTGGGAGGCTCTGGGGGATGTGTGGTGGCGACTTCCCCTTGTCGCCTCTCCCTGTCTTCCCATGGAGGGGTCCCAGCCTCCTCCTGACCCGCACACTCTCGCCTCCTGCTGCCTGGCCCCCTTCTCGCGGCCTCATGCCTGCCCAGCCTGCTCCCTGCTCTGTAGGCCTTGTGGTGGGGGTGTCCCCTTCCTCCTCAGGTCACACTGTGGCCGCAGGTCTGCTGAGGATTCAGCCTAGAGTCAGACTACTTGCTTTTGATACCGGTCTAGCACTGGGCAGAGGGGCTGGGCCTCATGTGGCCCCATGGTCTTGGGGACAGCAGGGGCTGGAGGGGAGTGGGGTTCATCCTGGTGAATGAAACAGAGACTGGCAGAGCCCACCTCAAGTCCCCACTCAGGAGGGACGCTTGTGTCCCCCAGACTGTGGGTGAAGGCAGAGCCCCTGGAGACCACTGTCTGCACAGATGTCAGCCCGCTTTGTCCAGCCCCGAGCCATGGGCAGCTGGTCACTGTGGAAAAGGGTGTGTGGGTCATGGCACGGGGGCGCTGGCTGACGCCCCACCCACCTGGCCCCTGCTTATAGAGTTCTCTTGTGGATGTGACCAACCCAGGCCAGCTTTTCTGTTCTTTCCTACCTGGGATGACTTCCTGGACACTGACACCACTTTGGAGTCGTCCTAGCATGTGCCCCCTGCCCGCCCCCCCTCCAGCCATGCTCACACACATCCGGTTCCACAACTGCTTCAGGTTGACTCCTCCTGGCTCTTGGGCAAGCCCTGTGACCCTATGGTCACCACAATCGTCACTTTCAGAGCTCAGTGTCACTGTGGAGTGGGGTGACATGTTTGGGGCCTTAGGAACTTGTGCCGTTATCACCCAGTTGTTCACTTGGTCCCCCCGAATGGTCAGGATCAGGGGCTTGGAGCATGTTGATAGGCGTGCTTGGAGTGGTAGGTGCTTGAAATCATCCCTGACCACCACGTAATTAAGCAGGGGGGGACACACCTGATGTTCAGGTCATTGGGGCATGGCAGCTGTTGGGTGTGGCCTCCAATGGTGGTGGACACTGCTGGGCATGACCGAGAGTGTGTTTGCACTCCCTGGGGCCAGGGGTGATTTCAAAGCTCTTCTCCTCAGCAGCCCTCAGAGCAGCCCTAGGACACACTCAGGAGCCCGGGGCTTAAGGAACCCAAAACTCACTTCCAGAAAGGGGCCCAGGAAGACTTTTCTGCTGGGAAAGTCTGTTAGGACAACAGCCTGAAGGATTGATGGGGGGGGGGGCAGGAGGGCTGATGGAGTCCCCTCATGAGCAGAGTCAGCCACGGAATTGTAGGCCCAGCCCTTCTTAGCCCTCCCCAGCCTCTGGCCTTCTCCTGCCAGCCCGCTTGCCTGAAATCTTCCCTCTGAGCCTCCCCCTGGCCGCTCCGGCTGGCTGCTGCTTTACTTCTTGGAACTTCCCAAGCCCAGAGCAGCCGTCGTCGGCGCAGTTAGTGGGTGTTTATTTGCTTCCTCTCTCCAATCCTGCAATGATGATTTACGTTACAAAGATCACCACGCTGGCCGTGGGGGGTCACTCCTGTCTGTGTCAGGATGCTCACAGATTTACTGTTTATATTTCCCTTGCTTTGCAGAGCTCTCCGATGTGCATTTTGGGGACGGTTTTGTCATAGTCTGTCAAGTGGCGACTGGCCCTGCGCCCATCTTCCTGTTTGGCGAAACCGGGAATGTCGTGTCTTTAACTTGTATAGCTTCCTTTTCCTTCTGGTTAACTCGGATGAATTTGGTGATCTTGGACCAACATTATTTATAGTGTTGAAAGTGCAAAATTGCAGCATAGGCATCTTGTTGCAGGAGGGGCACTGTGCAGGGCTGTTTGCTGCGGGCGCCTGATGGGCACCAGCTGAGGAATGGGAGACACTCTGGACTCGGGCTAGTTGGTGCCAGTTTGGAAGTGAATGGTCAGCGGGAGGAAGAGAAGCTATGGTCCATGGGCAATCTGTCTCCCCAGATTTACTATTCGCCAACCCCCTTCCTTGAGGTTACTGGCCTGTTTGGGCTTAGATTTCCTTTCCTGGACAAGTTCTTAGCTGTTCTTTAGTTTGAAGCTTGTCAGTTCAGAAAACAAAAACAAATCCCGTATTAGCGTCTAATTGAATTGAGTGGAGCTGCCATGAAAACGTGTTCTCTGTGGAAACAACACTAATTTCTGTGTCCCCCTTTGCTGCTGGCCTCAGGGCCCAAGTGTCCAGGCTGGGCGGATGCACTGCCCAGAGGCTGCTGTTTGGGGTGGAAGATGGTGAGGGCAGGTTCGGCGCTCTGGGCGCTGCGTGTCCCTCTTGCTGAGTCCTTCAACCCCACGACACAGGTGGTGACCCCTTGTCTCATCTGGAGACAGGTGCAGAGCATGTTCTAGAAGCAGGCGGAGCTGGCAGGGGCCATCCACAGGGGCCCAGAGTGGGAAGAACTGTTGGTCCATACTCCACACCTACCACACTTACCTGCCCTCGCCTCACGTGCACATTTGTGAGTGCTGTGTTACTCTCTTTTGGCGGGCGATAAAGAGTGCCGCTGAGACCACCTGTGTGTGGCTAGGCTGCAGCTGTGGGGGGTGGGTCTCCCTTTCATGCCTGGCCCGGTACCACTTGCATCTGTGGGTTCACAGGCTCTCCCCACAGCCAGGCCTGGGTCCCGATAATGGACACATTGCTGGGGGCTCTGGGGATGTTGGTTTTTCCAAAAACTGTCCCTGGCCATGGGCTCCTCGAGATCCAGTTAGACCCACCTCCCCTCTGCTCCCCTGGGCTGTCTGCCAACCATTCATGGCCTGAAGGTCACGTCTAAACAGAGCAGGTGCCGGAGATCTCCTGGGTGGAGGGCAGGAGATCTTTCACGGTGGCGAGTCACATCTTTCTTGTGTGTCTGGGAAGCCTCACAACTGACTTTCACTGGGCTTTTCATCATCTGCGTATATTTTTACCTTTGCTCCTCAACTTCAACTCTGGGAGTTTCCCGTTTCCCTCCTCTAAGGAAGCATTTTCCTTGGCTGGGAGTGCAGGGGCCATTCCAGAAAGAGCCCGCATAACATACACCCTTCCCACCCACTGGACTGGGCCTTCAGGCTGCAACCCGGATGCCCCCCACTGATGTGGGGGCCCTCCAAAGCAGGACAGCATTGGGAGAAAAATCGATAACCTCATGTCTTTAAAACCCAGTGCTCTGAAGTGGCAGCCAGCTCCGCCAGGAATAAAAGGAGGAAGAAATTGGGTAAGAGGAGAATCGATATTTGTGTTGGGGTTTTAAAGACTTAACAGTCTTTTGACTAGACAGCAGGTCCCCCAGTAATGGCGTCTCCTGCAAGGCTCCTTCGTGGAAATGTTGATCCAGAAAAAGGGAGTGGCTCAGGGCTGGGCTCACAGTCCAGGAGGCAGGTGAAGGCTTCCCTGGCCCTGTGGGTTCTCTCTGGGGACTCTGGTTGTTCCTGTATTCTCAGCCCCGCCCCGGTGGTGCATGTGAGCGCCACTGGTGTGTCTCAGCTCTGAGCAGACTGAATGCGACGTGCTGTGACAGAAGAGGGGGTGTTCCTGGGGGCGGGGGGGGTTCTGCCCTCTGCTCCAAGCAGCCCGTTAAATCCCTGCCGCCCAGGGATCTTGATCTGATGTAGGCGGGCTGGAAAATAAATGATTCAATGAGTGCAAACTATTGTTTGTATCGAACAATTATTGTATTGTTTGTTGGGGAGGGTTTGGGATCTTTATTTAGCGGCCTGGTGAAGTTTTTGCAATCAGAAATAAGTTGGAGGAACTGAACGCTTGTTTGTATGAATTCGCCTATGGTCTGTGTCCCCAGGCCTGTCCCCTGAGACTTCCCGCCCCGGGGTTCTGGGTCATCCCAGGCTACTTGCCCCAGGAGCTGTTATTCCAGGGTGTCTGGAACAAGCTTTGTAAATGAAACTGAATGTTTTGAACTTGACTTTGCACCTAGCACATGCCTTCTGCCTCACCTGGCATTTCCCGACCTATGTCCTCTGGGCGGAGGGGACAGTGTGCTGAGCCCAGAGGCAGCACCAACTTGTGTCCAGAGAGTAGCAGCAGGGAAGTCCGTGGGTCACTTGGTGCCATTCCACTTGGGGCTTGCACGTGGCTTCCACTCTAGCGCAGCGATGGAGAGAGGTCTCTGATGAGAAAGGGGCACCCCTGCCTTTTCTCCCCCCCCCCCCCTGATCTGCAAGGTGGGGCTCCATCTGCTCCTGGACCCACCTCTGCTTGCTTCTTCCTGGCTCTCACAGGCTTACTTGTGCTTACGTGAAGTTTCCTTCACCCGCTTTCTTTGAATCGCCTGTTCTGTGAGTTCTGAATTGTGCCCATCGAGTGCACGTCAGGATAGGACTCCCCGACGTGTGGGTCCTCTTCTCTAGTGGTTTGGGAAGGATATTAAGGGGGTGGGAAGTTGGGCCACACCTAGTGGTGTTCTGGAGCGGATCCCAGCCTTTTGCTCAGGAGTGACCCCTAAGTATAGGTTCTTAGGGGACCGTCTGTGATGCCAGGATCCTGTGGTGGGCTGCATGCAAGGCAAAAGCCTCACCTCTACTCTCCAGCCCCTCCACAGGAAATGTTACTGATAAAGGGACAAGCTCATTCTTCTCTGTAGTTGCTGCTCGCTCCCTTACCGTCTGTGTGTTTGCAGGCACACACGTGCACAGATGTGCGATGCACACACAAGAACACATGCACACCTTGCATACACAGATGCACACAGACAGTGGCACATAAGGCACATATATACACACATACACACATGCGCCCACATGTACCCTGCACTCCTTTTCCCCTTGACTTTTCCAAGCCTGCTCTCAGTCCCCCACTGAAAGCCCCTCTTTATCTCTCTCTTCTTCCCACCAGCTCCCACCCTACTCTGCGAGGCACTCGCCTCTCCCTAAAGCCTTTCCTGCTCTTGCCTTTCATCAGAGCCTCAGGGGCTGGAGCGATAGCACAGCCTTGCATGTGGCTGACCTGGGTTTGATTCCCAGCATCACATTTGATCCTCCGAGCACCGCCAGGAGTGATTCCTGAGTGCAGAGCCAGGAGTAACCTCTGAGCAATGCTCGGTGTGAGCCAAAAAGCAAAATTGAAAAAAAAATCAGAGCCTCAGCAGCAAGGGGTTGGTTCTCACCACTGTAAAAAAAAAAAAGGAGGAGCAGGCAAAGGCACAGGAAGGCAACAGGCCAAGAGGAGGTACGCTTCGCTCATTCTTCTAGAAGGTCAGACATCACATGGGATGGGATGTGACCAATGAGCCTGAGCAGCCCTTGCTCATAATCAGGGGTCTCTGGGAAGCCCGCCGAGGTAGAGACTGAGATGGATGTTGGTTGTATTGGTCCTTTTATGGGGAATAATTCCTTCAGCTTTCTTCTGCTTCCTTGAAGGGCTCAAGATCTGAGATTGGCCTTCAAAACTCTTATGACTGATACCTGTAGTAATAAAACACTTCATCTTGTCCCACGCATCCATATATTATACATTCGTATGCGTGTGTGTGTGTGTGAGAGAGAGAGAGAGAGAAAGAGAGAGAGAGTGAGAGAGAGAGAGAAATGTCCAGAGAGAGAAAGAGGGAGGGAAGGAGACAGAGAGAGAATGCATTTTCTGGGTGTCTGTTTATCTGTGTTTATATCTGTGTCTCTGAAACAAAAGTTCCCCAAATAATACTTAGCGTTCCTACATGCGAATCAATGTGGTAATTTCTATTTTAATTTTTGATTCTATTATAAGTTATCTCGTGCCATTTCATTAAAAGATGCTGATTGCAACCCACAAAATTGATTTCATGACCCAGTAATGAGTCACAACCTGCACTTTGGAAAACACTGATCTAAAGGAAAATGTTAAGAATCACTGATCTGGGAAGCTGCGTGCATCACTAGTGGGAGTGTAAATGAACGCGCTCTTAATGAGTGCCTTTTGGCAATATCTATCACATTTACAAATCCATACACCCATTGACCTTGATATTCCATTTCTAGGAACTTACCTAACAGATAAACTTGTGCAAAAATGATGTTCAAGATAATTCTTTGTTCTATTGTTTATAATAGCAAAAGATTGGAACCAGCCCAAATGTCCATCATTATGGGACTGGTTGAATAACTAATGGAACATCCACACAATGGAAGAATTCTCTGCAGCTGTTGAAAAAAAAAACAACAACAACAGGGAAGCTTTCAATGACCCAACTTGGAAAGATTGCCAAGATATATTAAGCCAAACAAGCAAGATGCAAAACAGAGTATTTAATATGTTACCTTTTAAACAAAGAGGGGGTAATTAGCCTCGCTATTCGTACTGCTTATATTGGATTGAATCATATAAAATCACCATATTTAAAGGTCAAAATGGTGGAATGTTGGCATTTTCACACGGTGCAACATAACATATGCATGAAGGAAGGATAAGGTCAGAACCAAAGCAAGCTGGAGACGGGAGAGAGATTTCTTAGTGGGCCCTGATAGGAAGAAACTCTCCCCTCAGGTGGGTCCTGGAAGATCTGGGGGCCACTCCTAGGGAAGGCAGAACCAGGCGAGTAGACACAGACTGCCCATCCCATGCCCAAATCCTAGGCAAACCTAGCCCGGCACAGTGGGCACAAGCATGGCGTAGCAACTAGAAAATATCCGTCTTCCTCTCTGAACCTCTCCTTTTCCTAGATATGGTGTGTGTGTGGCAGTGGGAGAGCAAGCTACGTGTGTAACGTTCAGTGTTGTTAAGTTGAGAGGCAGCGGTCCCTGGCGGGGGAAGCACTGCCCGTTGCTGTAACTGCAGCAAGCGGCCTTCTGACACCTCAGGGCTGGTCCCGGGAGTGTCAGGACTCTGAGGGCTGCCCACAGCCAGGGATCCCACCTCTCATGTCCATGACCCATTGCCTGCTGCATAGATCCTTGGAGTCCCGGCATCATATCTTAGGTGCTAGCCCTGCTAGGGGAGGTGGAGGTTTCACGTGGGACTTGAGGCACCCGAAGCCCATGCTGAAGTTTTCAGGTGTCTTTTGCCAAAGAGGATTCCTGGGCAGCAGGCCAAGTGCCCTGCTGGACTCTCCCCGGCCACATCCACCAGGCACCTCCTGAGCACGTAGGGTTCCATGCTGGCACTGTAGACTTGGATGCTGCGTGTCATCAGCATCCAGAGGACAGAGCCAATTTTCAGGGCAGAGGAATGCAGTTTTGATTCTCAGCATTCATAGATCCCTTTCTCTGGGAGCAGAACTACCAGGGGCAGGAGATACACAGGCCTCCCCCCCCCCCCACCATGTCCTGTCCCCAGAGAATGCTAGAGGGGCATAGTTCAGCATCTGTGGGCACGAATCTGAGCCATGAAGGCTACTGAGTGCTGTGGAACATTTTAGAATAGCTGGGTACTCAGGGACTGAGCACTGAAAACAGAACTGTGTGTGTGTAGGGGGGTGGAGAGGTGGTGGTAGAGGGGTGGGTAGAGGGAAGGGCTTGGGGTGGGCAATGCTGAAGGAAAAGGAAGTTTCTTGATATTCTTTAGGTGTGGCCAGAAGGCCTTTGTGGGACACATTCCTTTACTTGGCTCATGAGCATCTTCAGCGCAGTTCTGGTTGAACGGAGATGCGTACTCTCCTGCCGACATCACCCTGGAGCGACACCTTTCCAAGTCATTCATTCATTCACTCATCCTGGCAGGTGAGGGTTTGTTTTACCCGGTAGCCCAAGGCTCAGTTGGCAGAAGAACCCAACTGGAAAACGGTCAGTGAAGAGAAGGGTGCGAGCCGGGGAGACTCGGGGAAGTTCCTCAGGAAGTCATGTGAAGTGAAGAGCAGCTGGGCAGGGGTTTGGTGAGACGCTGAGGGCGGAGAAGGCAGGGAGGCGGCGGGTGAGTGCCTGCCCGTGATGCCAGGATGGAGGAAGCAACAGGCCCTGGAAGATGCGAGTCCGAAGCTGTGGGAACCAATATGGGCAAGCTTCCATGGGAACCTTCCAGCCCGTGGGAAGGGTGACAGGGAGGAGTCTTAGGGGACGGCACATTCAAATGTGACTGGGAGTGGGGGAGGGGAGCCCCACACCCCGTCTCCTTGGCTCCCATGCCAGCTCTGAGAGTAAATCTCCAGCTTGGGTTTGAGTTCAAGAGGTTGGTTTAAACTTCATAGAAACAAAATAGGAATTTGTTCACCAAAGGAATGGATGGAAACGTTTATGTGGGCGGTGTAGCTAAGACCACAGAATGCTCGGAGGGAATGGTGCTCCCTTTCTCCAGAGTCCTCTGCTGAGCGGAAGGGATGGGGTGGACTGAACAGCATGTGTTCCTCGGGTCTTTTGCGGGAAAGCTGTGGCTATTGGATGTTGGAGTCCCCTGACTCTGGAACTAACAGTCCCACAGTGGGACAGGAGTCTGAGGACTGGACGGCTGTCGAAACTACCGGGTCCTGCGGTGGTGATACCCTGAAGATCAGAGGTGAAGCCTTCTCCTTTATTTAAAAAGTTTTTGTCCTTTGGTTTGGGGGGTCATAACCAGCGTGGCTTACTTGTGACTCTGTGCTCATGGATCTCTCCGGGTGGTGCTTGGGGAACCAGGTGTGGTGCTGGAGATTAAGCTAGAGTTGGCTGTGTACAAGGGAAGCGCCGTAACCCCTGAACTGTCTCTCTGGCCCCGAAGACCTCTCCTTAATGCAAAGTTTGGGCATTGTTGAAGGAGGGCGGGGAGAGTAGGGTTCGAGGAGCCCTTGATTGATGAGTTAAGGTTTAATGAAAAGATACCAAATTGTGCTTAAGTGCTTATCTTTCTTTGCCTCTAGTTCTTAAATTATGTATCAGATTTTTAAATGTGGATATGATTAATGCACTTACCATCTCTGGCTGGGCTGTCTTTAACAAAGAGTTCTATTTTAACTTAAGCGTAACTGAGTGAAGACGCTACCACTTTTCATTAATCACCCTTGTATGAAACTCAGCTGCTTGGGCCCGAAGGCCATAATGCAAAGGCACCACTGCCCACTGGGTGCTAATTTGCCTTCATTATGGGCAGAGGATTTTGGACAAAACAAACTAGCTCCTGAGCGCTGAGCTGTGATGTGCCAGGAAGGATGCAAGGACCACAGAGGCAAATGATGGGGCAGGGCGGGAGGGGTGTCGGTGCTTATGGGCCAGGAGTCATCCCATTTCTAAGCACTTCCAGGAAGAACCCACAGAAGCTCATCTTTGAAAGCGGCAGTTAATTGGGGGTGAGGGGGGCTTAAGGTGTGAAACTGGGGTGCGAACCTGATCATTGCATGCTCATTGAGCTCCTACTTTGTTTCAGGTTGGGGCATAGAACCCAGACTAAGACACACTTGACTGCCAGTTGTTTGCCAAGCAGTGGAAGCAGTGGGCAGGGAACAGCTGGATGTCATGCCCCCAGTGGCTCCTCAGTGAGAGATGTTTGTGGGAAGGAACAGGGTCTGACTTCCTGCTGGGAAGGCAGCCCAGGCGGTGCAGGAGAGATCAGGTGCTTCCAGGGCTTATTACTGACAGAAGAGGTACAAATCTGCAATCTTCAGCAAGTCGCTTACAGTCTCTTGTGCCTCAGTTTCCTCCCAGTGGTTCTGACTTCACAGGGTTCTTGGCAGCATTCCGAGGTGTTCAACAGTGTTGGCTTTGCTGATGGAGAAGTTCTCTGGAAAGTAGGTGGGCAAGGGGCTTCGAGAAGACGCAGCCGGGCTGATACAGACTGCGGCAGCTCTTGGGGGATCTGTTGCCTCCCAATGGGCCAGAGGCCAGGCAGTGCCTGTTGGTCGTACCCAGCAGGGCGTCCCCAGTCAGTGGAGTTTGTGACTCCAGGGTAAATAAAGTCAGTGGGGGGATAGTTGCAGGTGCCTGGGAATAGCCAGGATGGGAGCTGGGCCGTGGGAGTCCTGCCCAGCCTAGAAACACTGAAGCTGACTGAGTTCTTAAGGGTCCTCCTAGCTGGCAACATCCAGCTCTGGAGGAAGAACTTGGTGGCCCTGATGTGGCTGGAGCGTAAAGTCTGCTTGATTTTTTTTTCTTTTTGGGTCACATCACCAGGTCACTACTCTTGGCAGTGCTCGGGGGACCATATGGAATGCTGGGAATCGAACCTGGGTCGGCCGCATACAAGGCAAACACCCTACCCGCTGTGCTATGGCTCCAGCCTCTGAGGTTATATTCTTAATCTCTTCTTTTTCCTGAAGAAGGTAACAGAGAGGAGATAGAGATTGAGACCAGAGAGAATGAGGCACAAGTTCACATACTGGTTGTACAATCTTTTTTTTTTTCTTTTTGGGTTACACCCGGCGATGCACAGGGGTTACTCCTGGCTCTGCACTCGAACTACTCCTGGCAGTGCTTGGGGGACCATATGGGATGCTGGGAATCGAACCCGGGTTGGCCATGTACAAAACAAATGCCCTACCCGCTGTGCTATCACTCCAGCCCCCAAATATACTTGATTTTTTTCAGTCCATTTCTGATCTTTGCCCTTTGTCTTTCCCAGTACAAATTGTGAGCAGAGAGTGCTCCGACCCAGCCCGTTGGTGGCATCCAGCACTGGGCCGGAGAAGCAGGGGGGGTTTCTTGTGCTCCGTGGGCGGGGATGGGAGGGGGTCACTAATCGTGGTGCTCTGGGGACCCTGCAGTGCCAGGGATCGAACCTCAAAGCCTGTGTTACGGCTTGTTGTCTCTCCAGCCCAGCCTCAGCTTGTTCCTGTCCCTATGGGGATATTTTATGAAGCATGTTGATATGCTTGTATTTTAGTAAGCAGTTATTTATGATAACAAGTGCAGCTGGCAGACAGGTCTGGGGACAGACACTGCTGAGGCCGGGGCACCAATCCACTCTGATGGTTTTCAGCCGCTTTCTGTCTGTAGCCAACACAGTCTGTGGACTGGTGATTGAAAATCCTCTATAATCAATTCAACTTGAGGGGCACCTGGGCAGGTTAGCCTGCAGCTGGCCCTGGGGCTGTGGACACTGGATGGCTCATTTGACAGAGCATGTGGAAAAGGTGGGGAAAACCAGCACATCAGAGGCTTTGCCTGCTCACAGGACACTGATGACCTTCCCAGTGACCCTGGGTGGGCAGAGAGTGAGCGGGGTTTGAATGGCATCGTGGGAGAGACACGGGCATGGGAGTGGCCATGAGACCCTGCAGTGTGGAGACCCATTGGAAAGCCTGCGTCCTTTCCTGTGTTCTTTCCTGGGCCCGTGTCCAGCCTGTGGGTGTCCAGACTGAGTAGTCAAGAGGCCCTGGCCTTGTGCGGGGTTGGGGGGGGGGCTGTGATGAAGCAGAGCCCCAGTGCCCAGGTCAGGAGCTTTGCTCACAAGCAATATGTGCCCCTTGGGTCACTGTCAGGTGTTCTGAAGCCATTTCCCTCCCGGGGGCTCCGGCGCCTTAGCCCAGGGGCCAGGAAGGCAGAGATGGCATCATTCAATGCTGTGTGCGACACCCTGGTCCCGTGACCAGGACTCCGTGCCTGAGCCTGCAGTGAGGGTCGAGTGACACTTCCTGAGCACCCGCACTGAGGAAGTGTTCCAAAGTGTCCGCTCCTTCTGACCCATGCCCCCCTGGTTTCTATTGGGAAACTGAGGCTCATGAAGCTACTGGCCTCGTTTGACCCTCAGAGCAGCAGCTCCTGGTTCAGTCTGTCCAACAGGTCCCAGAGCCCCACACCTGGACAGGCGCTGAGAAAGACTCAGTCCAGTAGCAGAGAAGAGATGGCAGCTGAGCGGGAGGGTGGGGCAGGGCCCCTGACGCCGAGCAGGAGCCAGTGAGGACCCTTGAAAGGGGCTGTCCCTGGGCAGGTCGGGGTTGCGCCTACCAACTCCATGAGCTCTAACAGAGAGAACTGCCTGTAGGTCCGGGGGCGGGGGTGTCTCACCATCTGAGCAAACAATGAGACAGTTGGGTGGATTCTGGAGGTGGTGTGTGTGTGTGTGTGTGTGTGTGTGTGTGTGTGTGTGTGTGTGTGTGTGTGTGTGTGTGTGTGTGTGTGCGTGCGCGCGCGCGCCTGGGATGGGGGCCAAGGAATCGGATGGCTGTGGAGTCGCTGGGGCACCCCTGCCCCTGTCATCATTATTGCGATTTATGATCCTGTGACTTGCCTGTTTATTGCGTGTCTGACCCCTTGTAGCCCGGGGTTCCCAGAGGGGGCTTGGCTTGGATCCAGATTTTAAACACCACATCAACATCTATGAGTCCCGGACTCTCTTCCGGAGAGGCGGAGGAGCAAGGTCGGTGGGTGACAGGGGACTGACTGTCCAGAAGTCCTGGCTGTCCCCGTAGAAACAGCTGGGGTGTCCCTGAGAAGGCCAGCACAGCCTGCTGCAGTGTGTGTGTGTGTGTGTGTGTGTGTGTGTGTGTGTATTTAATATGCTGAACTGCTGAACTGCACCCAGCTCTGCATGTAGCCTGTAGCCGTATCAGATAAAGGAAGCTCCTCTCTGATATGGACCCTGTGGTCAGTTTTGCTAGGAGGGCTAGGAGACAGTTTGCAGGGCCTGCCCACACCCTTCTAGTCACCGCTGTCAACTCAACTGATAAAAATCCTTCGTTTTTCGGTCCTGTCCCACCTTCTGCTTTTCCTGGGGGCTGGGGGATTCTCTTGGCCCTCGACTCCCCCTGACACCCAAGAAGAGAGGAGGGCTGCACTCAGATGGGGGCTAGTGGGCAGAGACCGGTGGTCTCAGCCCCAGGGCCCGTGGACATCCTGCTCCAATGATCCACCTGAGGGGGCACCTTTGCTAACTGTGCCTTAGTCTCACCCTCCTGCTCTTTTCTATTCCTTATAATTTGGATCCACTATGATTAATCAGACTCTAAGAGTCCAGGAACATTAAGCAGAATTTGCCATTTTCATGCAAAGCCGAAAGACCCGGCTATTTCACATGTAGCGATTAGACGTTTTTATGGCCAACCTATCACATTACACACCACAGATTTCCAATAAATAAAGCAAAACTAGACCAGGGCCTGCCACTTGTATAACAATCCGACTGGCAATATCGTGGACAGAACAGGGCTTTCTTGGCATCTAATCTGCTCAATTACATGAGGGATCACTTCACTCTCCGCTTAAGCGCCTTCGGTGTCTTTCCAGAAATGAGAATGACAGCTGCCTGCGTTCGGGGTCCCTCTGTCATGCTTTCGCTGGGGGAGGTGGTCCCCAGGGGCCTACCCCACTAGAGAGGTGTCCCGAGAGGAGGGCCACGCTGTCTCTGACCTGTCCACATGAACAACTGTGCCGTCAACTCAAGATGCTGTGGAGGGGGCTGGCCAGACTGAACCCGAGCTCCGGGACGTGACTCGGCTTCTTTTTCAGCCAGAATTCACAGAGGGATGTTTCTAGATGGTTGATATATCACCTGGAATTTTCTCTCTCCACACAGACTCTTAAACATGAGCCATTAAATTAGAATTATGCCAATTTAGCTACCCGTGATGTGACTGAGATTGAGAAGATGGGTGAGCAAATGAGAGAGAGAGAGAGAGAGAGAGGAAGAGAGAGAGAGAGAGAGAAAGAGAGAGTAATAAAGGGGAGGGGGCAGCGCCTAGCTTACAGGCAGCTTGGAGTGCCCCCCCGCCCGCTCTCTCCCATGCCCTTGTATCTGAGCACTTGCTGCTCTCAGTGCGTGAGCATGGATTTGTAATTTTAAATGGAATTAAAGCTCAGTTTCTCCCAAGCTTAATTGGAAGCAAGAGAAAACTTTTCTAAGTGCATGTGCAACCTATGAGCCATGGGGGAGTTTGGGGACTCACAGGGAGTTGACCCGTGTCCTGACAGCCAGCCCGGGAGCTGCCTTCTTCCCTCGCTGCATCTCAGCACTGAGAGTGCAGTTGCTTTGGGTGGGAGTGGGGTGTGTGGGTCTGCTCCATGCTGCCATCCGTCTGCAGGGTCTGCTCAGAGCTCTCTGGGATGCAGCCAGAGGCTCCTTCTCTCCCTAACTCCGCCGACGATGCCCTGAACCTGCCTGATGCCCTGGAGAAAGTGGAACTGTCAGGGGCTCTGGGAGGTGGGCTTCAGCACTGTGGAGGGGCTCAGCGGAGACGAGAAATGTGCAAGAACAGGATGTGCTCCCAACCTCCGACTCCCGAGGAATTTAGAAAGGAAAAGCTTGGCCTGAGAAATGTGGGTGCGTGTCTGACGAGGGAGGAGGGTGTGAGGGTGCAGAAGGGTCAGCTGCTTCCATGCACTGCTTCCGGGCAGGGCGGGTGGGCCGTGGGGGTGCCGGCTGGGCTGAGGCTGCCGGAAGGTGCCCGCTTGCGCAGAGCCAGTCGGCCCCGCAGAGGCAAGGACACCTTCTTCTGATGCCCTTGCATGTGGTTGGGAAGTCTGGGGTTTTATGTGACTATGTCACTGTTCCATTGTCTGTGAAATATTTTTATTTGAAACATTTAAGAATGTTTTGATGAATTCACTGGCTGGCGGGGCACAAGCTATCCAGGCTTGGGGTTCTAGGTCACTCCTGAAGGTACCTTGGCGACTCTATGTATGTGGTAATGGGGACTGGACGCAGACCTCCGTTTGCAAAGCATGTACCCCAATCCACTGCACTCTCTCTCTGGCCTAGGGATTTGGTTTTTGTTTGTTTGTTTTGGGGGCCAGGCCTGGCGATGCTCCAATGCTCTGGGTTACTCCTGGGTCTGCATTTGTGAATGATTCCAGGTGGTGCCTGAGGGACCCTAGAGGCTGCTGGGGCTCAAACCCAGGTTAGCTGCATGCAAGGCAAGTGCCCCAGACTGTACTCTCCCTGGCCCCTGGGGAATCTATTTTTAACACATTATACATACTCCTCCCCTCCCCGCTCCCTCTAACATCTGTCAGCACTACTGGTATCGCAGCCCCGCTGGCTCCTGCAGGCAGCCGCTGTCCTGGATGACCTGGCCAGACTTCCTGTCCAACCTCTCGTCCTCCAGAAGTGAACGCTCACCCCAAAGTGGCGACCCACTCCTCTTCTTACTCGGGATTTCAGAGGGAGTGGCCCCAGCATGTGGGCTGTGACCATTCTAGCAGTTACCCGCTGGCCTGTTATAGAGCCCTGGGGTGCAGGCACTGCCAAGCCCCCTCCTTGGTCATTGCTGCGCCCCCACCCCCAGCTCAGCTTCCTGTCCTGTCAAGAGTCCACTCCCCCTTCCTCATCCTGGTCTGCCTCGGAGGGCCAGCGGGCCAGGCTCTGGCGTCTGCTGGAGGGTGTCACCTAGCTCAGCTGCTGGCATCCTCCGGAACTCGCCCCCAAGGCAGCGCTTTCCAGCTTCCTGGCACTCGGGAAAGAGTTTGTGGCGTTGCCAGGCTCGGACCTGCGGGGCGTCTCAGCTCAGACTAGCGGCTTTGCTGGCTGCTGAGGCCCAGCGTCCTCCCTGATCTGCCTCTGTCCAGATCAGCCAGGAACAGCTGACCTGCCAGCCTGGTGTCGCACCAGGCCTTGTGCTGGCGGGCGGAGGGGCGCAGAAGGCCAGCTGGGTGGGAGCGTGTGGGCAGATGGAGGCACTGCCGGCAGCAGGGGGGGCGCGTGTGGGCAGGATGGCACGGACCAGGCCCGCAGATGGAACGGCGGGGAGTGAGAGACTGCTGGGTTTCGGGGACCCCGGGGAGGCTGGGCAGCGTGGCGGAGAGCCCTGCTCTGGCAGTGGCAGGAAGTCCCGGGATCACCCGGCGCCCAGATCTCTGGGAGGAGGATAATCGCCACTTCTCCCGGCCTGGTGATGAGCTAATGCTCCCGAGGGCCTGGAGACGCCCGTGATCGCCTTAGTCGATGCCGTGATCGTTGTTGACCTGCTTTGATTCCACCTCTCAAGTACTTTTCTTCCAGGCCTGGAAAAAACGGAAAAACCTTCAAAGTGGAACAGGTCAGAAATAGCTGCCACAGCTGTCTGTGGAGCCTTGGTCATTAACTCTTGCTGCCATGGGGCTGCTGCTGGTACCTCTCCCCAACATGCTCCCAGTGCTCAGCCAGCGCCCGCCCTCACCTCCTCCACGTTGTCCTTCCCTTCCAAGGAGCCACAAAAGGGCATTTATTAGCAAACATGCCGACTCTCAGATAATTATTCATGTTACAAAACCAAGACGTGGTGGGGCCTCGTCTTGTCCTCTCCAGGTGCCCAGTGTTTCTCAGACTGTGGGGTTAGAGTAAGAACCCCCAAGTCCTTCAGCCCCTCCACCCCCATCAGTCCCCCAACTCTGTCAGTCTTGTGTGGGCTGAACTGTGCTGTCTCACCTCTGTCCGCATACCTGTCTTTCCCCCTCCTCCTCCTCCGTGCTGGCCAGCCTGCCCCTCCGGCTGTGGCTGCCGACCCACCTCCAACGAGCTCAATGGAGGAACTGACAGATCCCCAGATGGAGCCGGTCCTGAAAGTGTCCTCAGGCAGCCCCGGGTACTGGTCTCCCCCTGCCGCAGCGCTGCTTTCTCTGTGAGAGCCTTGTGCTCTCTGGCAGATGCCCAAAGTGGTGGCCCCCACAAACTCAGGCTCCCTCAAGGGGCTAGCCGCAGGGTAGGTGCGGCGGCTGGTCTGGGGCCCCGGATGGAGAGGTCATGTCAGCTGGAGCGACAGACTCCCTGGGGCAGCATGGGGAACGCGAACCTGGCTGAGCCCTGCAGACGGAGAGTGGGAGGGAATGTTTTCCTCAGGAATGTTTTCCTCAGGTGAGTCGGGGTGTTTTCACCCTGGATGCTGTGCTGGGAGGCAGGGAAGGGTCGAGAACCATCCGGGCTGCTCTTACCAGCCCTGCTCACCATCTGGCTACCTGGCTGCTCGTCAGGGAAGCAAGTTCTCACTCCCGTTTCCATTCACCCCGCTTTGCTCTGAGCTCCCAGAGGCTGGCATGTGTCCCAGTGAGCTCTGAGTGTTTTCCCTGGGACGGCTCCTCAGGGGGCCTTAGAATTTGGGAGGCTGCCCTGGGAAGGCCCAGGTGAGGTGCAAGAGATAGATGCAGACCTGGGCGGGGGGGCGTGGTCCTGTATGGTGACATTGGCAGATGGCTGCCAGGGGACACCGCCCCCCCCCAAGATCCTGTGGCATCTGGGAGGGTATCGGATTCATCACTGGAGTCTTGCCCTTCCCCTGCCCCCACTTTCCCTCCCTGGTCCTCAGGCACCACATTTACATTCCTCTTGGTCACCAACTTCCCAAATGCACCTGAAACAGAGTCCCCTTCACTGGGCATCGATGCTGTTACTCAGAAAACTGTCGCTAGCGCCAATGAATCCAAGCTGTAGTTTCTGAGCAGTTTTCCCCACTCAGAGCTGTCCCAGGCATAGAGGGGCAGGCAGGACTGTTGTAACCTGCTCATGCCACCACCTTCCTTCCCCACAACAGGGGAGGGGTCCCTCGTGCTGACCCTCAGTGCCACCGTGGGAAGCGAGCACAGGAAGGTTTGGTTCTCAGGACAGGGAGCTAGCGGAGGTCTGTCATCCCAGCCAGGATGGAGACGCTGACACCCCCCTCCCCCAACCCCCGCCACCCCGCAGACACATACACACCCGCGGGCCTGGTGCCAAGCTTGGGAGTTCCCAGAGCCTCTCCTTGCCCCAGCCTTATCCGCCTTTTTACGGGATATTTGTATATCATGAATTAAGAACAAGTTTCAGGCTGTTCTTTAAGCCATTTCCTTGAGAAAATGGCTCAGGTGAAATGAGCTACTTTGAATAATTCATCTTCTTTTCCCCAAACTTAAATTTGCTCATCTCTTAATGGAGAGGCACCCAGGCATTAGGCAGGGATAGTTGGCAGCTTGTGTAAAATTTATGACATTGCAGAGGGAGGCTGGGGAGGCCCTGGGCCGAGAGCACCATGTGGCTGTGGCGAGTGGCTCCAGTGGGCTGGCTTCTCCCTGGGTGAGGGCAAAGACCCGCCAGTGCAGAAGCCAGGCGGGGGCTGGGCCTGGATGGAGGCCTCTGAGCTTCCAGGAGCAGGTGGGGGGCAGAGAACTGGCTCCTGCTGACAAGTGTGATTTTAGGGGGAGTCGTCCAGATGGTTAGGTCGGAAGGGACCTCCAGCGCCACGTGGCCCAGCGTTTTCCAAACTTCTGTCGTTCACACGCCGACCACCTTGATGAAGTTTTGCCATCTGGGTTTACTATCTGTCGAGTCAGTAAAATAATATTTAAGTGCATTCACTTGTAAAAATAAAATCCCCCAAATCACCCTAGTACATAGAGAATTAGACATAGGTTATAAAGAGATGGTAACTCATGAATCAGAGGGGAAAAGGATCATAAACTCAAGCCTGGTTTTGAGTATCAAAGTGTTGAAAAGGTTTTTTTGTGAAATCCTTCACCCAAATCAAGATTCCACTGTAAGGCAATTAGGGGCCTGGGATGGGGCAAAGGGGATTCGTGTTTCTCCCCAGGATACTCGAGAGGATCCAGGCAGAGTCTGGGGCCACCCCAAAGTGTGTCATCTGGGAGCCTGACCCTCTCCTGCTGGAAAACTGGACTCTCCTAACTGCCTTCGAATTTACAGATGGACCATGAGGATGAGGCTCCGGAGGGTTTTACCTGGGGCCCTCCGTGCAGTTCAGGTTTTGAGATGGAATAAGAAATAGGAACCACTGGGTCACCACCCCACCTGCAAAACAGCATCTGTCTCCAGTTCCCAGGCTGCAGCTCTAACAAGGCAGACTCTACAAGAAGCGCAGAGGTGGAGATTCTGGGGAAATTAGTCCTCGTTCCTGAAGCTCTGAGGAAAGGAATCCATCTGGATGGCGTTCTGTGGAGAGAAGAGAGCCCAGAGTTTGGTAGAATGACTTCTGTCAACTCTTGGTCTCATTCTCCAATGCCTGGGATAGTCTGGCCTTGAAGGAACATCCGAGATGAGATGATGAAGTTTGGAGAAGGGGTGCGAAATGAGGTGGAAAATATTAGCTTCCCCAAAGGATGCCTCCAATCTCAAGAACAAATAGAGAAGGCCTGGGGGAGAATCCTGCACACCAGTCTTCCTGGTCCCCACACAGACAGGGGGCATGGACTTCCCGATTGAGGCCCCTCCCTCACCTATTTATTTTTATTTTATTTAAAAATATTCCTATTTGGGGACCAGAGAGAGAGTATGGCAGGTATGGTGTTTGCCTGGCTGTGGCATACTTAGGTTCAATATCCGACACTACATAAGGTCCCCCAAGCCCTGTCTGGAGTAAGCCCTGAGCACCGATGGCTGCAGACAAAAACTAAAAACCAAACCCCAAAACATTCCCTCATGTGATTTACTACTGTTAAAGATACTTGCATGCATGCATCTTCCTGATTCCACACTTACTCCTAAGCGCCTGCTTCCCACCATCAGTGTCCCAAGGACCTGCCCTCCCGTATCATTGCGTCCCCAGGCAAGCTCAGTCACACCTGCTGGGTGTGTCCCTCCCTCCAACGGGAAGGCTGCTTTTGCTCTTTCTCCTGTGCTCAGCCCCCTTACTGCTCTGAAAGGCTCCCAGGGAGGCCTGTGGTGCTGGTCTCCTGTCCTCTGCTACCTGCCACAAGCTCCTTCCTAGAGGGGCAGCCACCCTCTATCTAGACAAAAGACGCCTCAACGCTTTGGGGTGCATCCAGGCTCCGTCCCCAGGGTCAGAGGCCACAGGTGAGACCCCGATAGCTGCTCTGCTGAAATGGGTCCCTGGCCCTTGAGCACGGAACTGTGCTTGTGTATGGGGGGCTGAGGCTCTGCGTTGGGTGCTCTAGGCAGTTGAGGACCCGGGGTGCTCACAGCGTGAGGCTGGACAACTGCATCCTTCTTCAGGGTGAGGGGGATGGTGCTGCTTTATCTGTGAAAGGGAGGGGTATTGTGAGAATTGGGGGAGGGCGAGAGGGTCTGGGACTCAGGATGCGTTTAGGAGCATGTTCCTCCCTGGGCCAGTTCCCACACTCGCCAGGGCTGTGCTGCCAGGTTAAGCACACTGGGGATTCTGATCGAGCCTGTGTTGCTGTGGGCAGCTTTGGCTTATAGGTGGTTAGCCTTTCCTGGGGCAGAGAGGGGCATGGTTGCAAAGGCCTGTGGGCAGGGGCAGTTGGCACGTGGTTCCCTGGGAGTCATGTAGCAGAGGTGTGGTGTGTACGTAGTTGGTGGCATGTGATGTGCATAGAGTGGACAGGGCATTCAGGTGCTGGTGGAGCGGGACAGAGGAGAGCTGCCAAGAGGTCCAGTGCAGCGGCGCCCCCCCTACCAAACCCCCCCCCAACTTGAGCCGAAGGGGCTTTGGATGAAAAGAATCCATCCGTCCAGGGTAACTTCCTCCAGGGCCTCAGCTGCCAAGAGCGTTGGGGCCTCACCAGCTCCATGGGGGAGTCACTTGCTTGACTCATCATTTGATGGTGGCACTGTGATTTACAAAGTTGTTCCTCGTAGAGTTTCAGGCAGATGGTGTTCCAACTCCAGCCCCACCACCGGTGTCAGCGTCCCATTCTCGTGTCCCCAGGAGGGTCCCCACTTCCTAAACCAACGAGACTTGCTCCTGAGCGGCCTGTCCCCACAATCACCGCACGAATGGGAACTCAATGACTCAGTGAGGGGGAGGAGGAGCCTCTGAGACCAGCCAGCCCTCCACACCGTCATGCATCTTATTTTTAATCCCTGGAATTCTGACTTTTTAAAAAGAGCTTGACTTGGCAGGCAGCAGAGAGCGCGTGGGTGTGACTGCGGCCGTGGCTCGGCAGAGCTTCCGATCCAAGATGACGGAGCCAGTGACAACCGGGGTTCACGGAGGGTTAATAAAGCTTTATTGCAAAAACCAAACAAAGAATCCGAGGAATGGAATGATAATGGGGAGCTGTCCAACAATATTCCTTGGGAAGCATCCAAGACCGTAATCAGAGGCGAGCTAATTCAGTACTGATTTCAGGGTGGGGAGGGGAAAAGGTTGGGGGGAGATGGATAATTAGAAAAGAAAATGGAAACACTAGAGGAATCATAGAAGCATAAATTAGGTCCCAAAATACTAACACTATTTATCCCAGCCAAGGGTGAATGTAATTTCATCCTATCAAGAACTGAATATTTCATAGTATACAAAAGGGGATGAACCGAGAGGCATATAACCAGCCATAACTAAAGAAATGCTTGTCAAGAAATTAACAACTGAAATGCAGGAGAGAAATAACATCTTCATTAACCAGTGAGGAATGAAAAATGGGCTTGAAAAATGCATCCAATGCTCGTATTCCTCAAAGCCCAATCTCCTTCTATTGAAATTGCAGCCATAACTTTCAAAAATCTTTTCATTTTTCCTCTCTCAGGAACAGAGTGATTCATTGTATATAAAAAGGGAACAGAGAACAGAGGAAATAATTAAAGCTATAAAAAAAAATTCCCAATCACAAAGCGCCAGAGTCCAGATGGCTATAGCACAGAACCAGCGTGAAGATTTGGCATGGACGGCATGTGTGTGAGCAGACACGTGGGCGCACTCCAGCATCATCATCCTCACATCATTGTCCATGGCAAAGCCCGGGGAAGGATGTCCTCGTAGAACGTGTCTTCCCTTCTGCAGTTTGGACTAGAGGGGAACGTGCGGGCTTATCTGATTTGCTCATCCAAATTTGTCAGCGTTTCGTTTCCAGGGAGGAGAAACAAGCCATTCAGGGGGCAGGCACTAGAAGATGTCCTAAGAAGACTTTTGGAGGGGAGGAATGGGTGATAGTATAGTGACTAGGGTGCGTACTGGTTTCATTTCTGGTACCTCCTGGTCCACCACGCACCCGAGTACAGGCCTAGAGGTCCCCAGCATCAGGGCTGGCTGGGTATTCCTGGCCCCAAAGGGTCTGAGCAGCCTTGTATCTTCGGGCCCTTGCATGGAACTAACAGCACCTGGGGGAATCCCACGCCTCATGGGACTCGCCCACTCCACAAAAGAACCTTGGGGTCTGCGGGCAGGCTGGAGGCGAGACTCTAGGCAGGCAGAGGCACCCTGGAAAGAAAGGGGATTCTCAAGTACAGGGTCCACTGAGTCTCTGATGAGGGCCCTGCTGATTCAAAGGGAACTGCATCCTGGGGTGCAGCGAGAACTTCATCCCCATCAGGCAGTCACTGTGGAGGGGGATTCAAGGACGGAATTGGAAAGATCCTGCTTATTAGTTCTTGAGTTTTCTTTATTCTGAGATGGCGAGGCCAGAGAGGTTTTGTGGCATCTCTGGGATGCCTGGGACGAGAGTGGCTTCTCCTGTTGGCCCTTAAGCGCCAGCTACGTATCCTAAGTTAGCCACCAATAAACAGAGCACATTGCTTCAGTTGGAAAGAGGAATTGGGGTGGGGGCTGGCCACGGGGCTGTTCTGAGCGTGCACCTTCCCTGCTCTCCCCGGTGCCTCTTCGCAGCACCCCACTCCTGAGTGAGAGGGAGGGTGTTGCCTTTACTCAGGGGGTGGGTGTGGGGTAGTGGTCACAGGGGAACCCCCTTCTGGTGGCCCATGGGCACTCATACATCTTGCAGGGCAGCTCAACCACTCATAAACTCTCACGTGGTAAGAAAGGGAGACATGTTGCCTCGTGACTTTAAAAGTCATAGAGCGGATGGTGATGGCAGATGGAACCTGGGTCCCTACGTTCTAGAGCTGGTGCATCGTCCCCTGTTCCTGCCTCTGTGGCCAGGGCTGGAGTTCCGGGCCACAGCCATCCGGATGTGGTTGCTCCAGTGTAAGTCTGACTCCCCCCTGCGCTGATTCTTCCGGGTCAGAGGCCGAGTCCCCTCCCTTTACCCCATGCAGTTTGTCAAAGAGCAGAGCTGGTGTGGAGGAATCCAGAACGGAATGCTCCTTGTTGGATCGTGGCAGCTGGAAGAACTCAAAACCCATTAGCAGTCACAATTCCGTTACCTTATGAAGCCTCTGAGAAGCCTTCTGTATGCATTGCTTATTATAAATAAATGAGCATAAGCTTCCTGGTAACTCTTTGAAAATAAACGCTTGAAGCCAAAGTTGCTCAGATGCTCTTCCTGGGGACTCAGAAAAGTTTATTTGATCAGGAGGCGGTTTGTTCTTGCCGGAGAATATTGTGGGCTCTAATTGGTTGGGGTTCAAAGACTTAGAGGGCATCGAACTTGGTTCTGTCAGTTAAACAAAATATCAAAAAACAGCATCAGTGAAGCACCGGGATGCAAAGTAATAATGCCATTTTCTTCCCAAAGATGTCAGTGACCTAGACTAGATTTCTTTGGGCTAATTTGAATCTTTTGCATTGTAAGAACTACTGGTCACTGGAGGATGGGAGAGGAAACCTCTTAGCTTCTTCTGTTGTGTGGCTTGGGCTCTGCAGGCTCCACACCTGGCAGGGAACAGACACGAAGTGATTCCCCCACTGAGACCTGGTCAGAGGAACTGCAGCCCCTCCATCCGGAAGTGTCTACTGAACACTTCCGTGCATATAGGGGTGCTGGTATCAACACCAGCCCAAGGAGGCAGCACCATGAGTGCCTATTTGAAATATTTCTCACTTATCTTCAGGACTGCCTTTGTTTTGACCACCCTGAATCATTAAAATAAAAGCTTTCAGGTTCTAGTGGTGCAGAGAATTCTCTCTGCCTCTCAAGTCGGTGGAGAAATGCATTGTAAGGAGACAGAGAGAAGGTATAGTAACAGGTCTCACCTGAACACGTAGAGCTGAAGATCAGAGAGGAGACGTCCATGGTTTGGGATCCAAGGAAGAGTGGGATTGTAGCAAGACTAGTGAACTCAAAGACAGAGTGAAAAAAATGATCCTAAATGAAACCCAGAAGTAGAAAAGGTGGGAGAATAATGAATAGAGCATCAGCAAAGTGTTGGCACTCAAACAGAAAAACTGGATGTGTGTCAGAGTGGGAAAGGCAAGCAGCAGACATGAGCGTGGAAGGAAAAGGTCTCAATCTGTTTTCCTTGCCAAAGATGCATCCCTGGTTCCTTCTCCAGTCATGATCATGGGTGACTGTTTCATGTGGTTCCTCTCAGGAAAATAAGTGTGTTCTCTCCACTGCTTGTCTTTACGGGTCTGAGGCAAGCCCAGTGCCACCCAGGAAGTGACAAGGTCAGAGTCTTCTCCAGTTCTGAAAACCTGAGTTCCCCAATCTATTCTTTTCATGGCTTCTGAGAACTTGGTGGAACATAATTGTATTGTGGAGAAAAAGGGGCTGTGACTTGCCAGTAAGGAAACCTTAGGAATAACAAAGTCAGGGTTGTGGGTGCACCCGGCAGTGCTTCCCATGAAGGAGAGCGAGTGAGCCATCCAGGGTTTTCAATCTTTGATCTAGACCCTTCAGAAAGGATGGGTCCATTTCTCTGACTTCTCTCATCCTGTGGGAGAAGCCGCGAGGCTGACAAGCCAGGGATGTGGCTGCACTCAGCTGAGCCTGTGGGATGGCTGTGTGTGAGTCCAGGGGAGAGGACAGAGAGGAAGAGGATGGTTTGGGGACTGAGAAAGGAGACAGGTTGGGCAAAGTTGGCAGCCATCCCCACCCATACTCCAGAGTGATGCCACGGGGCGTAACTTGTTGGAAAAAAATTAATGAAGCAAAACCTAACTTCCCTGGGGGGAAGGTGATGTTTCTGGAGAATTTAGCTGCAGAAAATAAGATATGAAGTGTGGAGGGGTTGGCTCTGCCCTTCGGGTTCAGGAGAAGGAAGAGGGTTCAAGGAAACTAATTTCAGAAGTGTGAGAGTAGCAAGAACCGAAAGATAGCAGCAGCTTTCCCAAACCCTGGAGATTATAATTCGTTGCTAGTATTTATTGAACTTCCCCTGGCCCTCCAGTCTCTGTTTGACCGGAAGTGTTTTGTTTCCTTCTCCCAATAGTCCTGAAAGTTAAGTATATTTCACATTGGAGAAAACTGGGACACAGAAGAGTTTAGCTCTTCACCCAGGGCTACACAGTTTGTTTGGCAAAGAAGTGAATCAAACCCAGGCTGTGGTAAAGCACATTTCTCACATGTATGAGACCCCCGGTTTTTCCTAGGAAATAACCCCACCCGCCCCCAGCCCCCACTGTTCACATTTGTTCAAAAAGTGAAAAATGTTAATGAAAATGAAAAAGGCAAGTTTTTTGGAGTTTGAACTCAGACCCTATTTTCTGTTAGGCCCACATGATACACTGTTTTAAAGAAAATAAAAGAAAGAAGGACCCATGGCACTTAAAACATGTTTCATAAAATGTTAGGTGAAAAGTGTTCTGAAAAAAAAAAATGGTTGTACCATTTGGAACCTTCTAGAAAGGTTACTTCTTGAATAAGTATTTTATGGTCATAACAGTTGCCAGTTTTCTCATGTTCTCATTGTGTGCAAGAGCTGTCTGTCCTGCGTTCTGCTCCCGTGACACTGGCACGGCACTGCGATTATCCCCACTTTATAGGTGAGGAAATAGAGGCAGGGGGTAAGTGTAAAGGTCACACAGTTAGTGATGGGGGAGTCTCGGAGGCAGCACGACTGAGCCCTGTGCAACGTGAATGAGATCAGAGTGAGGCTTCTTTCCTAGTTCCGGAGCTCACTATGCTCCTAGTTCCGGATGGAAACAGAATTAAAATTAGAGGCTTGGAGTCAGGCAAAGCAGCTCTCGGCTGGTGGTTGTTCACAGTTGCATGAGAATGGCCTGAAATGTAAAGGCACCACCACCGATGGTGGCTCCTTCCCCCGTCTCTGTAGGCTGATGGGTTGGAGGCTCTTCTCTCTCACCTGGCGTACCTACGCAGCACCTGACCACCTGACCTGAACAGAGGGGCTGCATTTAGCTCATACGTAGTTCATGTGTAGGTGTGGGCTGGGCTGGAGCAAGAGAATCAGGGCCCTGGGGGCAAAGAAGGCCGTCAGCAGGCCTCTAGAGTGCCCACCGTCAGCTGCTGGTCATGTGATGATCGTCACCTGGTTATTGGTCAAAGCAGACCTTGCAGACAGCCAGACTTCCAGAGGGTGAAGAAAGAGGTACCACCTCTAAAGGAAGCAGTGGCACTGTCCCTCGGTAGGGACACTGGGCGTGCATTTGCTGGGCGCCTGCTAGCCACCCACAACCCTGGGTTTGGGATGTAATGGGGCAGGGCAGCCAGGGGGAGGAAAGTGTTTGATTAGAAAGATGAGGAAGAATCGGTTTCATTTCCTCCTGTTGATGTTAGCTTGGAGGCCACCAAAACAGCTCTTTATAAATCTGAATAATGCAGAGCTGCAATCGGGGGAAGGCAGAGATAGGAAGCTCGAGTGTGTGTTGTTTTAACTCGGCAGGGTAATCCCTTTTGTAAGTTCATAAAAGGTTGAAGATAAATGAGATCCTGGAGTATATAGAGCTTCTTGTAGCTCTAAAAGAGAGAGGGCAAGATCAATATTAGAGGAGGCATCCAAGAGCGATCCAAAGGCCACTGAAAAGGGGGGACAGGGGCTAGAGCGATAGCACAGTGGGTAGGGCATTTGCCTTGCAAGCGGTTAACCGGTTAACCCGGGTTTGATTCCCAGCATCCCATATGGTCCCCCAGGAGTAATTCCTGAGTGCAGAGCCAAGAATCACCCCTGTGCATTGCCAGGTGTGACCCCAAAAGCAAAATAATAATAATAATAATGATAAAAGAAAGGGGGGGCAGGGGCCAGAATGATAGGACAGCTAGTAGGGTGTTTACCTTGCATGCAGCCAACCTGAATTGGTCCCTGGCACCCCATACGGTCTCCTGAGCCCACCAGGAGTGATCCCTGAGTGCAGAGCCAGGATTAAGCCCTGAGCACCGCTGGGTGTGGTTCCCAAACCAAACAAAGCAAAATAATAATAATAATTACTATTATAATAATGACCTGCTTAAAAAGAAAGAAAGGAAGAAAGGCAGGGCAGTTCCAATTTGAACCCTGAAGAACTCTCCTGTGTTTGTGCTGGTGATGTTCACCACTTCTGCTTGGCCTTGGGGTCGCTGAACATTTCCAGGCTAGAGAGGCTGGGCCTGGGATGGACATGGACCCCTCCAGCCAGGGGTGTGTGGTCCTGGGAGTGTGGAAGGGCCCTCTCTGCTGGGCCTGGCTCCTTTTCTGAGGACAGCTCTGAGGGGGGAGAGGGACGCTCTGTAGCCATTTGAGGACAGCTGGGGGCTTCCCAGGATGGGTCCACAGTTAACGGCTCAGGAAACGTGGGCAAACCCAGCTGTCCACCAGCCTCCGAGATCTGCCAGAGAGCTCCCCGTGAAGGAGGGTGAATCATCAAGACAGCTCAGGACCCAAGGGGCTTTGTCTGTGATCTGCTGTGGCCGAATCCCAAGTCCCTTCTAGGGAAAGAGACTTTCTCTGTTCTGCAAAGAAGGCCTCTCTCCCGGGAGTGTAAGCCTTACCCTCATGTAACCGACTTGTACACAGGGAGGGCGTGTGGGATGGTGCTGAGGCCTGAGTTCTCTGCAGGCATGGAGGTGCTATGATGAGCAAGGGAAATGAAATCTCTGCTTCCCTGGAGCTTCAAAGAATGTTCTAGAAGGGAAAAGCAGAGGGAACCCTAGGAGTGAGGGAATGCCAGGAGCCCAAAGGGGGCCAACTGGTGAGAATCACATAGCCCAAGAACTGGGAGGAAAGTCTGAGGAAACTGCCAGGCCCTGAGGACAGTTTGGGTTTGGGGATGGCTGCCACGGGGTGCTACACAGGAGGACGAGGGACATGCATTGCATGCTGACAAGATTCCTATAACTGGTTTTATTATTATTATTATTATTATTATTATTATTATGGAAGCAAGATAGTTTTTCTTGAAATTTAATTAGAAAGATGTGAAAGGAGAGAAAGAGAGGAACTGTGTTCAAGAGAAAACAGGGGCAGCAAAGAAACAGAGAGATTGGCAAGCGAGATAGGTGTTCAGAGGAGAGCATGGGCTTGCAGAGCGAGTGTAGATTCCTCAAACTGTTGACGGAGGCAGGGGAAGGAGCAGCGAGGGGCTGAGGCTGATAGGGCCAGACCTCAGGAGGGTGAAGGGGATCGTGAAGCAGGATCGTATTTGTGAGCAGATAGCAAATTCTGTATTTCAACTACCAAGCCTGAGCGTTCAAAGGGGGTAGTTTTGCCCCTTCCTTAGGGCAGCTCTGGGCTACAGCCCCAGACACCCAGAAACTGGCTTCATCTTCCTATCCTCAGCAATCCTTGGGCGGGAAGGTGCGAGGAACACTAATATAGAAACTATTGTGTCCGAACAAGTAGGCTACCCTCTGGGAAGAGAAAGGTGGGGCTATTTCTAAACTGTATTCTTCAGCTTAGCTCTATTGACGCCGGACCCACAACGGCTGTGGCCTGAGAGGACGTTTGAGAGCCGCGAGCTTGGCGGCCACTTACTGTTCTGTTCTTTTTTTGAAAGTTTTTTCTGACCGTTCTTGCTTATTTATCTTATACTAGAACGTTCTAAAAATACCTCAGACCCATAAAAAGTACAAGGAAGAATGCAACAATTAACAAGAGGGGGCAGTGGGGCCGGGGCGGGGGCTGGGGAGACAACAGGAAGAATGGAGCGTGTGCTTGGCGTGTAGGAGGCTTGGGTTTGATTACTGACATCCCTGGATCATGGATCACCGAGCCCCTGGGAGTAGCCCCTGAGCACTTCCAGGTGTCTCCCCCAAAATTGAGAGAGAGAGAGAAGCGGAAAAGGGGAGAAAGAGGGAGAGAGAAAATCAGTGAGAGAGACCAGTCATGATATAGACATTGATCTACAATGCCCCTCCCCCAACGCCATCCAGCTTATGAAATATCTCAGTTTCCCCTCGGAAACCAGACATTATTTCTTTGTCCCTGTCCCTCTTCCCCCATCAGGGTGGACTGGAATTTGGTCGGTTTTTTTTTTTGTATTCCCAGGCATTTATTTGCTTTTTATACTTGTGTTCATGGCAGAGAGCCTGGCAAGCTACCCGAGGTGTATTCCATATGCCAAAAACAATAGCAATAAGTCTCACAATGAAGATGTTACTAGTGCCCGCTCGAGCTAATTGATGAACAACGGGACAACAGTGCTACAGTGCTACAGTGCTATACTTATGTATGATGTCCTGACGAAGACAGAAACCTAGATGCTTCTTTAGGTTATACACGTGGCATCAGACTCACTGTGTTCTTTCGATCTTGCCCTTTTGCCCCTCACTCAGCGAGCCCTGGGTTGGAGAGATTCATCCATGTTGAAACATGTCATTCTGGTCCATTACTGTTGACCTGAGGGGGATGAAGATATTGTTGTTCACCCACTTTCCTGTTGCTGGGTTTTAGCTCGGGCACATTTTCCTGCCATGACAGCCAGTGCTTCTTCCACAGCCTCTGTGTTTCTGAGCTTGCCCGTGCCCAGCCCTCTGCGTCTGTCCCTGGGAATGGAGGTGTTCACTTGCAGGCCGTGCTTGCTCAGCCCTTGAGAGAGTCACGCTGGAAGGGAGTATGCCTTTTTGTTTCTCTGCCTCAGCACGGGAAGAAGCTGGACTGTTTCTGAAAAGAGCAGAGGAATCACCATTTGAGTGTGAAATGCATGGATCCATTTAGAAGTAATTACCATCTTGATTTTCCCCAACAACAGTGATCACTGAATCCTATTAAGTCTTTCTCCAGGTTTTATACACAGAGTTTTCCGCTGCCATTGTTTTCCTACTGGTTGTTGTTTATAATGAGAAAAAGCCATCCCTTCCTGTCTCTTACTTTTCCAGCTGCCTCTTCGCCTTTCAAGCCTTTTGGCAGTTGATCTTCACGGGTTTATTAGTTAGACAGTCACGTTATGGACTCATGATGGTCTCGTTGGGGTCCTCTTGCCAATTTCTACTTCTAATAGTCTAAACTAATGGTTTTGTCTCGGGCCCCATCACGCTGCTAAATCATAGTGATAAAGGTGGGTATTTTGCCTGGTTTATGTTTTATTTTTGCACTTGTTTGGGGGACACATCTGATGGTGCTTGGTGTTTACTCCTGGCTGTGCACTCAGCAATCACTCCTGGTGGCTTAGGGGACATATGGGTGACCAAGATTGAGCCTAGTCAGTCGCGTGAAAGACAAGTGCCCTACCCCATACTATTGTCCCAGCCTTTCATTTTTATGGAAAAGATTCTGATGGTTTTCCATTTGGCATTTTGTGTTGAGAAAAATGAATGCCAGCCTGGTAGATAGCCCTTTACTCCTCTTTCATTCTAAGTGAAAGGTGAAAATAGAAACCTCCTCAGGGCTTAAAAAATCGAGAATGATATCTGTGGGTGGAGAGATATTCCAAGGATCAAGGAAGTTACCTTGCATCCTGCAACACCAATTTGATCCCTGGCCCATACATGGTTCCCTGAACACCACAGTTTGACCTCAAACTCTCCACTGATGAATCTCTTTTCTTGCCTTTTTTTTGCTTTTTGGGTCACACCTGGTGATGCACAGGGGTTATTCCTGGCTCTGCACTCAGGAATTACTCCTGGCGATGCTCAGGGGACCATATGGGATGCTGGGAATTGAACTTGGGTCGGCTGCATGCAAGGCAAACACCCTGCCCACTGTGCTATCACTCCAGCCCCTCTTTTCTTGCTTTTTTGATGTCCTCTGAGATACTTAGATGATGATTATTCTTAGGATCAGTTGGTTTGGTAATGGATTCTCTAATATTGACTCCCCCCCCAACACACACACACACAGTCCTTGATCTTTCAACATGTTGTTGGATTTTCTGTTAAAAATTTACTTAGGACATTTTGTTTGTATGCTTTGTTTGGGGGCCACACCAGATAGTGTTCAGGGATCACTCCTGGCAGTGATCAGGGATCATAAATGGTGCCAGGGATTCTAACCGCAGTTGGCCTTGTGCAAGGCAAGCACCTTAACCTCTGTACTATCTCCTCGACACTTTATTTTGGATTTTTAAAATGAGACTCAGAAGCATGATTGATTTGAAAAGCCTGTCTGAGTGTTGGGGAGTGAGGGGTGAAGCCCCGGGCTAAGATGAGAGTGTTATTACAGCTTCCACATTTCTATGAAGAATCGGCCCTTGGGATTGTGTGGGTTTCCCAAGGGAGCGTATCCCTGGCTTCTAGAGATTAGCTTCTCCACAGTCACGTCTCAGAGTAGACTGGCAGCTCTGCCCGTATGGGCCAGCTGCCTCGGGACTCAGCCCGGGTGCCTGTCCTGGATCAGAGCCCACCTTGGTTGGTCTCCTTTGCAGGGGACGTGGGAGCCTGGGAGAAGCCCCTCCCTCCCCTACCTCCCCTCGCCAAGCAGACTCTCCCGGCCCTTTGCCTGCTCCACCCATTCCTGGTGATGATGATGATGATGATGATGATGATGATGATGATGATGATGATGATGATAAGACACCAAGAACGGTGCCAGGGATTCTAACCTCATGTGCTCCCCCACTACCTGTGTAGTTGGGTTCAGAGGGAGATATTTTTAGATCCAGGTATGTATTTTCCCAGAGGCTTTTGGCGGTAGGCGAGCTTCCTTCTGAAAGTCCATCTGTGGCTCACGCCCCTACCAGGGTTTGTCCCCTGAGAGCCCCGGTGTCAGCAGCTCTTCACTGGTGGCTGCCTTGCTCTGAGGGGAAACTGAGCTGACCTTCCTCCCCGCTGGACCCGCCCCTGCAGCCCACCCTCCCTGAGACACCACAAGAGCTGTGGATTTCTGGGTTGGGCCCCCTCTGGGCATCAAGGGAACCAGGAACAGGTTAACTGGTACTTCAGAAGAGCCCCCCCACCCCATGTGATTAGCATGAGAAAGGAGCCCTGGCGGCTTTTGCTCACTGCTGCCACTCACTCCCTAGGTGACCCTAGCACAAAGGCGGTGGTTTTTAAGTTAAGGTTTGTAAGTTCCAGGTCGCCTGCCAATGGCATCTCTCTTGGTAGGAGGCTTTTCTGTTTCTTTTCCCCCTGATGGACAAATTAGGCTCCATTTGTACTTCTCGAGCCAGGCATCTCTGTGGGTCTCTGTTCTCAGGCTCTCCCCAGCCAACCGTGTCCCTTTTGTTCTCAAATCTCCTCCCTCTGCCCCCCCCCCACCCCCCAGCTCTGGCCTGCACTTGCTCTCTCCCGTGCCACTTGCTTGCAGTCAGGTTGTCTCCTAGGTTTGCTGGGTGTGTCCCAGCATCACGGTCAGGTATGCATTGCTTTGCTGAGCTCCCTCCGTACCCTTCGCCTCAAATGGGCCAAGCCCCTTGCAGACAGGCTTCCCACAAGGGCTCACAGACCTGCATCTGCCCTGCAGTTTCCAGCGACGGGAGAAACCTCAGTTGGTCTCTGAGAGCCAGCTTAACTCCTGGCAGTCCCCCTCCCTGCCCTGTAGTCCTGGGGCTGATGGTCTCTGGGTGCTACTGATTGCCCCGGTGACAGGCCAAATTACCCTTTGTGGTTTCATAAAGCATGGGAGCCTGAACTTGGGGGACAGAGATAAGGAAGGAGTAGACTCTCCTGCCTTAGACACTTGGGGATCCCGGGCTCTGAGTTCAAGGGGAAACAAGCAAACCAACAGGCACTTCAAATGAGGAACATCTTTATGTGGCCTCTAGACCCTGTCTGCCCTGTCCCCCATGCAGCTGCTGACACATGCACATTCACACATGCATACACACCACACACTCACTTTTTCTCACTCACAATGTGTGCATACAGACTCACACACATGCACGAGCATGCACGTATACATATACACACATGTCTGCATGCACAGTGTGCACTCACATGCATGCACACACTCACACACATGCACATATACACATGTAGACATATGCACCCAGTAATGCACATACACACACTCATACATGTGCACATGCACACACGTACATGCACACATACACATACACAAAATGTGTGCATGCACACACTCATACATACACACTCACAGAAGTACACACATGCACACAGAATTTTCACTGCGCAGATGGGCCTGACTCCTGGTGGATTGCCTCTTTCTGGTGCCTCCTCTTTGGCCAGAATCTTAAATACCTGCCTCAGACCTTGGCTTTCAAGTACTTCTTTCCAGGAACGTTTTCAGCCCCGCGCAGGGCTGGATTCCCATGATTGCCACGGGTTCCCTTGGGCTAGTTGGTGATTTCGCCCTGGGCTGTCCTGGTCCAGGGTCTCCTCTGTGCACTGGGTCAGAGGCTCAGAGTCTGGCCAGGATGCTTGTGGAGAGCAGTGTTGAGGCCTGTGCTTCTGCTGGGCCCGCCTTGCCTGGCTCTCCCCCTCTCTGCCCCTCCCCCGAAGCCCTGCTTGGCCTGTAAGGCACAGAAGGTGCAGGTGAAGCTCCTCAGCCTGGCAGCCTCCCACGCTGCCACCCGGCCGTCCCCACCTCCTCTAGCCTGTGCCTCCCCTCTGCTGAGCTCTGAGTTCAAGGGGAACTTGATTTTGGGGACTTGGTTTTGGGGACTTGGCTTGGTTCTCCCCTGGGTTCTGACATCAGGCTTGGGAAGAGTGAGGGGCTGGTGTTCGGAGCAAGGGCTCTGGAGACACACCTGCCCACTCTGCCTGCGAGCCTTTGCCTGGGCTCTTCCAGCTGGGAAGGGTGACCTTTCCTGTTCCCCTTTGGTGACCTCTGATCTGCCAAGGTTCCTGGAGGAGCCAGGTAGTTTAGCCCGTGGTATTTTTTTTCTGGGATTCTCATTGTTTCTTAGAACAGGACACCAGATTGTTCTTTTAGGGCATCTCCTTGCTAGAGTTTAGGAAGTCTCCAGAACCTTCCAGGAGAGAAACCTGTGTCCCATGCATCTGCCCAGAAGCTGCCTTTCACTCCCGAGGCAGCCCTGTCTGCTCCTGGAGATGCTGAGTCATGATAGGTCGATTTTTATAGTGCTCCAAAGCAGTGCTGCTCAAGGGACCTGGGGCCCACTCCTGGCTAGTCTTGGCCAACTGGATTGACAATAGGAGATGTGGTTCAGTTCAGGCTCCCTGGGGCTGGGGACCACCAGGAGCACTGAGCATTGCTTATGGGGCCTCCAGAGCTACAACCAGCAGTGCCTGGGAACCTTGTGGTGCCAGGAAAGAGCCAGGGTCCTGGATGGTACCTTTATGCTATCACCCCAGGTCCTAAAGTTGGAGTTTACAGGAAATGAATGCAAAGCTGGGATCTTCTCTGCAGACCCCTATGTCTCTACTTTCCCTGCCTCCTTCCACAGGACTGTGGGTCACTGCCTTCCCCAGCAGTTGACACCCCGGTAACCATCTCTGCCTTTGACACATCTCCCCGCTCGGCATTCGCTGGCTTGCTGGTGCCTGGGAAATGAACCAAGAGATGCAGGAAATGAATGTTGAATGTTCTACACAGAGGTGAACTGAGGCTGGCGTGGGGTTCATTTTCTCTTGTTTGTGTATTGATATCCCTTCCAACACCCAACTTTTTCATACCGCAGTGCCTTGTCCATACAATTCTTTGTTGTTGCTTCCTGCACTTACAGTGTTAACCTCCAGCTCAGGCAACCCAACAGGCAGAATGAATGTCTTTCCAAGGATATTTGTCAACCACCCAAACACACACAACACACACACACACACACACACACACACACACACACACACACACACTTGACTTGGAACTTGAAGGGGCTGGGCTTGCCAGGGAGGGGGGAACAGTAAGGCCAAGGCCCAGAGGTTGTGGCTCCCTGGTGAGTTTGCAAATGGTGGTGAGGGAAGAGGGCCAGGCTCAGTCTTGCCGTGAGAGCGGTCAGGTCAGCACTAAGAATAGCTTTGAGGACTAGACGGTGGCTGCAAAGCAAGTGCCCATCATGGTGACTGAAGGCTAGAGCAGGGAGGGAGGGAAGAACAGAGCTGGAGGAATGTGGTGATCTCATCCTCTTTAAACCTCACCTGTAGAGTGGACATCATGCTTGCAATCACCTCTTAGACGGACCTTGGAAGACAGTTTAGTGCCAGTGGTGGCAAAAGGAGAGGGAACAAGGGATCGGGGAGCCAGGTCATGGGTCAAGTGCAAGCTGTGCATGAAGCAGACCCGGTTTGATCTTGGTGCTGCCTGGTTCTCTGAGCACCACCAGGAGCAACTCCTGAACACCACAGGGGCCGCTCCCCAAACAAAACAAATCAAGGAGTCAATACCTGTGATTGGGGATGTCAATGATGATGGCTGATGAGGATGATTATGATGAAGATAGTGTGGAGGTTGGTGCAAGGGAGAATGGAATTTTTTCTTGAGATGTATCAGAAGCTTAAAAACTTTTGGGTCAGAAAGTGATGGGGCCAGATTTCTAAAACCTGATTCATCTGCAAGATAGAGTGTAGATTTGGGAGGTGTGAAGAAGGGATGAGATCACAAGCAGGCATCTGACACTGTTACACAGAGGAGAGATCTCTGTGGCCTGGTTGGGGTGATGGCAGTGGGCATGGTGGGGTTTACAGGAGGAATTCAGGGCATGAATCCAGAGAAGAGGTGGTCCTTCCCACAGGGGAAAGAAAGGAGCCAGGAGTCGAGAGGGCCCAATGCTCATCTTGTATCTCTGGCAAGTAAGGGGTGCCACCCACTGAAATGGGGGGGGTTGTCTTCTAATCGGTCGGATCCGAGACTAAGAGTGTAGCCCAGTACTTGCATATTTATGTCTTTAGTGACTATGTCTGTGCTACTGCATATTCTGTGCATTCAAATCTATGCAATAAAATAAGAGTTATTAAAGAGTCAGATAAAGATGAAACAATATTTTAAAATATCTCGCTATGATTAAAATGCCTTCTTAATCTCATTAGCTGGTACAGCAAGGCGCAACATACACTCAGCGAGAGGCTCATCATTAACGGTGGTGGATGTATATCCATATTTCAAATAATCTCCTTGATTATTTGATGTTTCTGGCCAATTTCTTGTCAGATCTGATTAGATGATCCTGGCTTTGAGCTCTTCGTGTGGTTGATGAAGAGCTATTAGCAGGGGCAGGGCGAGCATCAGCAGCCACGCATGCTGGGGCTCCGTGCCGGCCTGCAGTATTGCAAGGTTCAACTTGCGCGTTCTTTGCAGGAATCTCTTAAAGCCACATTCCAATTGTGTAAGGCTTAGTTTGGGCTATTTGTGTGTGTGTGTGTGTGTGTATGTGGGGGTACTCCCAGCAGTACTTGGGGTACTCTGCCATGCCAGGATTTGAACCCAGGACTCCTATTTGCAAAACATACCCTTCATCCTTTGAGTCATATTTCTGGCTCTTTTTTAAAGATCCCTTTAAAGGATTTTTTTATGGTGCTGAGGATGTCAACCCCCAGACCTCATACTTGCAAGGCTAGTGCGCTCCCACTGAGCTACAGTCTCTGCAAGGGAGCGCTTGGTCTCAATCCCATAATAAAGCCTGAAATTGCTCTTCTCCAGGCATTGGTTGACTGGGCTCCTGGTCATGTTTCTGCAGACCATTGCCCATGCTTCTCTCGGGCACCTCAGAAGCTGTCTCTCACCTGATGTCAGAGCCTGATCTTGGCCCAAGTAAAGGGGTTTATTTGACTATTCAGCTTGATTAATGTGAAGTTCCTGGTTTATCTTTATGTCTAAAAGAGAAGTCGATACGGGACAGCCACTGTACTTGGAACTCTGGTTTGCTCTGGGGGCAGCTGAGGGACTCATGAGAGGTGGTTTAGGCAATGACAGCTCAGAATGGCCAGTTGGGCTCCACTGGCTCCTTAGATTCTGGAGGTGCCTGCAGCTCACTGGGTCTGCTGCTGGGGTGGGGCCTATTGGTGCTGGAAAAGCAGGAAGGATGTGGAGAAGAGAGGGATGGGGAGGGCTAGAGTGTCCCATCTACTACTGGCCTCCTCAGTGCTCTGCCCAGCAGAGAATCATCAACTTACCCTGAGACCAGGGGGATTCTGGGTGAAAGCTTGTTGATGCTGAGAGAACACTGGGTGAATATTGATGAAAACTTGGTGAATGCTGAGTGAACACTGGGTGAATGCTCGGTGAACACTGGGTAAATGTTGGTGAACACTGGGTGAATGCTGAGTGAACACAGTGAATGCTGAGTGAACACTGGGTGAATGTTGGGTGAACACTGGGTGAATGCTGAGTGAACACTGGGTGAATGTTGGGTGAACACTGGGTGAAAGCTGGGTGAATGTTGGGTGAACACTAGGTGAATGCTGGGTGAATGTTGGGTAACACTGGGTGAATGCTGGGTGAATATTGGGTGAAAGCTGGGTGAATGTCGGGTGAACACTGGATGAATACTGCATGAATATTGGGTGAACATTGGTTGAGCATGGGGTAAATGTTGGGTGAACACTGAGTGAATGCTGGGTGAATGTTGGGTGAAAGCTGGGTGAATGCTGGGTGAATGCTGGGTGAACACTGGGTGAATGCTGGGTGAATGTTGGGTGAAAGCTGGGTGAATGTTGGGTGATCACTGGATGAATACTGCATGAATATTGGGTGAACATTGGTTGAGCATGGGGTAAATGTTGGGTGAATGCAGGGTGAATGCTGGGTGTTCACTGGAGAAATAATGCTGCTTGGATGTTGGTGAGTGTTGTTGAAGAGGGGGTGGATTTGGGGGAATGTTAGGTAAATGGTGCTAAACACTCGGTGAATGGGTGAACCCTGGGGGTATGGAGGGTGAACGCTGGGTGAATGCCACATGAACACTGAGTAAACACTAGGCTTGTTCAGAGGTGAGCACTGGCCTGCTAAACAGCGTGTCTTGCCCTGTGGAGACATGTGCTTGGTCCTGTCACTGCCTTTCTGGCAGGTGACCCTAGGATGGCAGTCCGAGATTCTCAGAGACACCCCTGTCCCACCCTCCAGGACACCCAACAGATAGGGGACTCCAGGGCTCAGATGAAGCAGAGACTGGCAGGCTTGTCTTCCTGCTCTTTGCTGCCTGAGGCTAGCTGTTCTGTGTCTGCAGCTCCTGGTCCTGAGGACCCCACAGGAGTGGCTGAAGGTCTTGTGGGGAAGTCCCCAAGCAGTTCGGCTGTCACTCCCAGGTCTCTGCATTGGGGGGAACCCCAGGGGCATGGTGGGGTACTCTTGCTGAGTGCCGCAGCAGTTTGCAGTGGGCAGAGGCTATGTGACAGGAGAGGGACTGTCCCTTGTGGGGCTGGGGGCGCTCTCAGGTGTGACTCTGGTGTGGGACGGACTGCAGCTGGCAGGCGATGGGGCTGACTTGTGCCCATTGGGCGCCTCCCGCTCTCCTGTGGCTGCATCTTACTCTCTGATCATCACCACGCGTCGCCTGTTTGGTTTTACTCCACTTAACTCCCACACTCATTTTGTGCATGAATGAGTACAATGAAACCAGTTTAATTTGCTGTTAATTCTCTGTTCCAAACAATCTCTGCTGTTTAAGGGATCAGGTCCCTCTCATCTGTGGGAGGCAGCACCTGCCGGAAGTGGAGGGACATGGAAAAAAGGGGCAGAGGGAGCAGGGGAGGCGGAGGGGAGGAGGGGAGGTGGTTCCTGGAAAGAGGGGGTGGTGTGATTCTTTGTGGGGAGCAGTGTCTGGGTGGGAGAAGCCTCTCTCTCTCCTTGGCAGGGGCCCTGGCAGAGATGTGGGGGAACTCCCTGTTGTCTGTGACCCCGCGTGGCCGTGAGGTGTTGGTTCTGCAGCACAGCCCCCTGGTGAGACAGTTGGGGGAGACTGATGCAATCTCAGAGCAGGAACGTTTGAGCGGGGTGGGAAGTGTGGGTGTGGTTTTCCATCATCGCTTTCGAGCTCCCAAGGTTGCTCATGAATCATGGGCCGGAATAAGATGCGTCTTTGACCAGGGCCTCCTCGTCACCCGTGCCTGGCTCTCCCTGCTTTAACCAGGGGCTATTGGGGCAAAAAGACAGTGCCTGGACAGATGCCACCCACGGGCACCAACCCACTGACCCCATGGCTTCACAGTGAAGTAGCCCGGCTAGAGCAGAGGGAGGGTCTGTGGTCACTTGCCCTCTTCTACCCTCCGAACACGTGACATTCGGGCAGAGAGGTCACCCCAAGTGCCTTCAAATTGAACCGCCAGTGGGAAAGAGACAGAAAACAGCTCAGGCATGAGAAAGGGCCCCGGGGTGGCTGTGCCGGTGTCTCAGGCTGTGTGTCGGGAGGGTCTCTCTGGGACAAGCTTGAGAAGCGCTGGGGATCAGCTTTGCCTCCACTTCCTCTTGAGACTCCACAGTGCTGCCAGGGCCTGGAGCCTCGTGGGAAGCCACTCGCTTTGTCTATGTGAATTGGCGCAAGCTGCCACACACTTACATTCGCTGGGGTGCTGGGGTCGGGGGATTTGGGAGGTCATCTGCTGGTTCAGGTCTTAGATGCAGAGCAAAGGGAACGAGCAGAGGCAGTGTGTGTGTGTGTGTGTGTGTGTGTGTGTGTGGCACAGAGCTGAGTTTGGGGTACCCTCCAGGAACAGGGCTCACTCCTACTTGGGATAGGGGGAGGCAGGGATCTTTGGAGCAGAAGCCACTCGGGGGGTGAGGAGCAGAGGAGAGCTGGCTGGGCTGCACTCAGACAGGGAAGTGGCCTTCCCAAGCATGAGCTGCTTCTCACCCAGGGCCCCTGGCCTGCTCCCAGGTGCAGCACTCAGTACAGCACTGCATTGGAGAGGGTGTGCTGGGCTATTTCCTGTCTCCTTACTCAAGTAGGTGTTTCCAGCAGGTAGGGTACTTGCCTTGCACATGGCCCATCCAAAACACACACCTGGACATCCCATCTGGTCCCCTGAGCACCACTAGGAGTAATTCCCGAGTGCAGAGCAAGGAGTAACCCCTGAGCATCATCAGGTGTGTCCTCCACCCCAAAATAAATAAATAAATAAAATTTTAAAAAACAGCCCCGAACACCTTGGGTAGGTGTTTCCTTCTCTGCAGAGACAGGAGCTCTGGAGTCATGCAGGAGGGCTGTGGTGAGGGCTCTGGTGCACCCTTCATCATAGGCGTCACCAAGTCCTGGCTTGCCTCTGGCTGCACACCCAGCCCCTGAAGAACAGAACGGAGCTCATCCTGCAGCTGACCCCAGCCTGCCCCGTGGTGACCACACTTGGCGGTCAGGCGAGGACCCTCTCTGGAGGCCAGAGCCCTTACCCTGGGTGGTGACTGAGAATTATTTTGGTCCCAGCTCATGCCCTGGCCCTCACTGGGAAGGCGCTGGCCGTGAGGAAGGAACTGCACTAAGAAGCTTCCGGAAGGAATTTGACTGCGCTGCTGCTCAGGCCCTGGCCTGACAGCTCACAGTTCTGTGGTTTGCTGCTAGGGAGACTTTGCTCTCTGCCAGCGGCGGCTGCATTAGGTCATTATTTGGCCTAATGCCTCTTTTCAAGGAAAAAAAAAAGACAATAAGTCAGTGACCATTTGGAAATCTACTTTCCTTAAGCAAACAGAAAGTGTCCCTACTCCAGTTGGGCGTAGATGTCTACTACCCCCCTGGATCTTTCCAGCACCCCCACCCGGGGCAGTATTGCCCACTTTGGGAAATTCTGATCTAAGTCTTCCACCCTCCTCTTTATCCTTCCCTTCAAATCCTTTGCATAATCCACTGGACCTATAGCCCCCTCTTGCAGGAAGTCTTCCCTGACTTACCTGGGCTCCTAGTCCTTTCTCCTCACAGGCCCTGGTCACTAGTACTGGTTAGCCCCAAGGGTTCCTTTGGTGATTCAGGGGCTGAGGGGCATTTGTCAGGGTAACTTTCCAAGAACCTGAACTTGACTTTCAGGTAGCCTCAACATCTGCTCCTTGTTTCACTTCACACTTCCTCACTATACTTGCCCTGGTCCTGAAGTCAGCACCTCCCAAAGGGAGCCGACCTTCTCCAGGGACTATGGCTCCTCCCACCTGCCAGCCCAGGGCCCCCTCCCCAGCCAGCACAGGGCCTCAGGTGATGGGTTTGCAGTGAGTGGGCCTGGGACTGAGGACCTGTGTCCCGGGCACTGGGTCGGCGGGGGTGGGGCACGCTTCCTGGGCTGCTGTGGAGAGGTGGCAGATGGGCGCCCCCAGCAGCAGATCCATTCTCCCACATCGCCAGCCAGGGGTCCTCTGGACCCTCCAGGGCAGAGTCTCATCAGCAATCCTGGCTCTGTGGTCTCCACTATCCATGATGTCCTGGCTGCGACTCCTAGATGCGGTGTCCCCTGGTCCTCACGTGGCCTTGCCCTGTGTCCCTTTCTTCTCCCATGGAAGAACTCTGAACTCCCTCTTGTCCAGCAGGGTCTCATCTCGAGAAACCTCATCACACCAGCAAAGACCCTCTTTCCAAACAAGGTCATGCTCCCAGGTCCTGGGTTTTAAACATATCTTGCGGGGGCGGAGGGGGGTGCGGGGATACAGTTTACCCTTCAGGGGTCACTCACTGGGGGTGTTTGGGCTCCAGCATGTTCTCCCAGGAACCCCAGCCACTAGCCCTACACTCTGCCACTGGTGGTCATGTCAGTCTCGTGAGGAGGACCCTCCCCTAGGCCTCAACTCTCTGGCATTGCTGTCATGTGGACCCCCTGATTTAGTCAGGGTGGAGGAGTTTGGGGCCAGCTACCATATTGGTTAGAGCTGTTCCTCCCATGGGCGCCGCTTTCCTCCTGAAACCAGGAGCAGCTTGGACTCACCCTTGGCTACCGAGTCCTTGGTGGTGACCAGGGCCTGGCTCTGTGCTGTCTCCAGCTGCCCCAGGGCCTCGCCACCCTGCCATGCCTGACTCCGGGCAGCAGGGCTTGGCCTGCCGAGAGGGCGGCTCTTGCTGACGGCCCCCTCTGAGGGCGTTGCCCCTCCGCCGACTTCTCCTGCTCCTGGTGCTGCCCGCAGGCCGTGCTGCGTCTCCCTGCTGACCCCCTTCATCCCGCTCCGACTGTGTCGTTAGTAAGGAAAGCAGCTTGTGCACCCTGAGTGGCTTTTGCTTTCCTTTAGAACCTTCTGGAAAACCCAGATTCCCTCCTGCAGCTGGAGGAAAGTAGGGAGCTCCTAGGACAGCAGTGGAGGAAAGTAGGGAGCTCCTAGGACAGCAGCTGCGGCCCCAGTTAGGCCCATTCTCTTCCGTAGGGGCCGATGGCAGAGATGGATGTGGCTGGAGCCTTATTTAATCTAGGGTTTTGTTCACTAGAGAGTCTCAGGGTCCCGGCTGGAGTTTTCCTGGCAGTCTGGAGGGTATACAGGCTTCACTTTGCAAGTATGCCACTGGCTGGGGGTTATTTCATTATGGTACACTTAAGGAATTATTTCCTTGATCCGAAAGTATGAGAGGGGGCCTGGAGCTATAGTACAGCAGGTAGGGCTTTTGCCTTGCACACAGCCAACCCAGGTTCGATTCCCAGCATCCCATATGGTCCCCTGAGCACCACCAGGAGTAATTTCTGAGTGCAGAGCCAGGAATAACCCCTGAGCACTGCTGGGTGTGACCCAAAAAGGAAAAGAAAAAAAAGCATAAGAGGAAACTTAAACGTTACTGAGCCAGTGGTATGAGCACAGGTCTGGGCCCTGCCTGGTGGGCCACGGCAGGGTAGATGGGGACCGGGGGCTCAATCGCTGCCCCCTCTATGATTTCTCTTCACAAGGATGATGGCAGAATCAGGGACCTGCAATAGAGACGGTGCAACCACAAAGTCTGAGTATTTGCTGTCTGAGCCTTGACTGAAAGCTTGCTGACTTCTTTGTGCAGTCAGGCGGTGCTCCTTCCAGCCAGGCTGGATCATCCAGGAGACGGGGAAGCAATCTGAGACCCATTTACTCTGTTCTTATCTTGGTCTGTGTAACAGGACCTCAGGTATCAGACAAAGGTCTCTGAATGTTCTACTGAAGAAGTGATGGAGTATGTGAGAACATATTATAAATGCTAAGGGCTAGGTAGATCTAAAGCAGGAATAAATCTTACAAAATATGAGCTAGCTCACAGGGGGAAACTATAAGATGCTAATGGGTAGAATTCAATGGGGAGATAGCCCATGTTCATGGATGGAAAGACTCACTCTTCCAGAATGTCAGTTCTTCCTAATTTGACCATATTTTCAATGCAATCTTGATCAAATTCTAATGTTAGAAGAAGGCTGATAAACTTGTTCTTTATGGAGAGGCAAAGAAAAAGTAGCCCTCCACCCCAAACCAGAAAACCCAAAACAACAGCAAAGAAGCAAAAAAATATCCCAGAGTAGATAGCCTACACAATACTAAAGGGTATAGACTCAAGCTAAAGTGCTAATACTACCCATTTTCAAGACTTTAAACTAAAGCTATAGTAATCAAGACAGAGTGAAGTTGGCAAAATGAACAGACAGATGGATCGATGGGACAGAGCAGAGCCCAGAAGTAGCTCTCCATAAACACTCTCAGTTCCCTTGACAGAGGAGAGAGGCAATGGGCTGGAGCCAAGTCAGCTCTTTAGCAAACGGGCTGGAGCAACGGGATGTGCATGTCCTGAAAAATGAATCTAGACAATCTAACCCCCTTCCGAAAGTGCCTGCACTTTCATTTTTTAAATTCAGCTCTTTGTAAATAATAATGGGGTGAGGTAAAGACCTAGGATAGGGGTTAATGTGTTTGCCTTGCCTTGCATGTGACCGGCTCTAGTTCAGTTCCTGGCACTGCTTATGGTCCCCAAAGCACCCCCAGGAACAGCTCCAGTGCACTGCTGGATTGTGGCCTCCAAACAAACAAACAAAAAAGCAAAACAAAGAAATAATAACCGGGAGCATTGATGAGCATTGGTGATGATTGTAGGGTGGGTTCAGTAAGATGTGCTTTAGAGTCAGCATTTCACTGACCCTCCGATTTCCCAAGAAACAGATTATAGCCTGGAAAGTCTGGGGCTCAGAGAAGTTGTGTGGGTGGCCCGTGGCCATCCTGCTGGTGTCTGCCTGCCCATCTGGATTGGAGCCCAGATCACTGGGCGTCGAGCCTGGTGCTTTCTTAGCTGCATCATGGCTTGGCTGGGAAGGAGCCCTGGGAAGGAGGCAGGTGTGTGTTTCTCTGCTGGGACTGAAGGGAGGGCAGGTGGGCCTGGCTGCTGGGAGGAGGAGAGACCACCATTCCATGTCTCGGGCCCTCCCCAGCTGTGCCCTGTGTCTTGCCCGCTGGAGGGCAGAGCTCCCTGGCAATAGGCCGAAATGTAGCCGAGAAGCACTGCACCCGCGGAGCCTTCTATCAGGGCTTCTAGAGGAGACGGTGGCTTTGTTATTTGCCATTTATCACACCCGACTGTGCAGAATAGAGAAACTCTTCTAGATGGGGAACAGTGTCCCCCTGCCTCCCAGAAAGCTAACGTGGAGCACCTTCGTGGAGAGGAGGTAGACAGAATAGCCGCACGTGGCAAAGGGGTGTTCTTGGCTATCTGCGTTAATGAAAAAGCAGTTGGCATCTGGGTCAGGCCCCCAGCGAGACAGCACCCCCCAGCTGTGCATGGGCCTGAGCAATAACCAACCTCACAGCATCACTCCCCTCTGAGGAGCCACACTCGGTCTGTCCCCTCCCAAGCCCCCAGCAGGCGTCCTGCTGCAGAGGTAGGAGCCTGTGTACTTCAGATCAGCTTCCTCCACAGAAGAGCGGAAGAGCAGAGTGTGGGAGACGGTTCGCTCCGCTCATGGGGGGTCTCGCTTCTTCCTGACACTCACAGCTGCCTGTGCTCCCTTGCACTTTTCCTGATGGGAACCCCTCTGGCTGGGAGCTGTGTGCCTGCCCACTAGCCTTCTCAGACCCCCATCTCTCAAAGGGTGGGCCTGCTGCAGGTGGAGGTGTTAGATGCCCCCAAATGCATGATATATGGCTCTATCATTCCCGGGGCTCTGCAGCTTGTGTTTTGGGGTGTATGGGTCTGCGGCACCCACATGCAGCTTGCAGGAGAGGGAATTTGCTCTTCTCACTGCACTAGGAAACTCTCGGGGAGGGGTCAGCCCTCAGACCCCCTCAGGTGAGGCTGGGCAAGGCAAGTGCTCCCCACCGGAGCTGAAATGCTTTTTACCCAGGGATGCAGCCCTGAGCAGCAGGGAGAGAGGGGTAGAATGGGGGTTGGGGAGAGGTGATGGAGGGAGGAGACAGAGGCTGGATCTCAGGGCCCCTCAGGTCCTGGGCGGCTCAGACCCAGCACCTTTCTCCTGGGGGGTCCTCCTGGGAGCCCCCAGCATGCACCCAGGCCTCCCAGGGACCACGAGGGGTGGAGTCAGATGCGGTCTCCCTGGGTGGCTCAAGAGTCCATGAGCATCCCTGGATGTGCCTCTCCTCCGAGACAGTCAGGGCAGTGAGGCGCTGGAGGATGGGCCGATGGCCTCATCAGGTGGGCTTGGGGAAGGGAGTCTAGGTGGTCCTGCTCATGTATTCAGGAGGATTGTGTTGGAGAAAGGGCAGCAATGGGCTCAGTGGCCGCCTTTGGGGGTGCCCCCATGAAGCAGACTCCTGACTCTGGACCACGGGATAAGTAGATGGCCGGCCTGGAGGGTAGTGAGTGCCCTGTATTTGGAGGTATGCAAGCAGACAGAAGCACTCCCTTCACCTCCTCCTGACAGTGATGTTCTGAGCTGGTTTTGGGGGGAGGCAGTGGAACACTGAGATGCTACCTATACCCTCACCCCAGATCCAGCATTGGTCACCGTGACTCTCGGATGTTGCCTTGATGGATTATATATGCTCCAAGGGACAGTGGAGGCATGGCAGAGCCTGGAACAACCCCTCAGGGGATCGGGGTGCAGCTGTGTCTCCCCCTCGTGGCTTCAGGGTGTGGTTCTCTCTCCAGGCCAGCTGGAGAACAACCTCTGGTGGGCTTCCCAAGGGTGGTTTGCTGGGGTGGACGGTGGAGTGTCATGAAGATGGAGTGGATCTGGGGGTCAGTGATGCAGGGAGGCCCTGGAGGAGGGTGAGGGGCATCAAAAGTGGGGCAAGGACGCAGGGCTGGAGGCCAGGTGGCAGCCCACAGGCAGGGGTGAGTGTGTCTGGTGGGTGATGGTAGATCAGGAGCCCCTGGGAACTTAGCGGCCCCGGTGTGGTCCAGAGTGCATGAGGCCCCGCGTGACCAGCCCTGCTCCTCTCCCTGACTGCTGGCCCTCACCTGGCCCCTGCCATGAGCCCTGTGCTGGGCACCCCACAGCGGATGGTGCTGCCATGCCTGCAGGATTTCTCAGGCATGGGCTGGTGCAGCCACATGTGAGAATTATGGTACCACCGATCCATCTAAGACGAGGGCGTGAGGACCCAGGAGGAAACGGTGAGTGTGCAGCTGAGTCTGCTTGCCCAGCGCTGGGGTCAGCACTGACACCTCTGCACCTTCCGACCCGGTCCAGGGGAACCGGGTTTGAGCCCCTCCCGGCTCCGGGGGTGTGATTCTGGTTCCGACCCAACTCAGCAGGGGCTTCTCCCAGTGCGTGTGATCATTGCGGAACTCCGGTAGGGGAGCGGTACCCCGAGGGGACCTTTCAAAGAGCAAATCTTGGTTGGTCTTTGGACTTCAAACACCTGTTGGGCCGAATCAGTCAGCGTGCGTGCTGGGGGCTCCTCACCTCCCGCCTGGCCCCCTCCCGACTCACTTGCTTGCAGCAGCTTCTATTTGCCTGGCACCTGGCCCTGGTGACGGCGTTTAGTTAGTCCAGTGAGGGACTTGCTCATGCTCATGAATGCAGAGGGGCTGCCCGCTGTGGAGGTCAGGGCTCTGCAGGGGGTGTGACGCCTTCACTCCTCAGCAGTGGGCTGGACCTGGTCCCCGGACCCCCAGGGTAGATGGGACAGTTTCACCGAAGGGGCCAGAAACCCCTCAGGACAGTCCCAGCGCTGTCCTCTGAAGCCTTTACACAGCTCTGGAGAAAAGATTCAAAGCCAGCCTGGGACAGAAGCCTTGCAGCAGCCCTAGTGACCTAGAGGGACAGGCCAGGCTGGGCTTTCGTGAGTCTAGGACCCAGGGCAAGGAGGACATCTGGGCCAGGGGTGCCCCGGGAGCATAGGTGGAGAGAGAGAAGGGTTCATTTCGGGGCTCTAGGGCATCTTTGGGAAGGTGGTATGGACCAGAAGCTTCCCAAAGGCCGGAAGTCTGTAGGAAGGTCGTGAGAGGCGCAGGGAGAGGTATTGCTGTGGGGGGCCCCAGGCCCCTCTCTGAAGAGACATTGGCTGCCACAGTCCCACCATCCTGCCCTCTCTGGCCTTCTGGTCTTGTCCATGGGTGGCCCTTCTCTTTGGTCACACGGTGTCCCCTGGGTGCTGGTCTCTCAGTGCTTCACACTCCACCAGAGCCAGCAGGGATGCCCCCTCCCATGGAGGGATGCTGTGAAGCCAGTTTGGAGGGGGCAGGACTGGATATGGGGTGGTCAGCCTGCCTGGGCAGCCGGGGGGCCAGGGCTGCTGTGAACTCCGGGGTGTGGGCCCTGTCTGTCTGGGGATCCTGGGAGCAGGGTGTGGGCACCATTGAGGAGTTCAGTGTCCGCAGAGCTGGCTTGCCCAGGTCATGTGATCGGAGAGCAGGGCCGGGATGGCTGGGAAAGCAGCAGGTCTGGAGCCAGAGTTCTGGGCAGGGGCCAGGGCAGAGGATGGGTGCCAGGGGGCGGTGCCAGAGGTGGAACCCCAAGACCCCCACAATACTCTTCAGGCCCAGAGGACATCACGTCCCAGGGCGACCAGAGGTCTCTGGAAAAGCTGGGGTGCCCAGACAGTCTTGCATGCACACAGGGGGAGTGGGGAGACTGCTGAACACATATCCCGTTTCTGTCACTTTGGATCCAGTCTTCAAGAGATGGGTGTGTTTGGGGCTGGATTGATATACAGTGGATAGGGCGTTTGCTTTGCATGCAGCTGACCCGGGTTCTATTCCCAGCATCCCATAGGGTTCCCCGAGCACCACTGGGAGTAATTCCTGAGTGCAAAGCCAGAAGTAACCCCTGTGCATTGCCTGTGAGACCCAAAAAGCAACCACCCCCCAAAATAACAAGAAAACAGAGGGGTGTGTGTGTGTGTGTGTGTGTGTGTGTGTGTGTGTGTGAGTGTGTGTGTGGCTTGCACATGCATGTGTATGGGAAACAATGCTGGGGGTGGGGTGGTGGGGAGAGGAGGTGGCAGCTGGGTGCCAGCTCCCTACACCTGTCATCTCACTCCGAGCTCCCCACCGTCCCTGGGATTCCCCGGGCTGCCATTCACGGGGGCTGTAATTGCATTTATCTGCATGGTTATTTGATTAATGTCTGTTGCTCGGCTTTGCCTGCCAGCTCCCTGTGGGCTGGGAAGTCTGTCTCTCTCTGCTCCGTGTCTGGTGCCCACATAAAGCCCACCCTGTCTGCGGGGCCTGCTCAGGCCACCTTGGACGTGCTGCTCCCACAACGGGGTCTGCCACCATGTCTCAGCCTCTTCCGGACCCCAGCTCCTCCTGAAAGGCAGGGCACCCCTGAGGGGCAGATATTTGCATAGAGGAGCTTGGTGCAGGAAACTGCTTCTTTTAGACCTGAGGACTTTGTGACATTAGAGGGCAGCTGGGACACTTGTGCTTCTGGCTGTGTGGGGCTGTGGGAGAAGCGTTATCATGCCCTGGTGCAGTGGCCCCGTGCATGTGAGTCTTAGATCTTGTCCCACCATGTTGCATTTCTCGGCTCTATGTGCCCGTGATGTCTCTCCCAAAACAGCGGCAGAACTGCAAGGGGGTTTGTTCAGCTCATTGTCACCCTGACGGGTGTCTCGCTCATCCCCGATGTCCCTCCAGCCCAGGTGCCAGTCGGGACAGAACCAGGAGTGGCGGCTGCTCCACTGGCTCTAACCCCCAGGCAGAGCCTCCTGAGAGTTTCTGTAGGAAGTTTCCAGGGCCCTGGTTCCCAGGAGGTGAGTTTTCTCAGCCAGACTCCTCAGGCCCTTCGCCAATTCCCTGACTCCTGCTAGAGCCCCCTGGTACCCCCCCCAGGTCCCCCCTACTCTTCTGTGCTTCAGGGGACATTCCCTTTTATGCCCCAACCAGTGTCTGCTCCTCCTACTTCTCTGTGGCCCCTGGGGGCCACTCTGGCATCTCTGACGTGGAGATGGGGCCATGTCCATTGTCCTGTCCTGCTGTAGCGTCCTTGTCCCAAACTCGCAGCCTCTCCCTTTGCCTCGTTCAGGCTGAACCTTCCAACGGTCTCTCCAAGCCAGATCCCTGTGTCCTATGTGTGGGGCCTTGTCTAACGTTGCCTTTGTCTTCCTCTCACTGCTCAGAAGAGGATCTGAGAGAGACTTTGCTGCTTGTCCCTCTCTGGATTAGACCTTGTGTCCTCTGGGCCACCCACCAACTCTGTGCCCTGCACTCCTTGCCACCAGAGCAATGCTCGGAATCAGCTGTCCTAGGCATCTGATGAATGATGCTGTCGTACATGTCGCAGGTGTCCTACGTGAGCCCCGTAGATGTGTCATGGGACACTGAGGCAGGGTCATCCACCATGATAATGACCGTTCTGTGTCAGTTTGATCTTAGGCAACCCTGCTGTCTGCCCTGTGCTGTGGCGACGGGCTCTCGCCTCCTTCAGAGGCTGGGAAGTGCAGAGAGAAGGGGATGGAGAGGGAGAGTGTGGGAGGGAAGTGAAGGCTGCACCTGTCTACCGTGACTTCCTGTCTCCACTGGCCGTGCCTTACCCAACCTCCTCCCATGGGTGGTGTGTGCTCCCCTGGACAGTGGTGTGCTCCCCTGGACAGAGTGTGTGCTCCCCTGGACAGAGTGTGTGCTCCCCTGGACAGAGTGTGTGCTCCCCTGGACAGTTATGTGCTCCCCTGGACAGAGAGTGTGTGCTCCCGTGGGCAGTGTGTGCTTCCCTGGGTAGTGTGTGTGCTCCCCTGGACAGTGAGTGTGTGCTCCCCTGGACAGTGAGTGTGTGCTCTCCTGGGCAGTGTGTGTGCTCCCCTGGACAGTGGATGTGTTCCCCTGGGCAGTGGGTGGGTGCTTCCTTGGAGAGTGGCTGTGCACCCCAGGATGGTGTGTGTGCTCCTCTGGGCAGTGGCTAGGCTCTTGTGGTCAGTGGGTGTGCTCCCCTGGACAGTGAGTGTGCTCTCCTGGGCAGTGGGTGTGCTCCCCTGGACAGTGAGTGTGCTCCCCTGGGCAGTGTGTGCGCTCCCCTGGACAGTGAATGTGTGCTCCCCTGGGCAGTGTGTGTGCTCCCCTGGGCAGTGTGTGTGCTCCCCTGGGCAGTGAATGTGTGCTCCCCTGGGCAGTGGGTATGCTCCTCTGGGCAGTGAGTGTACTCCCCTGGGCAGTGTGTGCGCTCCCCTGGACAGTGAATGTGTGCTCCCCTGGGCAGTGTGTGTGCTCCCCTGGGCAGTGAATGTGTGCTCCCCTGGGCAGTGAGTGTGCTCCCCTGGACAGTGACTGTGCTCCCCTGGCAGTGTGTGTGCTCCCCTGGGCAGTGAGTGTGCTCCCCTGGACAGTAACTGTGCTCCCCTGGACAGTGGGCGTGCTCCCTGGGCAGTGAGTGTGCTCCCCTGGGCCAAGGCGAGGCGGTGGGGGTGCGTTCTGCTGTCCTGCCTGTAGGCACCTCGGGAGATGACAGCAACACATGTCCCTCCAGCTGGTTTGGTCCCATGTCACTGTTTGAGAGCAGAAGTGATGGTAAATATTTAATTGTGCTTCCACCATAACTTTCTGCCAGGACTCTCAATATGCTTTATAAATGCAAATGAGTGCTCTCTTCCTCCCTGGGGAGATGTAAACCTCCTCAAATCGCTTTCATCCAGGCCCCCCCAGCGTCCTCCCGTAATCAGGAGCTCCCCGCACCGGGAGAGGCCGCCCTTCATCAGCCCGCAGACAGGTTGGTCTCGGCTCCATCTCCTTGGCAGGCGGGGTGCAGAGATCGGGGGCCGGGGGGCTTGCCGACCCATCTCTCCAGCAGGGCTTGTGGAAAGCATTATCTGAGCAGGATGCAGGGGGTCACAGTGAATGTTACGAGGCCCAGGATGTTAATGGGGTTATCAGAACAGAGCCGGCCAGGAAGGTTGAGCGAAGGTTGAGTTTAGTTCTGATTCTGGCTTCATTTCTCTTGCTGCAACCAACTCCCCGGCCTGATCACGGCTCCTTCCCCCTGACTCGTGGAGAGGCCTGATCCGGGGCTTCTTGGACCTCGTATTTCCCGGTGCCCAGAGCTTCAGCAGAGCCTCTGGAAGCCCCGGGTCCCTGGGTGGTGAGCAGGGCGGACGCGTTGGAACTAAACTCAGCCTTCTCTCAGCCTTCCGGGGCTGCCTCTGTTCTGTGAACCCCATTAACACCATCTCGGGCCTCATGACTTTCATTCTGGCCCTCTGTATCCTGCTCAGATAATGCTTTCCATGAGCCCTTCCAGTCCTGGTTCTGGGTGCCCAGCCGTGCCCACTGGGTACAGGGTCTCCTTGATTCAGCCCACCTGGCCGAGGCACTTTAATGCTGGGGAAGAATTTCTGCAGAACCTCCCGGACTGTCTTCGGAGAAGTGCATTATGTAAATACAGTGTGTCATTAGGATTGTCATTGGTGCTGTGAAGTAGAGACCAAGGGGAGCAGCGGGGTCACTCCCGGCTGTCAGAAGATCTGGAGAAGAAAGTAGACTCGGGGGTCTATGTGCTGGACCCCTGTGCTTATGCTATCTTTGCCATTGGATCCTCAAGTCCCACCCCTGGCCTCACCTCTGGGATGTGCAAGCAGGCAGGTCCCGTGGGGAGGGAACTTGTCGGCTGTTGCCCTCCAGGGTAACGCCGACCCCATCTGACTCCTGCCTGGTGTCCTGCAGGTCACGCTGGCATTCTCAGGTGTCTCCCTCATCAGATCTGGCCTTCCGGCCCTCCCTCTCCCTCTCTGGGACTAACAGGACTGTGGGGAGGCATCACGTTTCACTGCCGTGGGGTAGGGTGGTGTCAAAGGTGTCAGCTCGCCTCCCCCCCAACCCCCCTCCCCGCCAAACATGGAAGCGGATAACCACATTTAAAAGTGGTAAAATCTTTGAAAATACACTTACAAAAAAAAAAGGCATGTTGATGGCAAGTAAGCCGTGAAAGAGGTTGACATTTCTCTTGTCATTATGCAAAAGGAAAATGAGAAAACTCATGGGCTAGAAGGCACCCGTGACAAAGTGACCCACAAGTGCCAGGCCATGAGGGTGGGAGGTATGGGACCTCACTGCTGGCTGCAGAGGTGCTGGGCTCGAAGGAGAAGGGGGGACGCAGGACAGAGCACCCCTCAGCTGTAAAGGGGCTGGACCCCATCCCCACCCCTCTACACCACGGGATGGGTCTGAAAACACTTACGCAGAGTGAAAAAGCAGGTTAAAACAGTGAATACGCGGAGTCCATTTCTAGATGATTCCACCAGTGCCTGCTGTGCGTGGTGACCGAGAGCAGACCTGCCCCTGCCTGGGGACAGTGACAGTGAGGACGCCAGCGGGAAGGAGAGGGATGCGGGAATTTCGGGCACTGATGGACAGTACATTTGCTGCCTAGGCTGCGGTGATAGTTTCCTGGGTGTGAATACGTATCAGAACTTATCAGATTGTGTGCCTTTATTGTGTGGCCTTTCTTCTCCAGTAGGGCCAGGGGACAAAGGCTGAAAGAGGCTCAGGGGCTGCTGAGGAGCAGCTTGTGGGTGCATCGAAAGGGGGTCAGCGAGAGGGGGCAAGGAGAGCAGGTGGGAGAAGGAGAGGTTCTGGGAGTCGGCCAGAAAACCTCAAACAAACCAGCTCTGTGACCCTGGGGTGTCCACAGGGCCTGCTGAGGGTGTCCAGGCCAGTGGTGGCACCAGTGTCAGACAGGCTACCCCAGGACGGGGCAAGGGGGTGTCCAGGGCCAAGGATATATGCAGGACTCCCAAGTCTTGGGAGATGGTCTGGGGCCAGAACCGTGGATGACGAGCCACCTGTGGGTGTCGGTCTTAGATGCCTGAGGGAAGGCAGACTGCCGGGGAGAAAGACAGATGGACGGACAGACAGAGCAGGTGGGAGAACAGCCCAGAGGGGAGGGAGAGGGAGGAAGCCACTTAAATCTGACCCCAGGGTCCAGCAACACCCTGGAGCAACCTCTATGTAGGGGGGTGGGATGAGGATGAAGCTGAGGGCTACCCGGGTGGGGGGGGGGCTGGGCACCTCTGGGAGAGAGCAGGAGGCTGAGCTCCCGGAGCCCGCGCCTGCGTCCAGCTCTGCCCAGAGCAGCTGCATCTTGGCTGCCCTGCCCTGCTCTCAGCCTCAGTTTCCCCAGCAGGTATGGGGATGGGAGGTGGGGCTTCTGTGGTCACTGACATTCCAGGCCAGGTGGCCGTGTGCACGGAAGGCTGCACTCCGCCCCTGCAAGCCTCTCGCCTGAACCGTTTTCCTCTTTCTGTTGACAGAGACTTTGATGGATACCAGGACAGCGACGGCAGAGCTGGGCTGGACGGCCAATCCCGCCTCAGGGGTGAGTGTCAGACTGTCTGCAGAGCAGAGGGGGGGGTGGGGAGAGGCCCTGGGGTGGGTGCGCTGGGCTCTCTGACCCAGCCTGTAGGAGTGGCTGCGGCCGGCTGGGGAGGGGCGGTGGCCTTGGAGCAGGTGGGAGTCAGAGGACTCAAGGGGCACAGGTGTGCAGCCGGGGTTCAGCGGCGGAGGCTCTGTTCACCTGGAAGCATCTTGAGGTGTTTCTGGCCTTGTGGGGGACTGGCGGGCTCAGGAATGAGCTGGGGCCATCCCTGCTGGGGCTCCTGGAGAGCCTGGCAGGATGCCAGGACCCCCATGAGCAGGGGAGTCGGAGGCCCAGAAAGAGACCCTTACCCGATTGGAGGTGTGGCAGCTTCAAAGGCAGAGATGGCAAAGGGGGGTGTGAGAGGAGCGAGGCTGGGGTGAGGGCTGGGAAGGCCTGAAGCAGAAGGTCCAAGTTTATCCCAGAGCTGACCCTGGGCAGGGGGCAGGGGGCAGCACGGTCACTCCCTGGGTGGGCTGAGCAGGCCACCGCGGGGCACATGCTCTTTGTGCCTGAGTTGGGGACACATCCCCATGGGGGGAAATTCAAGTGTCTTGGGCCACCCGAGGGCTTGACCCTGCAGAGTGAGGTTGGAGGTGTGAGTGGGCCCCCCAGACGGCCAGGGGCTGCATGTGGCTGGGCTGGCCTAAGCCTCCTCTCACGTTCCTCACTTTTTTTTTTTTTTTTGGCATTCTGGGTCACACCCAGCAATGCTCAGGGGTTACTCCTGGCTCTGCACTCAGGAATTACTCCTGGCAGTGCTCAGAGGACCATATGGGGTTCTGGGGATCGAACTGGGGTCAGTCACATGCAAGGCAAACGCCCTCCCCACTGTACTATCGCTCTGTCCCCTTGCTTTCTCACCTTTGGTGACCTCCAGCCTGTGGCCAAGTGCTGGCCTGCCCCTGACTGTCCTTGTGCCCCTTGTGCCGTGGGCACTGGCGTAGCCGCTACCTCACTAGTGCACCCGGCACCCCGCCCGGCCCACAGCTGCCTGGGGCAGGCGGGCAGGTGGGGGAGGAGCGCACGGGGCCTTCCCAGGGCTGTCGTCACGCCCTTGGCCGGAGTCCAAATGCTGCTGGACGGGGCTGTGGGGAAGGAGGCCCCTTCCCACGCCTACTGGGCACTTCATGTAAAGCTGATGAGGCGGCAGCTCGCCGGCTTGCCGGGGCACTAAGAGCTCGCCAGCCCTACAAATTAGGTTATTGTTTGACGGCTTGTATGTTTTCACAGGGCTGGAGCAGGGACTGATGGTAAATGGTTCCCTTGAAGGCTGCCCACACCACCTGGTCTCCTCGAAACTTCCCATCTCCTTTCCTTTTGGGCAGCATCCCGAGCCCGCTCAAATTTAGGGACCCCTCGAGAGACCCCGGCTGGCCAGGTCCCTCTGCCTGCTGCTCTGCCCCACGGGGGTGAGGGGTACTGTGGTCCTGAGCAGCTTCAGAACCTGCCCATTTATAGCGGGCAACTGGAGGGTCAAGCTGGCCATTAGCCTGGTCCTGAGGGAGGAGTCAAGAATGACGTCACCCGGAAGGTGGATGGCAGGGGTGAGGGGAAGAGCTGGGCACAGCGGGTGAAGGGATCCACTGTATAGAGGGAGGTAGAAATGAAGGTTTTCAGTTTATCTGCCTTCGTGGGGGGTGGCCACACCCACAGTGCTTGGGGGGCCTTTCCTGGTGGTGCTCGGAGGATCGAGGGGGGTGGGGGGCTGGTTATCAAACCCCGGGCTCATTTCAGCATCTTCCTGGTCCCATCGGGGATGTTCAGACAGCACAGCAGATACAGATGCTGGGCGCCAATGCTGTGCACCTAAAAGCCACACGGTGCTTGGAACAACATTTATTTCTTCAATAAAAACTGGGGGAAAGAAAACAGTTTCACCCTCAGCCCCCGGCCCTCCGCCCTCTGGTCTCATCTTAAACAGTCGCAGCTGCTCTATGAATACTCAAGCGACTCCCAAGACAGTGTCCCCCCTGAGGTACCCCCTGAACCACCCCATCCCCCTTGATGCTCACAGGCCTGTGATCAGCTCATGGGGCTGAGCTGGAGGCAGCTCTGTGTCCCCTCCCCAGTACCCGGGCCAGGCCAGGGACCAGTCCTAGACGTGGGCAGCTCAGCCATGCTCAGGGTCACCTTCACCGGGTCCCCGTCTGCTCGTCCCTGCTGGGGATCATGGCTCGTGTCCTCTGGGCCTGGCTCAGCCCTGTGCATAGGTGCCCAGGTTACACCTTACGCTATTGGCACTGGACAGATCCAAGATGACTATAACCAGGCGTCACTGTTCTCCAGAACCTGAAACCCAGCTTGTTACTGTAATAACCGTATTTACCGACACCATCTGAGCTGGGCTAGTAAGTAAGTGCCCTTGTAGGGGGCAGACGGAGAAAGAGCATCTGACTGGGCTGGGAAGAGGTGGCATCCGGCCCTGAGCCGCCCGGCTGTTAGTCTTGGGGGACTCCCCGGAGAGGACACCTCAGTCTTGCTACGTGGGCAAGATTGTCCAAAGGCAGCACCCCCTTCAAACGTGTGGCCGCGGGGACAGGTACAGCTTGGGGCCAGTCACCTGCACAGCATCAGAGGAAGAACTGCTGGCTGAGAAATGATGGGGTCAGGGTGAAACAGAGAGGTGTCCAGTGGAATGTGTCAGGGAGGAGGAGGGGATAGGGAGGCCCAGTGTTGGCACGTTGCCTGTCCCCTGGGTTTGGCACAGGCTTACTGGACACTCGCATGGACATGGAGGAGCAGAGTCTGTGAGGGGGCTTGGGTGCCAAGGTAGACACAGAGGTGCTGCTGGCACATTTGGGCTTGGTGGTACCACTTGTATCACTTGTAGACCCGTTGATCTTCGATTTGCTCGAGTGGGCGCCAGTAATGTCTCCATTTGTCCCTGTTGCGAGCTAGTGCAGCCCAATGATTTCTGCTCGCTCCAGGAACAGGAAGAGCCTCAAATCGTTCATTCAGAGATTTGACAAAGAAATCTGACCATCTAGTTGGTGGGCGGCCACAAGGTCTTCTGACGTCCCGTGGAATCCAGTTGGTAACAGCTCTAGTCTGAGACCATCTGAGCTGGGCTAGTAAGTAAGTACCCTTGTAGGGGGCAGACAGAGGGCCTGGTGGTGGAAATTGGAAATTTCCTTTCCTCTCCCCACCCATCTTATCTTTGAGGTGGGCTCAGAGCTGGGCTGGCCAGGGGGTTGGAAAATCTTGAGGAGGGCGTAGAGGTTTGAATTCACTGTCACGTGGAGCACTGACGGGTTCTGGGCATGCGTGGAAGGCTCAAGGCAGGGCTGTTGGAGCCTCGTGACCGCCTGCAACCCTCAAGAGGCACCGTGTGTCAGCCAAGCGGGGTCCGTGTGAGAACATGGCCTGGCCGGCCACAGGGGAGGCTGGTCTCTGGTCTCTGGGATCTGCCTGCCAAGACAGGGGTGAGGCTGGGAGAGCGGTGCCGAGAAGGCCTGGGTCTGCGTGAGGTAGCAGGAAGGTCTGGGAGGTGTGGGGATGGGACCAAGGGATCTCCCGGAAGCCAGGAGCGGGTGTCCATATCTTCCTGTCACCATAGGGAGGGCACGGAAAGCACTGTCCAGAGAGGGAGCGAAGCCTCATCTGTCCTCTGCCCTCAGGAGGGCCTGCGTGGGCGCTGAGGGTGGGTGCGCAGGGGTCCTGAAGCCCGGCTGCCCCAGCCACCAAGCCTGGCTTTGTCTGGAAGAGGCGTCGTGAGTCCCACGGTGCCCAGCGCCCCCGAGAGAAGCTCCCGCGGTGTCTCAGCTCTCCCGAGACCTGCCAGAGACAGGCGTGACGGAGACTCCCACCCACACTTGGCCCACAAGTGGCTTCCTTGATGCCTCTGGAAAGCAAGTCATAATATTGCATGTTAGAAATGGAAAGTATTTATGCCCACATGGAAAAGGCTGTTCTGGAATTTAATTGCAGCTTTAATTTAAGGCCTTTGCATTTAGCCTCGATCAGAGAGACCTCTTGGTGAGGGAGAAAAGTCACACGTTAGCTAATTGTTATAAAGGAACCGATGGCGGGTAGGGATGGCGAGGTCCTGGGGACCCTCACTGCGCCCCTGGAAACCCAGGTCCTTCTTCCAGATTCTTCTGGACTGTTCTCTGACCATGACATTTCAGAACCTCTGGCCAGGGCTGAGGGGTGGATGTTGACAGGTCCCGTTAGCCCCCATGTACTCTAGGGCAGGCTCAGGAAGTTGGTGGGGAGGGGGCACCGGGGGTCCCGAGCATTGCATGGTTCTCCCTCTGCAGGTTGATGCATCAGTTTCTAGATGCAGCTCAGGCCTCTCTACACTGAGCCTGTGGCCTCACCCGGCAGCTGCTTGGTCTCCTTTGTTGACGTGGCTGCAAAGTGCCCGGGCTGCCACGGGCCCTCCTGCAGGCAGCTGCTGTCACTCTGCAGGTCCCAGGTCTCCAGAAGGGAGCCCAGGCTGAATGGCAGCTCCTAGAACCCAGGCTTCAGGTGGGGTACGCTTTCCCACAGGACAAGGGCAAAGTCGCCCTTTTCTGAGGACTAGAAACATCTGCCCGCCCGCTGCACTGGGAGAGTCTGAGTGCGGCCTCTGACCTCGCTGCCCCCTGGCCTTCGAACCCCTCCCTGGAGGGCTTCAGGTAAACCACCCAGAGAAGTCAGGCCCCCTCCCCCCCCCCCCCCCCCCCCCCCGCACCCCACAACCCCGCCCCCCCCACCTCCCACCCACTCTTTATCTTTTTCTTCTGCTACCAAAAGGCCTGTAATTAGGAAACATTAGCAGGCTCAAAACAGCTTTCATACCTGAAACCTCCTCTGTAATTGCACTCAGCAGTGCTCTTCCCTGGCTATTAATGTCACTTTTATGAAGCAATGAGGAACAAAACACCCGGAGGCACTTAAAACATTTTTTTATATAATATGCGTCTTTTAGGAATGGAAGCTTAGAATCACTCGCCTGACAGAGACGGTGATAGACAGAGCAGGAGGAGTTGGGCCCCGCAGGCTGAGCCCCCCTGCCCCGCCCCCAGGGCCAGGGCCAGGCCCCGCCCCACAGGAGGTGGCAGCCTGGGGAGGGGCCAGCTGGAGGGCCGGCCCCCTTCTTCCTGCTGCCTCCCCAGGGACTTCCAGGACAGATCTTTTCTTGTGGCTGCGCAAGCCTTTCACGGGAGGAGAACCGCCTATTAGCGACGGCTGGTGTCGTTGAGTAAATATTAATTCCTTCCTTCATCGGATAGGGCTGTGTGAGGGGGTGGAGGACGGGTGGGGGACATGAGAGACATGCTTGTGTGACACCCTTGGAACCTCTCAGTCAGCAGCTCTGCGTCTCTTCCGGGGAAGGTGGGTCCCGGGCGCCTCAGCGGAGCAGGAGCTTTTCGGGTTCACAGGAGCACCCACCCGCCCCCCTCCCTGGAGGCAGCCTTGGGCCTGCACCTGCCCAGACCCACAGTCATTCCTCTCCTGGGAAGTTCCTCTCACAGGAGTGGCCTGAGTCTCCCCACCTGAGGGGAAGAAGGGGCTCGGGACACAGCCCCAGGATTGGCGAAGGAAAGGAATCTGTGATGGTGGAGAGAACATCTCAGAAGGAGGGGAGGCAAGGCTGAGGCCTAGAAAGGACAGAACAAAAGGGGCTACAAAGTGTGGGTGTAGGATGAAAGAGGGGACCCAGCCTGGCTTTGGCTGCTGAGCTCTGGGGACCTTCCCTGAGGGGGAGCACTCTGGCCTCCCTTCCCCCTCACGGCCAGATGTCTCTGAAGAACTTGGCCTAAACCCCAGGTACTTCCAGTTGTATACCCGAGCAAGGCCTGCGTTTGGGCGCTGATGTCCTGCTCTCTTTCCATCGCTGTCCTCTGGATTCTTCTCAGAGTTCACTAGAACCGGGACCGTAAGATGTGGTCTACACAGCCCAGCAGAATTCACTTGCGTCAGATTCCTCTGGAGATTCTAAAGCTCAGTCAGCCTGAGGGGCCCCTGATTAGTGGCTGCAGGGACTCTGACTTGACGGATTTCACTTGCACGGGTGGATGGGAAGCGACAGCAGGGGCCTCCGGATGCAAGGTCAGCGGCTGGCATTTGTTGGGTGTTGGCTCCTGTGGGGAGAGCACACGAGAGGGAGGCTCCCTCTGTCATTCATGTGGTGTTATTATATGTAAGAATGATAACCACCGCCGCTGCTGTCACTGGTAATTAACTCCAAGGCAGGACTGGCCTCACCTCACTGAGCTCTCCCGAGTGGGAGGGTTCCTCCCACTTCACAGGACAGATACCAGAGCTCAGAGCAAAGTCACGGGACAGCTCGGGACTCTGAGTGACCTCAGGCCTGTCTCCCCACCCAGCTCCTCCTTGCACCCCTGCTCCAAAGGAATGCGAGGAAGAACCCCAGAGTTGCAGAGCAAGTGCCCAGAGAGCAGGGTGAGGAGACCCGGTGCCTCCCACGCTCCTGCCAGGCGGAAGGGCGGGTTGGAAGGCCCGGGCCCAGGGACGCTCAGGTGCACAGCTCTCTGGGGAGAGGGTTGGGCCAGAGGAGCAGGTGCAGGTGAGGCTGCTGGGGTGAGAGCAAGCTCCAGGAGGAGATGGAGGATGGGGGGGGGCGCTGGGGGTCACATGTTCTGGAAGGGAGGACCCCCGAGAGTCCCTCTTCCCTCCGGAGCCCTCTCCTTCCGTTGAGGTGCTCCCCTGCAAGAGGGATTTCCACCAGGCACAGCTTCCTCTCACACACACTTGGTCTCTGATTCTTCCCCACACTGATAGGCTTGTCTAGGGTGTCCCGAGGTGCCACCAGTGACAGGAAGACCAGGGGACAAATTCCAACCCCTCCGTCCTGCTGAGAGCTCAGAGCAGGCTGCTGGTTCGGGCATCAACGTACCGCCACAACCAGGGTTGACCCTGCTGGGCGGGGGACACACATGTGGTGACTGGCCATTCTGGGGGGGACAGATCGGAGGGCAGCAGAGCTGGTGGTCACCAGAGCCGGCCAGGTACAAGTCCCAGGGTTCGGCAGCCCCAGGGCTGCTGGCTGTGACGTGGCTTCTGGGCCATGGAGGTCAAAAAAAGGGTGAGACGCGCTTCCCTGCACCAAGTTCCAGCAGCTGCTGTCCCTGGCCTGGGCACCGCTCGCCGGCCCCACTGCCGCCCACTGAAGGGGGAGATGGGCAGCGGGCATGCGGCCTCTCCCCAGGCCGAAGCTGCTTCTCCTGCGTCGTGTGGCTGAGACTTTTCCTTTCCCCCAGAACGGGACGGAAGCCAAGCCCGGCCCAGGCAGGCCCCCCTCCTGCTCCCCCTAGGCTTGTCCGTGAGTCCAGAAAGGCCGAGCTGGCCTGACTGCATACGCGCGTGTGGGGGGCTCAGTGGTGCGTCCGGAGCAGAAACCCCTCCAAGTGAAAGGATGGAAAATGCTGGAAGTTTCTCCCAGGATCTCCGAGCTCCTCCTCCCAAAGCCCCGACGGGCAGAGCGGCACCGGCAGCTGGGGCCTGGGGCCCTCCGCTCCCGCCCCTGCCTTGTCGAACAAGGCCGTGTTGGGCAGCATGAGCTGCACATTCAATCGACAGCTTAAGATAATCACATGTGTGAGGCGCTGGGATAATGACAGCTGAATAACCGGCGCCGTTGCCATAGTGACCAGCCAAGCACTGGTTCCCTCCTTTTCTCTTTCTTGTTTTCTGGGCCTCCTTGATGGAGGGCTGGCTGGTGGGGGTGGGGGTTGAGTTTGGGAAGTGGGAAAGAGCAAGGGGGGGAGGGGAGGCCCAAGGCCCATTATACTCCCTTTAAATACCCCAGCTGGGGGTGTTTTAAATCTCCACTGAGACAGAGAGAAACAGTGTTTTAATCCCCAGCTCCCCGTGAATTATTTAAAGGGATCTTGTCAGGAGGATGAATTTGTCAGTGTTGCAGTGTCAACAGCCGAGGCAGCTGTCAGAGCGGCTGAGGACCCCACTCCAGGCCGGGCCTGGTACCGAGGGCGCTGCTGGTGGACGGGGCAGTGGCCCGGGAGCCCCCTCCTGAGGCACAAGCCTGCAGTGTTTCTCCTGGCATGCCGCACCATGCAATGAGGCCCGTGAGAGGCGCCGGCTACCAGAGACAGGCAGCATCTGGGCTCTGGGCCCGGCCAGCCCGGCCCTCTGCGAATGAGGCTCTTCCATTTCTCATGGGGGGAACTGGCCCGTTGGTGGGGAAATCGTCCTGGGCAGGGGTGAAGGGAAGAGCATACCAGGGCTCCTCGGGCATTGTTTGGAGGGGGGAGGTGTACAGGCCCTGGCTGGCCCACGGCCCACACCCCCAGAAGCACATGCAGAGGTGCACGCAGGTACCCGTGTGACCTGTGCACAAGCATGCCCCCTCTGAAGGTGCGGCACACAGACACCACTAACCAGGCAGACTAAGGCAAAGCTGGCGGGGAGGGCCACAGCGGGGAGGGTCTCTAGACAAAGCACCGGCCCCTTGGAGAGGCAGAGCACAAACCTGTGGGGTGCTGACCTCCCTAGCAGCTGACCTGAGTCTGAAGCAGGAGCCATGAGGCCGGGTCTCTGTGTTGGCCACCTTCCCGGGTTCTTCAATATTTCCAAGACTGAAGATGCTGAATCATAAACATGCTCAGACTCAGAGTTGGAAAGAGAAAAGTTTATTGGAAAGTAGAAGGGAGAAGAAAAGAAACACATAGTGTGTTTGTGTGTGTGTGTGTGTGTGTGTGTGTGTGTGTGTGTGTGTGTGTGTAAAATAGGAAAACTGGGTCTTTGTGCTACATATCAAGTGACAAGAAGTTTTGCAGGAATTGCAAGGGTTATCCAGGGTGCTCTGGCTAGCTCGGAGCCACATGGCCTTAGCTATAATCCGTCCTCTCTTTGTCTCCATGAGCCTAAGGTCTTCGGACAGAATCGGTGGTCCTGGGAAATTGTTAACTTTCCATTTATGGAAAAGAGCCCAGAATTTCACAGAGTGTTAAAAATGTAGATGGGGTAGTTAAAACGGGAGTGCTCAGAGCAACGGGCTAGGGGGAGCTGAGGCTGCCTCTTTGGCATATCAGTGGGGGCCCAGCCACCCCTGAGGTGAAGCCTGTGAGGAGTCTCTGTGGCAGGGAGGGAGCAGGCTGGAGGTCTCGGGATATGGTGCCCGTGAGTGCTCAGGGCCAGGCAGGTGACAACTGAGCTTCTTCATCTCAACCCTTTTCTTCTGTTTTCCCAAACTTGCCGTCATTCTTCCCAGCAAGGTGAGATCTTCTGTTTGGAACCATTTCTCCTGGATTTCTCCTGCATCCACGTTTCCTAGAGGACTCCGAGAGGGCTCACTGGGCAGCATCCAGGGTGTTTTCCATCTTCTAGTTCTTCCCCGTCCTGCGTCCTTCAGCCCCCTCCCCGTGTCCTTTGCCCCTGAGAGTGGGAGGGTGGTTCGACTAAGCAGTGCCCCTTCTAGGTCAGCACCCAGCCCCCTGGGGCCCTGCAGAGGTCAGGGGGTCCCTGCCTGCTCCCCAGCCCAGGAGGTCGGTAGAGCGTACTGGGAGGTGAGCTCGTGCACAGCCCCTGGGAGTCATTGTGTGTGTTTCTGTCTTGGTTGGTTGGTGTATTAAATGGTAGGTCCCGCTGGGCTTGTAGGAATTTATGCCCCACAGACCACATTTTACATTTTAATTAGCCCTCTAGCTTGTCTAATATCTGCTCTCCTCAGGGCTTAGCCTACAGCTTTACCCAGGAGGACCAGCTGCTGGGCAGTGGGGCCCTTCCTCGGCTGGTGTGCGCCGCTGCTCTGCAGATTCTCCGGCCTCTTATGTGTTCTGCAGAGTCACTCAGAGAGGAGCCATCTCCGAGTCGGGGGTCAGGGAGTGTCTCCCGATTGGGCAGTGCCAGGGGAATACAGTGGCAGGATCCTGTCACAGGCTCCCATAAACAACTGTTTGTGCGCCGAGACAGGCCTCTCTGTGGCACCAATGTGGGCGAGCTGTGTCCCATTATGTCTCCTGGTGGTCTGAGCTGATGGCTCACAGGGGTGCCGGGATTGAACTCTGGAGCCAGGGGAGCCAGGTGGAAGGCAGCCCGGAGGAAGTCTTGGACACTTGGGTAGAACAGGGGCGGGGTGGCTGGAGAGGAGGACCCTGAGGTCTGCTGACCAAATCTATCCCGGCGAGAGCAGGCGAGCTCCAAGCCAATGCGTCAGCGGGCGGATCCTGAGGTTGACCTAACCAGGATGATGCCCCTGATGATGTTAATGATGCCGGTAATTGGCGCCTAGTGAGGGGAAGTCATGGGCAGGCACACCTAGATGAGTTCCTTGTAAGATCTTTCCGTCCTCCGGACGCACTGCCTGGTTAATAGCCTTGGGCCCGTGAAGCGGAAGTTCAGGAAAGTGTCCAAGGTTGTAAGCTGAAGTTGACAGAGCGGGGTCCACCTGGCCCTGGAGACATCAAGGAGCTGATGGCAAACCTGGAGAAGGGAGCCACCGTCCATTGGCAGCTAGACAGGCCTCCCAGATGTCTGGCTAATGCTGGTGACACTCACCCTGAAGGGTGTCTTATTTCCCGAACCTAGACAGCTGCTCTCGTGAGCTCAGGTGCCCACTGGCATCTGCTCCAAAGAACACCTTTTCTATGTGCCTGTCACAGAGGCGGGCGTGGGAAAAGGTGGGGGTGGCAGGAGGGACACTGGGAACATTGGTGGTGGAGAATGGGCACTCATAGAGGTATGAGTACTCGAACACTGTATGACTGAAATGTAGTCACGGAAGTTTGTAAGTCTGTGAAAAAAAGAATTTAAAAAAGACACCTTCTCTGACAATCCCGCTGCCCGCTGTCACTCCTGCCAGAATCTATCAATATCCAATTTTGGTGATGTCCTTATTTACTTGTCCAGCCTCCGGTTCTCTGGATTGGAATATAAAACCCACAACAGCAAGGCAGGGACTTGGTTTCATATTTCCTGCTCTGTCGACAACACTGCTTGGGTATGTAGTAGATGCTTCACTCTTCATTTCAGAAAGCTGAGCTAAGTGAGCGAGGGTGTAAGCAAGTCAGAATAGCTGGGATCTTGTGAGACTGAGAGAAACCAGAAGGCCTATTTCAGTGGTTTCTGTCCTTATCTAAACGTGTCCAGAGGAAGGTCTGAGACATGCCTTACCTATCTCAGCTGTTTGGATGCACCAATGTGGTGGCCGCTGGGCACTGGGGGAGATGAGGGTAGGATCCAGGGACCTTGCAGCAGTCCAGGATGGACCAGCCACCACAGTCTTTCTAGAACGCCATGCTGGGAACTGGCTTTTAAATTCCTTTGTCAGAGCCAGAGAGGTAGTACAGCAGGTGGGGTGCTTGCCTTGCATGCATCTGTCTCAAGTTTGATACCAGGCATCCCAATTGTTCCCTCAAACCCACCAGAAGTGATCACTGAGCATAGAATCAGGAGTCAGCCCTGAGCACCAGAGGATGTGGCCCAAAATGCAAAACTGAGACCAAACCAAAACAAAAAATTCTTCTCTGGTTTCTGAAATTGGAACCTACTCTTGGAAATTAAAGAATGTATAAGAATCTCTAGTTACTGGTAGTATGGATAGATCATTGGATGGAGTTCATGGAAGCAGTTTTGAAGGGAAACACACACACACACACACACACACACACACACACACACAGACTACAGGTTGTCCATTCACATAGTCACAGGTCAGCTGGCACTCCCAGCCACTCCTGTTACAGATCTCCACTCTGCTGACTCTCAGCAAAGGTGCATCTCACCAGCCTAGATCTCAGAGGAACTCAGAGGGGTCCCATGACATTAAAGTCATGATCTGAAAGCCTGAACAAGTACTTTCTAATGGATGTATTGTTTTCTTTAATATGCTTATCTCAAGGACAAGTGGCCCTTTGGCATCAATAATAATGCCCTTTTGGATGCTGCTAATTATTCTGTTGGTTGGGCAAGACTTCTTAGTCTCTTCCTCTCCTGGGGACTTGAGGCACCCGCAATAAGTCCCCAGGTAGAAGGATCAGGATTCAGGGAGGCAGAGAAGTCAAGGAAAAGACAGCCCTTACCCATTACCCCAGCATTCAGTTCCCTGAAAGGCTTGGTACTGGCATAAGGAAAAGTCCCACCCAGTTTAGCCCTTGGGCAAATCCACCCACAGGAGATGGATTTGTACTTACAGGGACAGGGGTATGAAGGGTGTGAGAAGCCAGTAGGAAACGGGGAGGACTGGGGCTAGGAGGTGCAGGATGGGAAGCAGAAGGGAGGGAGATGGAGATAGCAAGGTCCAGAGTATTTCCTCAAAGTCTGGCTCCAGTGCGGGGCCATTTGTGCAGAGGATGAGTTTAGATGGACCACAGAAATTAAGGTGGCGAAAGAAAGAAAGAAAGAAAGAAAGAAAGAAAGAAAGAAAGAAAGAAAGAAAGAAAGAAAGAAAGAAAGAAAGAAAGAAAGAAAGAAAGGAAGGAAGAAAGAAAGAAAGGGAAAAAGGAAGATAGAAGGAAAGAAAGAAAGAAAGAAAGAAAGAAAGAAAGAAAGAAAGAAAGAAAGAAAGAGAGAGAAAGAAAGAGAGAAAGAGAGAAAGGAAGAGAGAGAAAGAATGAAAGAAATTAAGGTGGTGAGTGATGGGTTCGTATCAGGAGGTGTCCTCTTAGTAGCTAGATGAACACGCCTGGGGGAGTTGGGGAAGGACAGTAATGTAACCCCACGTGTGTGGCTGAGATCACCCAGGATAAATGAAAAGAAAATGAGAGAAGGATGTGAGGGCAGAGCCGAGAAGCCTGTGGATTTCACTGATCACAGACATTACTGAGTGAAAATGCAGTTGCATAATTTGCAAGGCTAAATGCATGGAATTACTGCATATGTTGAAATGAACCAGTAAATTAGTCAAAACATAATTCCCTGTCCTCAAGGAGCTCACAGCCCGGTAGGGAAAACCAAAGTCACACACACGATGCAATGAATGAAGAATTCTTAACAGTGGCTTATCAAATGTCAAATTGTGTGGAATAAGCTCAATCATGCTTTTAAGCTTTTAGAAAAGTATGAGCTGAGTATAGGATGGAAAGGCATCTTGGAGGAACTTAGATTGAGCCCTAACAAAGGATGGCGCCTCGAAGAGAACTCTGCTGGGCCACCCCAGCTGCAACTATTGAATGTCTCAGTGTGCTCCTTTGTCAACAGAAGCTCTTGGACAACACAATCCTAGTGGCTTTCAGCCAGAAGCCATTCTGCATGTGTGTCTTAGAGGAATTGCAATTGGATGAGAGATTTCGGGGATGATTGGAATATCAGCGACAATACCAAGAGGCAGAAGTGGGCACTGACTCAGTCCAGGTGCCGGAGGCTTGGTCCTGACTTGGCCCTTGCTCTCTCCTGCCTGATCTGTTGTCACTGATTTCTATTTTGGAAGCCACCAGAGTGCTAATCCAGGCATGAGGCCATGACAGCCTTGGCATGTGGCCATGGGAATAGAAGAGGAAGAGCAGAAGGGAAGAACTCTGATCTAGAATAAATGGTACATTCTGATAACAATGTGGTATGTGGGCACCAGGTGGGTTTGTACCTTCCTGACTCAAGGCTAGAAAGTCAAGAGTATTTTTAAAAAAATTTTAATGAGTCACTATGAGATACAATTACAGACTTACAAGCTTTTGTGATTACATTTCAGTCATACAATGATTGAGTACCCATCCCTCCACCAGTGCCCATTCTCCACCACCAGTGTTCCCAGTATCCCTCCCGCCAGCCCTATCTCATCCCTGCCCCCCCACCTCAGTGGCAGGTACATTCCCTTTTACTCTCTCTCTCCTTTTGAGTGTTATGGTTTGCAATAAATGTATTAAATGGCCATTATATTTGGTCTATAGTTTACTTTCAGCACACATCTCCCATCCCGAGTGAGCCCTCCAAACATCCTTTACTTGGTGGTCTCTTCTCTATCTCAGCTGCCTTTCCCCCCAGCATGTGAGGCCGGCTTCCAAGCCATGGAGGAATCCTCAATCAAGAGCATTTAGAATGAGGTCCTAGATCCAAGTCTCTTATTCTGTCTTTTCACTCCCACCCCCTTCCAGAACTGATTGTCGGCATCATTGTAGCCACACTTCCTTGGCCATCTCACCCCTCTCAGGAAGCCACAATTTAACCATCACTTGTTCATCTACAAACCAACAGACTGAGCAGACACTGGTCCCTTGGGACATTAGATAAAGAGACCAGAAGGACATTTTTGACTCAGGGAATGGAACAAGCAGAAGCACGAACCAGTGCTGGGTAAAAGACACCAAACTGAGCATGGATGGCATGTTGAGGCACAGACTGAATCAGATAATAAAGATATTTTAATAGAAAGTTTTTCTATTTAAAAATTTTTATGAAAAAAGTTATATGAGATATTACCTATGCATCATGAAATTTGTTTAAATATACCATGGAATGTTAATATTATGCATGCCTGGGTATTCATGCCATCATCCCATTTCCATTACTCCCCAGAAAGACTCATCATGCTTTTTTTTGCAGTCGGTCACTTCGATGTTTTTCTATGCTCTAGAAAAATATTTTTCTCTCTATGGATTCGCTGAACATCTCATGCTTATGGAATTATAAAAAGCATGAGGTTTTAGAGCTTCATCTGTGCTGTTTCATGTTCCACCATGACATTGCTTTTTATTTCCAAAGAATTTTCACTAGGAGACATGCCATCTTGGTTTCTGTGTTCACTAGCCCAAGGGCTATTTTGCAAGGGGCTTAGGGCCCGTACTAGAGAACAGTCAGAAAACTTCAAGAGGGAAATAACTACAGGCTTGCCTATTGTACCTTGGAGCCTTACCCCACAAGTAAGTGCTTACAGGAAATTCTTGGACCTCATTTTCTTTTAATTAGTTTATTTTGGACTCCGAGGCCCCACTGTTTGATCCCAATCTCAATTAATGACTCTTTTCACCCTGGTGGTGCCAACTACCCAGCGGTCCCACTCAGCACAGCACAGAGGCGTCCTCCTCATTGTCCCGTGATCTGTGGAAGCTTCATCCATGCCCAGGTGCCTGGGCATGCATGAAGTGCTCATTGGTGCTGGCCTCAGCTGGTAATAATGGTAATATGCAATTCCAGAAATAAAAGCACACCTGAGACTTGATTCTGGAAGTGGCATTGCTGAGCTGGGGCGGGGGCGGCAAATGTGATTTTGATATTGAAAGCACCAATCAGAGCTTTTTTTTTTTTTTGTCACACCAATGTTCTGTCACTGTTTCCAACACAAAAAGACAAGTGTGTTATCAGATTTTTGTCCTGAATGTCACCTCCCAAATCACCAAATCACACCAAATCCACCAAATCACAATATGGCTGATTGACATTTGGGTTATAATGAAGGAGGTTCGATATCTTCCTGTATGTTTAAGAGCCTGTTTATTTTCTCTGAGTTTCTAGGTAGAACCTAGTGCAGGGGTGGGGTGGAGCTGGGGATGGGGGATGCCATGCCAGAGATGGACCCTCAAAAGACATGTGCTCGGAGCATATGCTGCTTGAGCCCATGTGCTGCTTGTACCCACATGGCCGAGCACATGTGTCGCCCAAGCACATGTGTCGCCCGCATCTCCCCTCTTGAGATGTGTACTTTCATGCTTTCGTACTTTTGTGTCTAGTGCTAGGATATGTGTAGGGGCTCTCTCCATCCTTGGAGGAGCCCGTGTTCTCTCTTGAGCGCGTTACTCCTACTATTATCTTTCCCACTTATCCCTTCCCCCTTCCCTAAAAACCTCTAAATAAAATCTGTTTACTTAAAAAAAAAAAAAAGACATGTGCTCCTGGGGTCTCTATTTTACGTGTGTGTGTGTGTGTGTGTGTGTGTGTGTGTGTGTGTGTAGGGGGAGGGAATACACCAGGCAGGGCTTGGGGAACTGTTCCCAGCTTTTTGCTCAGGGGTTGTTCCTGGTGGTTCTGGTGCTTGGAAATACTTGCGATCCAACCCAGAGCTTGCATGCCCTCTAGCCTTCTTAGATATCTCCCTGGTCTGTTAATTTTTTTTTCATAGTGAATAATTTGTTGATATTCCTTGACTATTTTCCTTTTTTTATTACCAGTGTGTAGATTTTCTTTATGTATTAGGAAAACTAACACTTTATGTGTGGCAAGTTGCAGTTTTAATTTTCATCTTTTAAAAAAATGTTTACACATAGATATTTCTGGCATGCCAATAGAAAGAAAACAGAACCAAACAAAAAATGTTTAGAGGTGAACTTATCAATCTGTTCATTCATCGGTTTGCGTTTCATGTCACGATTAGTATATGCAAATTGTCCCTATGGTTTCTTTTGTATTTTCCATTTCTGACTTTAAGTCTTTGATTGGAGGAAAATTTATCCTGCTATAAAGTATGAGAGGCAGCATTTTATTTGTTTCCAGGTGGCTACCCAATTATCACAGCAATTTAAAAAAATTAATTCACCTTTTCCTGCTGATTTAACTTTTAGCCAACATTTTAAATGTTAAAAATAAGCAACATTTATCTGATTTTTTTGTAAAAACAGGGGCCCACATCAAGCGGTACTGGGGGCTTTACTGCTGGTAATCTTCATCCCGATGGTATGATGCTTGGGGCCCAACAGGACCATACACTGAGGCATGGGGGTTATGGGGATGAGACTCGGACTATTGCACCCACTCTCTTCCTGACCCTGATATGACTTTTAACACCCTCTTCAGTTACCCTGACCAGCAACAGACTTGGACAGAGTTCTGTTCTCCAGCTTCTTAGCAGGACACAGTATTTTATCTTTCTCATAATTCGCCAATCTGATAAGCAAATCATGGTGTTCTGTTGTTACTTTAATGGGAGGAGATAATTACAGAAAGGCATGCAGGAGGTAATGTGACAAATACCCGGAAGTGGGGCCTGAGAAGCTGGAACTTGACCACTTTGTGTTGGGCTGGCAATGAGGGTGTGTAGCTGCCTTGGGTTGGCATAGGCCCCGGGGAAATTTTCTCAGAGGAAATTGGCCATCTCTGGGATAATGGTCCAAGCCTGGTGTGATTCACCCTTTGTGAGGATCCCAGAAACTGTTCCTTGAACACAGGGTGGTTCACCTTTTGGTCTGGGCAGCTGATGCCAAGGAGTGTTTAACCCTTGGCTCAAGTCAAACTATGTCTACCAGAACTTGGCTCAGAAAGAACCTAGAGGTTCTACCTGCAAGCATCTTTCTGGCTTCCATCGCTTTGGTCCAACACATCGCTTTGGTCTCTTGTCTGGACACTCCAGCATCACAGACCACAACCGTGTATACCTGCTGCCTGGCCCATCAGAGACATCTCTCCTAAACCAGCTCTGTGTTTTTCTCCCAACAGCTCATCCATAGCAGCCCTTTGGGTAAAGTTCAGATTTCTTGATTGAGACTAGTATGCCCTCAATCTTATCCTTGCCTCCTGGTTCTTTAAGATTCCTGTCTCCCAGGCTTCATCCCTCAATTTCCCTTCCTCCCCACAGGGCCTTTGCACCTGCAGCCCCTTGGCCTAGAAGTTCTACCCTTTTTCAGCTCCTCTATGACTCCCTCAGACTCACACTTCTTCTGGGTAACTTCTATCCATCTGTCCCCTCCCTGGGTCTTCCCTGACATGCCTCTATATCAGGTACACCCCCCTCGTTTGGCGCCCTGTAATTTTCTTCCTCAGCAGTTACCACAATTGTAATTATTTAGTTATTTTAATAACCATTTGTCTAATTTCTGTTTCTCTCACTAGATTATAAGCTTCATATTGCTGTATCCCCAGTGGCTAATGGGATGCCTGGCATAAAGTTGGCATTGGGTAAATATTTTTTCCCCTGATGAATGAGCGAGGTATACATATAAAATAATGAGACTGATTCCTCATATCAGAAACAAATAACAGTGTTTGTCCCTCCCTGCTGGGAATGCCATTGCACCCTCATCTTGATTTAGCAAAATCTTCTATTTCTCTAGGCCCCTCAGTCTAATTGCCACTTGCTCGGAAAGCATTTATACCTCTAGCCCATTCTGAAGGCTTGCTTTCCCTACCCCTTGGCGCCTGCTGGCAGGAGAAGAATGAAAGAGGGAAAGAAATGAATGTGAAACTCCATGATGGCCTTTCCCCAAACAACAGGGAGCGATTTCCTTTTCTTTCTGCTTCTCTCTACTCTTTCACTTTGAATATACAGCTGTATTCCCCCTAATTTGCTTTGATCGTTCCCTTAGGAGCTGTCAGGGAATCAATTAGATTGGCAGAATTTTATGACTCGAGGTCACCCAGTATGATTCCTCATTTTACAGATGAGAAAACTGAGGCCCAGAGAGGTTAATGTTGGAGACAATTACCTCTGTTGGGTTTTATAATACCAATCAGTGTCATTTTCTAAGATAAATGTTCTCAATATCCCAGCTCCACAAGAGGAGAGAATCCTCATCCTATTTAAAGAATAGACTGGTTCTCTATAGTTGGTAACAGTGCTAAGGTGAACCCTAAATGGGGAGCATTCGGTCCTGCCCCCAACAGAGAGAAGCTGCATTAATCAAGGGTGGGTTCAAGGACTCTAGCTGGAACTCCCGCCCGTGATGGGACCCCAGGTTTCACCTGTGCATTGCCAAAGGAACCCCACGTTTGTGCCGAGACCTCAGACAGTCCAGCTGATGAAAAGGATTTTGAGACCTGCTGTGTTAAAATAATTGCAGAACAACCGAAGAAGCTTATGCCTCCCTCAAAAGTCACACAGGGTCAGCTGGGAAAATGCTATTTTAAAACAGCCACAGAAAGGGATCGAGGTCTGAAAATCGGAACTAAAACAACCATCAGCGACTTCTCCCTAATATATTTGCTTTCTGGTTCCAAGAAACCAGGCAAGCAGAACATCACTTGCAAGCACATTTAAATAGAACATAACGCAACCTTTAAGAAGGAATAAGAAGTGGTTCTCAACATCAGGAGAATCAATAAGAAATTAAGCAAAGAAGCAGTGTGACTGCGTGGGTGAGAATGGTGGGAAGAGCCGGCGAGGGAACTGACCCCTGCATGTGCTGTGAGGGGCTGGCGGAGAGGGGAGCATGGGACCCTCAGTGCAGATGCCTCAGTGATGGGGACCTGAGCAGCAGTAGTGGCCAGGAGGTCACTGTGGACCCTGGTGTTCGGGATAGCATGCAATGTTTTTGACTTTTATCAATGCCATGGTAGCACACGTTTGAGAGACTGGCTTGTCCCTCCCTTCTGGGAGCCCAATTCTGGGTCAGAAGCAGTGTCGCATGGTTCCTGCGCACAGGACTCACTTTATGCTTCTGCTATGGAGACTTCTGGAATAATAAACAGTAATGAGCACGATTATAGGTACTATCAGAATACTTTTATCAAGACAGCTAAAATCAAGGGTCTTAGTCCATTTCTCTTTTCACTGGAGATGCTAAATTTCTACATTTGCGAGCACACCTGAAGGAAAGTCCCAAGTCTTGAGATGAGGGACTCAAGAGCACCCCATGAGGGAGACCGTTTGCTAATTGAGAGCACCCCGGTGGGTCCAGAACGCACAGCTATTTGCCTTTGGCCCCTAGTCAGTGCTGTTTGTTCAGGAGGTCATGACTACATGATTTCTTCCCCATTCTCCAATTTCTTGCCTGTTACTGAGATAAGTTACTTAGCAAATTTCTTTGTCCATCAAAAGCATTCCTTTCTATTTCTTCTCCTTCTGTTCAAAAGTGTGGTTTTTGGTTGAATGACTTGCTGCCGTTTCATCAGTAGTTTGGGGATAATAATACCTTGCTCTGAATGTTGTTGGGAAGATAGCATTCACTTAATAAATGCATTGTTCCCCTCTTTTCCCAGTAAGTAGGGCTGCTCAAAGTGAGAGCTCTCACATCCCACTTGGTTCATGATTGATTCTCCCTAATTTATTTTGGTAGTACAGTAGGGGGCTGGTTGGGCTCCACCCAGCTGTGCTCAGGGTTTGCTACTGGCACTGTCTCTCTAGGATTAGGAAGCTTTCCTCACTACCTAAGTAATATCCTCCAACTTTGTCTTTTATCACATCTTTGTTTGCAATCTATTCTTGCCACTTGACTATCTAGCATCTACTACCCCCTTTTCAGGAAAAAAAAATTGTCACTCAGCACCTCCCTGGGAACATCACTTTTTAAAGTGATGGGTGTGGTACTGCAATTATGTACACGTGAAACCATCACTCACGGTACTGTAAATCACAGTAACTTTAGTCAATAAACAGAATGATCTCTCTCATATGTGGTGTATAAAGTAACATAGTAAAAAGATAAAAAATATGCAAAGGTAACAGAAAACTGAGAAGTGGTCCTTAATAGGAAACATCACTGTAGGGAAGATGAGGGGATTAGTAAGGGGTAAAGGAACATTGGGACGTGGTGAGGGTGTGGTGTTGGAATGCTTTTATATGAACCCCTTGCCATTATCAATACCATAAATCATGGTGCCAAAAATACAAGTTAGAATAAACCAATATTTAAAGATTTAAAAAAATATATATGTATATATCACATGTAGGCACTGTAAGTATTTTCATTTCCATCTTTGTTATTGGTAAGAGATTTAAATATGGATTCTAAATATATTCCTCTGAGTGTTGGAATTTCATGTCTTTCTCTGTCTTGGCTTTACCTTTAAAACTTTAGAGAAGGAACCACCAAGTAGAGGATGTTGGGAGGACCCATTCAGGTTGAAAGATGCATGTCGAAAGTAGACTATAGACGGAACATGAAGGCCACTCAATACCTCTATTGCAAACTACAACACCCAGAAGGAGAGAGAATGAAAGGGAATGCCCTGCTACAGAGGCAGGGTGGGGTGGTGGGGGATGGGGTGGGGTGGTGGGAGGGATACTGGTAACATTGATGGAGGAGAATGGGCACTGGTGGAGGGATGGGTAAACGATCACTATATGACTTAAATGCAAACATGAAAGCTCATCAGTTTGTAACTGTACCTCACGGTGATTCATTAATAAAAACATTTAAAAATTAATTAATTAAAATAAAACAACAAAACAAAGCAAAACAAAAAAACTTCAGCTTTGGAAACTTTCCAGAGGCAGTCTGACTTGATGTAACTCATTTTCACTGAAGTACTGTTGTACTTTTTTGCTCATCTAAATCTTGCAATAAACTTTCCCATAAAAAAATCCCCCCTCCCATCCTCATTGCACTTGAAACTCTACCCCCACACTCCCAACATATCTGCTGAATGGTCTCCAGGGGTAGTGTCATCTATTTTGTGAACCTCTTTGAAAGAGACAAACAAAGAGACAAACTTTTTTTTGTTTGAAAAAGTTTTGTACCAAACAAACTTTTGTTTGAAAGTATCCCACTCTCTGTGGAAGTCTTAATTTGTTGAGTGATTCTGAAAAGTTTTATATTTTTATTTTGGGGCCATACCTGGTGATGCTTAGGGGACTCTTCTGAATCTGTACTCAGGGGTCACTCTTGGTGGTGCTTGGGGAGCCATATTTGGTTCTGGAGATGGAATCTGGTACTCTTGCATATGGAACATGCACTTAAGTGCTTGCATATAAAACATGCACTCAATATGCCAATAGCTATCCATAACTATCTTTCTGGCCCCAAAGCATTTTATTTCTATGCTATTCAGAAGTAAAAAAGCATTTCACCACAATCAAGAAGTTTGGTTCCAAAATGAGGACTTTAGGGGTGGGGCTTGTCATATATACCCCTTGAAAATAGAGACAGTGGCACTTAAAATAAAGTTCTTGTTGTTGTAGGCTGTTGGAGGTAATAAACCTTTATTCCTGTTTGAGAAATGTGGAATGAATTAGAAGAAAGAATGCTTTCTATAACGAAGGCTCATTTTGTGTAAGGAGGGCAGGCAGCACACCTAGAAGTGCTCGGGACTTATGGATCTGTGCTCAGGGATCACTCCTGGCAGAAATAAGGGGACCATGTGTGGTTCTGGGAATCAAATCCAGGTCAGGTGACTATGTGCAAGACAAGTGCCCTACACTTTCTACTGTTTTTCCAGATCTGTTATTATTTTTAAGTACATTATTTCTCATATTCACATTCAGTGAGGGCTTGGTCCATACCTGGTCATGCTCAGGGACTATTTTTGGCTCTGTGCTCAGGAGTGATCCTTGGTGGAACTCAGGAAATCTTATGTGATGCCAGAGATTTGAACCAGGGTCAACCACATGCAAGGGAAATGCCTTACCTACTGTACTCTCTCATGCCCCAGTTTGTTATATTTTGAAATGGGCAGCAGAGACATATTCTGTAGTCTACTCATAAAAGCTCTTTAAAGCCTACATTGAATCAAAGTAAAGAGAAAATGAAGTGAAATTTATCAGTTACGCATTTGGGGGAAGGGGGTTGGGGGTGGGAGGTATACTGGGGTTTTTGGTGGTGGAATATGGGCACTGGTGAAGGGACGGGTTTTTGAGCATTGTATAACTGAGACATAAGCCTGAGAACTTTGTAACTTTCCACATGGTGATTCAATAAAATAAATAATTTATATGGGGGAAAAAAATAAAGGCTACATTGGCGGATAAGCTCATTTCTCAAGTCTAGCCGCTGGATTAGTGAGCCCTTAAGGCCCCCTGCAGTGCTCCCAAGAGCCAGGATTCTGTACCACTCTGCCTCTCTGTCTACTCACTCTCTGTTTTGTGTTTTTGCATGTATGTCTACGTGGCCTGCTCGGTACAGTGGGAAGAAGTCAGCGGCTACGATGAGAACCTGAACACCATCCGCACCTACCAGGTGTGCAATGTCTTTGAGCCCAACCAGAACAACTGGCTGCTCACCACCTTCATCAACCGGCGAGGGGCCCACCGCATCTACACAGAGATGCGCTTCACTGTGAGAGACTGCAGTAGCCTCCCCAACGTCCCAGGCTCCTGCAAGGAGACCTTCAACTTGTACTACTACGAGACGGACTCAGTCATTGCCACTAAGAAGTCAGCCTTCTGGTCTGAGGCTCCCTACCTCAAAGTGGACACCATTGCTGCAGATGAGAGCTTCTCCCAGGTGGACTTTGGGGGAAGATTGATGAAGGTCAATACAGAAGTCAGGAGCTTTGGGCCCCTCACTCGGAATGGTTTTTATCTCGCTTTCCAGGATTATGGAGCCTGTATGTCTCTCCTCTCTGTCCGTGTCTTCTTCAAAAAGTGTCCCAGCATTGTTCAGAATTTTGCTATATTCCCAGAGACCATGACAGGATCAGAGAGCACATCTCTAGTCATTGCTGGGGGCACGTGCATCCCCAATGCAGAGGAAGTGGATGTGCCCATCAAACTATACTGCAACGGGGATGGGGAGTGGATGGTCCCCATCGGACGTTGCACCTGCAAACCTGGCTATGAGCCAGAGAACAGCGTGGCCTGCAAGGGTAAGTCCCATGTTTTCTTGAGGCCTCTGTTTCCTGCCCAGTGGGGCATAAATGAAATTTCAAGGTTTTTCCACCTGCAGCTATTAATCCTATAGGAGCATCTCAGGAACAGAAGAGCACATGACTTATTAGAAAGTCCTGGGGAACCTCTATCCCAGGGCTAGGTCTGATGATCTTCCTACTCTCTCCTGCCACAATGTTTAAATTCTTGGTGAAAGAAAGATATGGGGAGGGTCCCAGAATTCCAAATGGTATATAATAATTTTAATAAACCTTGTCATCTGCATTTTGGGGACAGACACAGACCTTCTTTCTCTCTCTCTGATATACCTACCCACCCAGTCATGCCTCCCCTCCTCCTGACACACACGCATGCATGCAAACACACATCCCTACCCTTTGCATCCTGTGTCCAGTTTCACATCCTGAGGCATGGGAAATTTTGGGTTGTCATGGAAAATTCTCTCAAGGGTAACTGAGAAGTGACTGAATTTAGGAAATATTTTAGTTCATTTCGGTCCAGCTCCCACAGCACTCAACTTGGTACTAGACTCATGTAGCTCATTAACTCAAAGTCCTCTGACTTGGCTGTCTTCCTTCAGCGGCGCAGTGCCAAACTCTCAGTGCCACACTCATTCTGGTGTGGCCTGGAAGGAGATGAAGCTCTTGGAGTGAGGGTGGGATTGTGGCATATTTTGCATTATCGTTGCATCCGAATGAGGCAGAATAATGCCAAGTTTGCAGTTTGGGATATCAGGGTGCTGTGTGTTCCTGTTGACCCTTGTCCCTTCTGGAAAGCACGTGGCCAATCCATGGCAGTAAATTTGCTGAGCTGACTCAAGGCTTGGTCTTCTTCGGAAACGCAGGGCAGGGTGTAGAGGGCACACTGCTTATTTCCTGCTCAGGGCATGGAAACGGAGCAGCTGAGTATAGCATGTGAGGAGAAGGATTCTTTCCTGTACTCTGACTTGCCTGGGGCCTTCAATGTGTCCGATTCTGTCCAGAGCAGGGCTTGGCATGTGGACTTACAGCAATGGTCATTGACCATCACTCAGCTTTCCCGCCCATCTCGGGGGGCCAGATTGGAGATTGGGGCTGTATTCGCACCTCCTGCTCTCGTGACTGGCCTTCCTGATGGGCCTGAACACCAACCATCCCTTGTGTGTCATCCCTCCCCCACTCTGCTACTCAGACACCTGCGGGCTCAGCACCAGGCCCAGGATTGCTAATGCCATGAGCTCTGCGATCCTTTGCACTCAGCTAATTGCTTGGGCTGGGGCCCTCACACAGCCTTTCTGAGGCCTGCTGAGAGCAGAGAGCTGTGCCTTTGTGCCTTTATTGGATTTCTTGGTTATGGTGCCGGTGATGGATGGTGTGGAAACAGAAGGGCGAGAGTGCCAGATCTAGTGATGAATCAAGGCAGACGGATTTAAAACCAGCCCGGCCTGATCCCACAGCGCTCCTCTTTGTCCAGCTGGTTGAGGGTGGGGCTGGAGGCGCCCACTTTGGCGCAAGTCAGCTCTGAGTGGGAACCCGGGCAACAAGCTGGGTTCTTAAAGGCACAGGTGCTGCCACTGCCAGGCACACTAGTGACCACGCAGGCAGGCCATTTCTCCGGGCTTCAAAGAGTGGCCGCCGTACTTGCTGTCTGGGGCCAGCTCATCTTTCTCATTATTTGCTGAGCAGAACGGCAGGAACCAGACTGAGCATTGATTGGTTCTGATTTAATTGGGACTCTGGGAACAGACTTTCATTTCTGCGGGGCTAATTGGAACTTTTCTCTTTTGGGGAGCTTTGCTGTCCGTGAGGCTTGCCGCTCACCTGCTGTGATGTCCAGGGAGGGGGAGTGGGGACACATGTGGAAAGTCAAGTGCTTCTTCCCCTTCCCCCTGCCCAGTCCTGGCCCCCCACAACTCCCCCCCCCCATCCCCGACATCAAGGGGCCATTCTCAACCATCAGCCACCTTGAACCTGACTCGCTCTCACCCATTGGTTGTTGCAGACTTGTGGGAAGACGGTGGGATCGGGATGCCCAGGCACAACCAGCCCAGTGTCAGTCGCAAACTCTGCGAGGGGAGGTGGCAGGTTGGGGCGGCCTCCTACGATGCAGGCCTTGGGGGTGAGGGTCCCTCAGCTCAGCCTCCAGGCTCAGACAGCAGTAGAGCCTGCGCAGCGAAAGGTTTGGGGCAGGGAGAGAGTTTCCTTGAAGGGGACCCTGAGCCCCTTGTGGGGACAGTGTTGGGGGGTACTCGTTCTAGTTTATGAAGTGGAGCAAGAAGGCTTGTTCAGCAGGTCCCCTGAGGCCGGAGCGCAGTGCGGGTGAGAGGATGCGGAGGAGAGGCAGGCAGCGGCTCCCTCCCCACACAGCCTGAGGATGAGGCCAGAGACTCACACAGCATCAGCTGCTGGAGACTTATCTTTTTAGGGGGATTTCTCAGGAGACCACGGGCCACTCCCAGTGATCCTTGGCCAGCAGAGTCAGCAGTTTAATGCTTGGCTCCAGGGATCAAGGATGCAATGCTTCAGGGGACCCTCAGTGCTGGGGAGCACCGAGCCCCCCAGTAATGCTTAGGGGTCTCTAAGGTTCCACCCAGCAATGCTTGAGGTGGCAGAGTGCTGAGATTGGACCCGGGCAGGGCCTGGCATGTGCCCTAATGGCTGTTCTCTCTCCGGGTCCCAGGATACATGATCTTTCCTGCAGAGCTAAGGCTGGTTTTCCCGTTTCTGCCCTTCCAGGGTGCAGGGAAGAAACTCCTCTTACCGTTTTCTGGTGGGACAAGATTTCCCAAAGGGAGGCACCTGGTTGTCCTGACTCTGGCTTTGCTGTGTCATGCACTGTCACATCACAGTCAGGCCAGTGTCTCCGCTGTGCAGAAAGTTCTGGAAGTCTTGAGGCAGCAGGGCAGTCCTGGCTCCACATGCTTCCTGTGGTGTGGAGGGGTGCAGGGGGAGCCCCGAAAAATCAGTAGCTCAGGGTGGACACTGAGTGACTCAGGCTCTAAGTCCGACCCTTTCTGCTCTCACAGCCTGTAAGCATCCGTTTCCATGGAATAGTTCATGACGAGGACAAGGCCTCATGTGCCCCAGTATCAGGGCCCAGTGGACTCAGGACAGAGTGACTTGGCATTATCGTGATGATTTACAGTGCCGGGGAATAAACCCAGGGCCTCACACATGCTCTGCTCCTGAGCTACTTCCCTGGCCTTGGTCGTGACCCACCCTCTACTCCTTCCTTGCCCTGCTGGGGAATTAAGTCAGTTTTCAGTGTCAACCGTCCATGGGCTGGTCTGGCCAGGATTTGGTGTTTGACAAGATCTCCAGTGCTGTGGAGCCTAAACTATGGCAGAGGCTCACGTGGGACTGCGGGCAGGGGGGCTTGGACAGCTGCTGGCAGGCACGAGGGACACCCTGACAATGGCAGGCCACTTGACTGTTAGATTTTGAGGGTGAGAGTATCCATGTGGGTGCCCAAGGAGAACCCCGGATGTTGGTTCCACCTCTGGCAGCTGCACTCTGGCTGGAGCACCCTGTCTGCTCCCTGAGGGTCTGGCTTTACCTCCTGGGCTCAATCCTTTGGAGCTTCTAGAAGGACCCACCTCAGGAACCTGTTTCTTTGGCCACAGTCAGGACTTGGGAAAGGATGGTGCCACCCAAACTGCCCACTGCCTTTTGATCCTGCCCTGCAGGTCTCCAGGCTGACCCTGAGGGCGTGTCCCTGGGCCTGAGATCCAGCCTTTGTTGGTGGTATTGCTACTCACAGGGGTACAGATGGAGGGACGGGGCTGGGTCCCTGTTCTGGAACTGGGGTTTCTCTTTCAGGGCTGGGGTCTCTGTTCTGGGGCTGGATCTCTGTCCTGGGACTGGAGTCTTTGTCTTAGGGCTAGGTCTTTGTCCTGGGGGTGGAGTCTCTAACCTGGAGCTGGGTCTGTCCCTGGGCTGGGTTCCTGTCCTGGGGCTGGGGTCTCTCTTTGCGGCTGGGGTTTCTGTCCTGGTGCTCGGTCCCTGTCCTGGGACTGGGGACTCTATTTTGGGGCTGGGTCTCTGTTCTGGGGCCGGATCCCTGTCCTGGGATTAGGGTCTTTGTCTTGGAGCTGGGGTCTGTGTCTGGGGGTGGGGTCTCTATCCTGGAGCTGGGTCTGTATCCCAGGTCTGGGGTCTCTGGGGGTCCTCATGGCTTTCCCAGGTGCTTCCATTCAGTCACAGGCTGAGCTTCGTAGCTCCAGGAGCACAGGGTGTTTCTGGCCTCCATCTACTCGTTCTGTCGCTTCCTTGATCCTAGCATGGTGGGTGATACTGTGGTTTAGGGCCAGAAGGCCCCTGGGTACCGCCTGGCCAGCCCTCTGCCCCCTGCCCGGCCTCAGGTCAGCCCCTTCCCTGCTGCCTCCCAGGGGTCCCTCTCTTATTGCCCCTTCCCTCCACGCAGATATTTTTCCTGGGTAAATTTCTACCTCCATGTACGTTTCTTCATGTCTGGAGACCCAAGGGACACTTTGAACCTTTCAACAGTTTCGGTGCCTTTGTCAACTTGAGTAGCTGAGACGAGCCAATTTATAAGCCTAAGGGAGTGGAAACGAAAAATCTGCAGGACTGGAAGGTGGAGAAAAATGTGTCTAATTGAGCTCTTCTTGGATAAGGAAATTTCTGGGTGCTGCTTCCCTCTCCCTGAGGACTGCTGCTCCGTCCCAGCTCAGAGCTGCCCCAGCCTCCTCGTCCTCATACCGGGGCCAGAGGCTCTATGTGTACGTATGAGTGTGTGTTTATGTGTGTGAATGTGTGTGTGTCTCTGTATGTGTCTGTGTGTATGTCTGTGTATGTGTGTGCATGTCTGTATGTTTGTCTATGTGTTAGCCTATTTGTGTCTGTGTCTGTGTGTGTCTGTATTTGTGTGTGTCTCTCTGTGTGTCTACGTGTGTCTGTGTGTGGCCACCAAGCTTGTAGCCATGTCAGAGACACCCAGGAGTCCTTCCTACCCTCTGACTCATTGGCTGCTGACTGGTGGCAGCCCAGACAGCCTCTTTGCAAGTCCCTAGGGACACCAGCTTTGCTCGGGGTCTGAGAAGGCCAAGATCATTAACACTGCAGCCCTGTCGCTTGGGGCCGTAATAGGATTTCCCAACAGGCCGCCTCATTTAGAAACCTCCCGGGCCTCCTCTGCTCCTCATGGCGGCCCTGCCCCGTGCTCTCTGGGGTAGCTGGCAGGATGTAATGGGGTGTGGCAACAGCAAGCGGAGCTGGTGGGATACCCCTTTGGCTGCATCTGGGCACAACACCAGGACCTGGGCCCGGTGGCAGCAGAGGTGTGGCGGTAGGCAGACAGGAGGGTCGCCCAAGACATCTCTCCTAGAGCCTTGGGAAGACAGGAGCTGATGCACCCCAATTCCTCCCAGGCCGACGAGCCCTCACCCAGTTCCTGCACCACGCTGGAGATGTTGAGGGCCTGGGGCAGGGTTGGGCCTCGGCGCTGGGCCTTGTGAGTGACCACCCACACAAGCTCAGCAGGCAGCCGCACGCCCCTTCTCCAGGAACGCTTTCTTTGTGTTTTTGTCTGTTTCCCTTGGGGTCGGGTGCTCCCGGGAGCCCTGTTCCCTCCCTCCCTGTGCAGCCTGGGTTCTGCATGGGCTCTCTGTAAGCACTCAGCGGCCAGCACCATCTCTCCAGAGTGCCACATGCTGAGTCGCTCCGAGGGTGCCCAGTCCTGCGGGTGGGTTGCTCTCGGGAAGGCTGAGGTCCAGGCCTTCAGAGGCTGGGCTAGGTGCATAGGGGAGCCTGGAGGAACACCCTCGCTGAGTCCTCGCTGAGACTGGCTGTGCCCCCACACAGCCACTCGGGCTTCCGTCCCATCTCTCTCTGGTCGGGGACAGTCCCCTGCTGTGCACGTGTCTAGACGAACATCCAGCTCGGAGGCTGAGTTTGCCGTCTAAAGCTAAGGAAAGTGTGTGGAGTCTGACCTGCCCAGGCATGGCCCCCCAGTCGGGCAAATCCTGGGAGATGCGTTTAGGCCAGAGGAGTGTGTCTGGGGCTGCTCTGGGCCCTAGGAATGGCCCCACAAAATGGGCACCCTGCCTTTTGCCTCCCTCCCCCCTCTTGATGCCTGTGCAGCTGTGGGTGTGCTGAACATCACCTGTGTGTGCATATGTGCTGAGTATGTGATGTGTGTATGTCTAGCATCGCTACATGGTTCATGTGTACAGTGTACATATGCATGTATGAGACTGTGTGGTATATATGTGTATGTTCTGCATGTGCGGGAGTGATGTGTGTATGTGGTGTATGTATATGTGGTGTGTGTATATATGTATATGCAAGGCCTGGGGGCCCTGGAGGAGGCCACCTTGTCCACAGCAGGCCCGGAAGGGTATCTAAGGGGAGGGAGGCACTGTAGAGGGGCTGCAGGAAGGCTCCTGGGGTCACAGGACAGAAACTCCGGACTGGACAGGCCGAGGCCCCCCTGCCAAGGGGTTTCAGGTTAGGGAGCGCTGACCAGGACACTGCCCTCTGGCTTCTGGGTCTAAGCACAGTGTTGGCGGCAGGGGGCGCTACTCTGCTCATTCTTCACAGGCCGCTCTGGCCCTCCAGCTCATTCCTCAGGGTGAGCCCATTCTGGGACTCAGGTGGACTGAGGGTCCCTGTGCTCCGGGGACTTATTCCAAGCCTCCCCATGCCGGCTCCTCCATACTTCTCGCGGGCAGGTTGGCCTCCCAGTACTTCTGCATTCACAGCAGTTCAAAAGAACCGGTGGTATTGGAATATGGGGACCCCAGGTGATGACTCTATGCCCCGGAGAACCCCCAGGCACAGGGCCCCCTCCCAGCAAGCTGAGAGCACTATGGCCCAGGAGAGTCCAGCAGAGCTGCCCACACCATCTTTGCCTGCGGACAGGGTCTCCAGCCTGCCTTCAGACCCCAAGCATGGGCTGTCAGACTCCGGGGCAGTTGGTGCCCAAAGTTCAAGCAAAGCAGGTTTTTATGGCTCAAGTTGCCTGTGCCAGCGGACCTCTGGTGAGAAAAATCTCCCTGACCCAACTTACCTGTCTGGTTCCTATGTTTGAAATGTCTGGAGCAGGTCGTAATTACAAAACAGGCTCCTCCCTTCAGTTCCAGTTTTTGACACCTAATAGACAGCCCTGCCTTTGCACCCCCAGGCCCACTAGCAGAGGGGCAGCTCGCCCCAGTGAGTCCCCAGACCCTCACCCCCATCTGCCCTCTTCACAGTGAAACCAAACAGGAGTTTCGGTCTTCCATGGAAATCTGCCCTGTTCCTTCAGGAATTGTGATTTGTGTAGAAGTTCATGGGTGGTATACCGTTATTTAATTGGTCCTTCATTTATACACATTTAGATTCCTTCCTGTATGTAGTTATTTATCAAAATAGTTTCAACAAATATCCTTGCGCATTTATCTTTGTACCTATATGTGACTATGTCTGTGAGATGAACCATTAATTAATTTATTCAATGAATATTTATTGGGGACATTATATGTGCCAAGCATTTTTCTAAAAGCTAAGAAAGCAGCAAACTCTTAGAAGTAAAATTGCTGAATCAGAGTATATAAATTTTTAATGTTGATAGATTTCTCCAATAGACCTCCCAAAGAAGCCTTTGCTACCATATTTTTGTTGTTGTTGTTCCTACCAAACAGTGTCTGAGAATCTCCATATCTTTGCCAAGAGAACAAACTCTCCATTTTTTTTTTAGCTTTTTAGGTCACACCCGGCAATGCACAGGGGCTACTCCTGACTCTGCACTCAGGAATTACCCTGGCGGTGCTCAGGGGACCCCATGGGATGCTGGGAATCGAACTCAGGTCGGCTGTGTGCAAAGCAAATGCCCTACCCGCTGTGCTATCACTTCAGCCCCAAACTCTCCATCTTTTTATCTTTGCAGTTCAGATAGGTGAGGATTCACACCCCCTTGTGCTTGCAGTTGCTTTTGTCTAGCTAGGAAGGGTGTTGAACATGGCGGGGTCCTCGGGATGACCTGCTTGGGGACCAGACCCACTTCCACCACTGCTCTGGTGAATCGGGTGCTTATCCGTGCCTTGAGGAGGGACCTTGTAGAGTTTTGAATTCTCATGACACGTTCTCCCCTTCACAACATGGTATCTGCTCCCTCCCTCCCTGCAGCCCACCCTGTCTGGCTTCTTGGCCCACCTCCAAGTGTCAGGACACCTGGGGAACCTCTGGCTCTCCCAGACTATGGCTGTGGACCTCCACAGATGACCCCGGGCAGGAGCAGGCACTGCTGGTCCTGTCCTGCTGCTGGTCCACTCTCAGGAAAGCCCCCCCTTTCCTCATCCTTCTCCGGTTCTGGGCTCTGCTCTGGGGTTCCCACAGTGCTGAACTGGGCCACCCATCTCTCAGCTCTCATGCAGTCCAGTTCCTCCACTGCACCTCCCTGCTTTAACTGGGGGCCCAGGACCTCCCCTGGAGACACTCCTTGGGGACCCCTCAGTCCCCTCACTCCTCAGTCACCAGCCCTTAGCTCTGCAGCCGTGTCTTCATTTTTTCTGCACCCACCCACCCTCCCCAGGCCTGGACCAGTCTGGCCCAGGCCACAGCTTGGAGGAAGGAAACGTAGGCTCCTGGTGGGCCCAGAGCAGATGCTTCATCCTCTTCTCTTTCCATCTTTTCATCTTCTCCCTGCTCCACCTCAGGCCTTTCCCTGAGTCTCCCTCTCCTGAGCCATGCTTCTGCCCTTCTTCCCCTCCCCTCCCTTCCCTTTCCTTCCTATTTTTGACAAAGTAAATATATTCAGATTAAAAAGTGAGTCAACTTTAAAGAAAACTAATAAATTAAAATATAAATTAAAAACCTGGCATGTGGGTCTGGCAAAAAGCAATAAAGATAATATGCAGATGACGGATGGGTGTGCAGAATTGCTGACTGGGCCCCGCCGGCCTGCTCCGCCAGCCAAGGGCCTCGCTCGCCTCTTCCAAGCAGCCCTACACTGCTGCGTCAGGCCTCGGGGAAGGGGACCGTGTGGGGATACAGCCACGGCCTTCGGCTTCCTGCTGAACTTGCTGTCATTTATTTAGGCAGCGCTTGCTGTGTACCACATGCTTGGCCAAGGATGTTTTCCGGCGCTCTCTTAGATCTGCAGTACCTATGAGAATCTTCTTTTTTTTTTTTTTTTTTGCTTTTTGGGTCACACCTGATGATGCTCAGGGGTTACTCCTGGCTCTGCACTCAGGAATAACTCCTAGCGTTACTTGACGTGGGGGGGGGGGCATATGGGATGCTGGGAATTGAACCCAGGTTGGCCGAGTGCAAGGCAAACGCCCTACACACTGTGCTATCGCTCCAGCCTCTGAATCTTCATTTCAATTGAAGGTGCAGAGGCATCAAGAAGCCAGGAGCTCTCTCAGGAACATATAGCACTGTGAGGCTCAAGGGACCCCCACCATCCCACTCTCACCCCAGTTAGAGAAGTTGGGACTGGTTCAGAAGCCAGCATGGTTGGTGATGGGCACTGGACACTCGGGCCTCAGAGGGCTGAGATAGAGGCTTCACTGTGGTACCTAAAGAAGCCATCGAAGCTGGAGGTGACTTCCCAGAGGCCCAGGATGGACCAGGAGATTCCTGTGTGGCCTAGGTCAGGGGGGAATGAATTGAAGGGGTGACCCAGACAGGCCCGGCCATGCCCAGCCGCTCTCATGCCCGTGCTGCAGCCTCAGAGCCGGGGCTGTGCCTGAGGCTCTCTTACACCCACAGGGGCTGCTCTGTGCCGGTTATTAAAGGGAACAAAACAAAATAGATTAAAAAATGAAAATGTGGAAGCAGGATGTGGGCTCGGAGGGAGAAGGGCTTTGCTTCAGGAAATAGTCTAGTGGTGCTGAGCTGCTGGGACAAAAGCAGACCGGAACCAAGAGAGTCCGCTGATGAGGCTGGCACTTTTCGAGGTGACGAAGGATGGCAGGACCAGATGGAGGAAACAACCCGTGATGGCAGAGGCTCTCTGTGTCTGTTGTCCAATAGACTCACACACACACACACACACACACACACACACACACACACACACACACACACAGATCAAAATCAGCAGAACTGTCTGCAAGCCTGTTTCGTAAAACGCTTTCACTAAAAGTTGGTGATAAAATCTCGGTTTGACAGAGGACATAAGGTCAGTGCAACGTGTGTATTTCAAGAGGAAAATGACAATCTGCTCTTTGCACAAGATGGATAGAGCTTCTCATTGAAATTGTATGGGATATGCAAGAACTCTGCCAAATCATGAACTTGGCAAAATTTTGCTTGTTCTGGAAATTAGACGCTCTCAGGCTCCTGTTTGGTTTCTGGATCTGGTGGGGGCCTGCCTGTGGGGTGCCGAGGGGGGGAGGGGAGCGGTGGCCGGGTGCTTCTTTTCTCACTAGCTCTGTGTGTCTTCTCCCTCTTTGCTTCTTTGCCCAAAGAGTCTCTGTTTTGTTTTCTTTCTCTCCATTTATCCTACTCTCTTGTCTGTCTTCTCTCTGGACTTGTTTTGGGAAAAGAGAAACACAATTTGTTGGTAGAATTTTAATGAATGGGTGGCTTATTTCCATTCATGTGTTTAGTTTCCCCTCTAAAAAACTATTTCGGTGGAAATGCAACAAAAATGCATTATTTCAGACAGCAAGATCACAGGGAATCAGGGTTTATCGTGGCAACCGATCACAAATATTACAACAGTAATTTTTATCAACAGAATTGTGACTATATAATTATTCGCATTGATGATAAGATGATTCATTAAAAAGAACAATAGGTGTTTCCCAGTGTATATCTTTGTAGAGTACCTGGTTTCTCCAGGCTCAATTTCTTAGTTTTCTAGAGTACATTCTGCTTCCTTGAGCTTCTTCCGGCCCATTCCTGATTATTCTTGGCTTATGAGAGTTCTTTAAAGCTTTCTTTCTTTCTATCCCCTGACATATGTTAAATCTTTCCAGCTACTAGTTAAGAACTCCTCGTCAAAACGGTTCGTTGCTGAATCTGAAGTACCCAACCCCCTCCCTGTTGAGGTTCACCATCCCTGCCCGCCTACTTTAGAATTTCCTAGACCTAAAACTCCCTTACTTGGGGAAGTGTTTAGACTCTGGGGGACTAAGAGGAGTCTTCACACTCCTTTTCAAGCAGTGTTCATGCCCCTCCTTGCCTAACTATTGTGTCTAAATATAAAGGAAGGGGGCCACAGCCGGCAGCTCTTCCTTCTGGAGCTTTCCACAGTTCCGGTCTTGGGAGCGATGGATTTTCTTGCTACCAGAGAGAGTGGAGAGAACTAGTCCATGAGGCCACTGGACAGCCGTGTACCCACTGCTTCCTCCTAGAGCGGAGGCAAAGGGAGCTGTCCCTGGCTCCCCACCAGTCTGACGGTCCGGGTCCAGCCCCCGAGTCTGAGCCTCGCAGGCTCCTATTCTGCCCGGAGCTGTGTGCCTGCCCTTCCTCCCGAGCCACAAAGGCCTCTGGAGACAGACATTGTGTGCTGTTTGCCAACACGGGACCAGGTCCACAGAGGGGCGACGGCAAAGCCATCTGCTCTCCCTTTCACAGACCTCTGTGAGCTGCCTTTCAGGCGCTCCTCCTCGCAGTCTTTGCTTGTGCATACAGAAATAAAAACGCCGTCGCTAATTAGAGCCGGAGAATGGGAGTGAGCTTGGAAGAGGGACAGTAGAGAGGCCAGCTCCCTGCTTTCAGGGACAGGCAGAGACAGACAAGGCGAGGCCTAGAGGGCTCGGGTGGGATATTTGGACAAAACACCCCATGGAGCTGCTTCTTCCGAATGGCCAAGAGGGGCTTTGTCTTAACCTCCAAGCGGAGGAAACAAGAAATGACAGGCAGCTTGTAAACTCTCACGCCCGTCCACCTACCCGGGCTCCCTTTATCTTTCGCGCTCTCAATAGCCCAGCAAACAAGGGGCTCCTTTTTGGAGATATTTAAGTGTATCCTTTCACCATGGAGGTGGGGGACCACTCACCGCCTTCGCTTCCCAGGGGAGCTGACCAAGGGGGTGCCCTCACTGCATCATCCCCTCCCACTCCAGGTCATCAGACAGCCCCGCTTGGGAAATATCCCCTGATAACTGGAGACGTTATGTCCCCTCTCCCTGCTCTGTTCTTGTCTTGGGCCCTGGTGGGCTGTGGCTCCCTGCCCCCTGCGGCTTCCCAGGAGCAAACCCAACTCCGGGGCCTGAAGTGCTGGCTGTCCGGCTTTCAGGACAAAAGGGGATGCTGTGTCCCGCCGACATGTAGCCTGTGTCCGAACAGAATCTGCTGTCACCCTCAGCTCTTCAAACCCACTCACAGAAGGTTCCAGGCCCTTCAGTCGCCAGGATAGAGGAGCCTCCCCTGGCAGTTCTGCCAGACTCAGAGTGGAAATCCCTATGCTTCCGTCACCCCGCAGGCCTGGGGCTCCCAGGAGGAGGGAACTGGAGAGCCTTGTGTGGGATGGCAGTCAGGACGCCTCCCCCAGGCCTGAACTGACAGGCTGAGAAGAAAAATGTCAGGCTTCAGTGCCCGGTGGCACTTGAACAGAACGAGCAATGTCCTGACTTCTGGTGAGTGTCGGCTAAGAGCAACAGGCCTGGCAGACACGGTGCCAACAGGTCAGGGAGGAGGAAGGGGACGGCAGTGGGGCCTGGGCGATGGCTTCTCCTCGGTGATTCTCTTCTGTGACGGGTGGCGTCTACACTAGCGGAGAGAGAATGAGCCCTGGGCAATCTCACGTGAAAGTTGCCATTCTGGGATGTGGGTGTCTCCTCGCAAGGCAAGCTTCCTGGGGGTCTGTCCTTACTAGGCCCTCTCCGGCACCCAGAGGGATGCTGGGAAACGGCGCTGGGCTGCTAGAACGTGAAGGCGTGAGGCTGCACACCTCCAGCCATGTCCCGGATGGCAGCACTGCGAGAGGGCCGGGAAGGCACTGGGCGTGGAGGACTGGCAGCAGGAGGCTCCGTGTTGATGGGCGGCTGACTGGAGCAGCCTGGGCTCAGGCCTGCCACGAAGGCTGCGATCTGCCTGCTCTGTGGAGCTCAGCAAGCATCATCGCGCTGGAGGATGATTCCCGACTGAATTGGGTGCTGGTCCTCTGAAGACCAGAAGTGACCCCGGGGCCCAAAGCCAGAGAAGCCTGCAGGAGCAGGAGCAGGAGCTGGTCATGGGTGGGTTCCGCTCAGATTGCAGACTGCCCCACCTGGTCCTAAGTGTGTCACTTTGTCATCACACATTTAAATGCTGCTTTCATTTTTCTCCACCTTTCTGTTATCTTTTGAGGGCATGTCCAGTGGTGCTCCGGGCTCACTTCTATCTCTCTGCTCAGGGATCACTCCTGGCAGGACTCGAGGGATCAAATGCGGCGCTGGGAGTCAAACCCAGGTTGGCAGAGTGAAAGGCGAGAGCCCTACCCACCGTGCTATCTCGGTGGCCCCTCCATCTTCTCATAGAGGTGACGCCCAATGGTGCTGAAGGTACTGGGTCCACTCCCATTGGGTGCTAGTGTTTGGGAGATTACCAGGGTTCCCGCAGGCAGTGCTCTGTGTGTGTGGTGGGGGGGGGTAGGAGTGTGCAGGAGGAACACCCAGTGTTGGGATCAAACTCAGAGCCTCACACATGCCATCATGTGCTGGGTTTCTTGAGTTACCTCCCTGAACCCCTTCTTTTTGTTTTTTTTTGTTTGTTTGTTTTGGGTCACACCTGGCGATGCACAGGGGTTACTCCTGGCTCTGCACTCAGGAATTACTCCTGGCGGTGCTCAGGGAACCAAATGGGATGCTGGGAATCGAACCTGGGTCGGCCATGTGCAAGGCAAACGCCTTACCTACTGCGCTATCACTCCAGCCCCTGAACCCCTTCTTTTTAAATTTTGGAATTATTATACAGGCACATGTTTTCTGTTGGCTGACAGTTTTATGGATTTTAACACATGTGTGGATTCGTGTTCACCCCCATAAACAACAGGACACAGATGATGTGCCTTATGCTTCCTAATTGTCCTCTGCTCCTCTTCCCTCCCCTGGCCCTGGTAACCAATGGCTCTGTTCTCCGTCCTCTTTGCACTGTCTTTAAATGGTGATAGAGGACATCAGCCTCTCCGACTCAGCTTCTCTCACTCGACATAATTTCAGTAAGATTCAGTAAGTTGTTTGTGTCTGTCCTTTTAACTCTTCATACTTCAGACTCTATTATCTGGATGTACCACAGTTTTGTTTATCTAGCCACATGTCTAAGAATATTTGGATCTTTCTGATGATGGGCCAACTAAATGGAGTTGTTGTAAGTGGTCATGTACAGGTTGTTGTGGAGAAATTTGTCTTTGCTTCCCGAAGGCTAGGGCCTAGAAAAATTGCAGGGTCCCACAGACACTGTTTGCTTCTCTGCTGGTTGATGTTCAGATGTCTGTTACACCAGTGCCTGCTCTGTCTCTGCGGCAGCCCTTGGTATGGTCAACGCTTTAATTCTCCCCATCCTAATTGGTATGCCCAGGTATATCATAGAGGTTTTATTTCCATTTCTTTAATGAATAATGATACTCAGTATCTTTTATGTGCTTATTTGCCATCTGTTTCTCTCTTTGGTGAAGTGTCTAGTCAAGATGTTGGTCCACATTTTAATTGAACCATTTTCTTCCCGTTGAATTTTGAAATTTCTTTTCTATATCTTGGATACAAGTCTTTTTTGTTGAATGTGTGATTTGCAAATATTTTCTTCCCGTCTGTAGCCTGTCAGTCTCTTCTCTTAATAATTCCCCCCCCCCTTTTTTTTAGAGCAAATGCTTCTAATTTTGATGAAATATAATTTCTTTTTAAAAATTTTAAATTAAGGACTTGCTTTATTAGAGAAGTCTTAGGTTCATAGCAAAATTGAAAGGAAGGTACAGAGAGCCTGTGCCTGAATCACCTCATCAGAATAGAATGTACGTTGCAATATGGGCACATGGTCTTTCATCCAGAGTTCTTGGCTTCTGTTAGCCTTGGCCTTTGCTACTTTTGGTGCTGTTTGCTCTGTGGGTTTGGATAACTGCATAGCGACAGTGTCTATCGTTGTAAAGACTACAGCAAGGACTCTCACTGCTCTAAAATACTACTTGGCTCTCTCTGTTCATCCCAACCCATTCCTTGAAGCCACTATCTTTTCCACAGTTTAGCCTTTTCCATGACATCACACTGGTAGAGTATGTTTTCATAACTTGATAGCCCATGTCTTTTGAACACTGAATAATACTTCATTGTCTGGACAATGTGTCCTTCCCTTCTCAATTTACCCAATCTTCCTCACCCCACCCCCTCCCTAGCAACCAGGTTAGAGATCTTTTTCACTGGAGTGGGGAAGGACCCATTTCTGGCAGTGCTCAAGGCTTACTCCCAGCTCTGTTCTTGGGGATCACTCCAGGGTGACCATATACAGTGTTGGGGATCAAACCTGGATTGTTTGTGGACAAGGAAAATATCCTACCCACTGTACTTTCTCTGGCACTTGGATCATATATATATATATATATGTATATATATATATATATATATTGCTTTTTGGGTCACACCCAGCGATGCTCAGGGGTTACTCCTGGCTTTGCACTCAGGAATTACTCCTGGCGGTGCTTGGGGGACCATATGGGATGCCGGGGATCGAACCCGGGTCGGCCGCATGCAAGGCAAACGCCCTACCCGCTGTGCTATCGCTCCGGCCCCTGGATCGTATTTTTAATGTCCTGTCCATTAATACTTTGCCTAGGTCCAAGTCACAAAGATTTTCTCCTCAAAGTATTTTACAGTTTTATGTTTTACATCAGGTCTACAATCCATCTTAAGTTTGGGGTCTGACATTCATTTAATTACTATCATGCATAATAATGCAAATATACGCCAGACAGCTCTTAGTGGTCTTCCTGGTTATTACCTGCCCTGACACCCCACTCACACTCACAAACACAACATACCCTTCCTGCTTAACTTGCCTTCATAGCTCATGCCATCAACAATGCTGTGGACTTTTGGCGAAATGATTTTGTGGACTGTCCATCCTGCCTCACTGCAATCTCACTGAGGGCAAGACAGGAGAATGTGCAGGGGGCAGGGGTCTGTTTGTTACCTGAGGGGTCTGCAGTGTCTGGTCAGACTGCACCCCCGAGAGCTGTCGGGGGAACAGGCAGTGCAGAAAGTCCTAGAGGCAGCAGTGTCAGAAGTAAGCCACGGGGCCTCTGGCCTCTCATGTTCATCAGGCAGAACAGGTTTGTCCGTGTTAAGACTCAGTCAGCTCTTCCCTCACCCACCGCCCACCATATTGTGTGAGACTAATAAGAACTTAAGCAATTAAACTATTTTCCTTCTCAGTCTTAAAAGTATTTCTTCCCCTGAAACTTTAGCTTTATCCCTTTTTCCACCCTTATGCCCCATGAAAGAAAGAAAGTGCTCTAATGCCCTGGGAAAATTATCTTAAATTCTAATCAGCCCTCAATGCTGGGACTTAGAAGCGACTTGGAGATGAGGAGGCTGGCCCGGCAGGGGGGCGCGAGGGCAGAGCTGTTTGGGAGGAGGAGTGGGCCGGAATGGAGCCTTTCAGCTGACTAACAGTGCTTTGGCTCCAGCCCTGAGGCTTAAGTTAGCAAGTGTGAGGCCCAGGGAATTTGAGAAACAAATAGTGCAGAGAGAGAGACAGAGACAGAGAGACAAAAAAAAAAAAAACAGAGAGACAGAGACAGAGATAGATACAGAGACAGAGAAAGAAGAAGAAAGGAAGGCAAATGAACTAAACTGGGAGAAATGATGCTTCGAAACAAATAGTGCACACACAGAGAGAGACAGAGAGAGACAGAGACAGAGAGACAGACAGAGAGAGGAAGAAGAAAGGAAGACAGACAAAAGGATGCTTTGAGACAAAGGGAGAGAGGAAGAAGAAGGAGAAGAAGAAGAGGAAGAAGAAGAAGAAGAAGAAGAAGAAGAAGAAGAAGAAGAAGAAGAAGAAGAAGAAGAAGAAGAAGAAGAAGAAGAAGAAGAAGAAGAAGAAGAAGATAGAAGGTAGAAGAAGAAAGAAGACGGAGAAGGAGAAGAAAGAGGAGAAGGAGAAGGAGGAGGAGGAGGAGGAGGAGGAAGAGGAGGAGGAGAAGGAGGAGAAGGTGGAGAAGGAGAAGGAGGAGGAGGAGGAGAAGGAGGAAGAGGAGGAGGAGGAGGAAGAAGAAGGAGAAGAAGAAGAAGAAAGGAAGACAGATGAACTAAATTGGGAGACAGGATGCTTCGTGGCTTCCCAGCTCTTGGTGGGTCCCTGGGGGCCCCAGCTTCCTTTCCTCGTGTACACTCTCACTATGCCCTGCGGCCTCTCCAGCAGCAGGTGGACCTGTGTCTCTCAGGGTCTGCCCAGGAATTTCTTTGAGCAGGACTCCAGACCACCTTCTGGTTGCCCGGCTGAGGAGGAGGTGGGCTGGGCACTGGGAGGCGGCGTTTGCACAGTAGGCTCACTGTTCCCCAAGTGAATAGTGGGAGGGGGGCTGACAGGAACAGGACAGAGGCCTGTCCCTCTGTTTGCAGGACTTGGCTGCGGAGGCTGGTGGGAAGTGTTGGCAGGAGGACCTGGCCCTTCCAGAAAGCGGCCCCCCGGGTCCCACCCTCCCTAGAGCGATGCCCCCAAGTCCAGTGGGGAGCTGGCAAGCTGTGGCTCTTTGATGATCTCTGGGCAGCCCAGGCTCCTGGCCTGTTTGGAAGCTGGTCATGTACTGCTGGTTCCCAGACAAGCAAAGCCACGTCTCATCCAAGGCTGGTCTCCGTGCCACCGCTGGACGGGCAAGTCTGTTCATTTTCCCTTTTTTGCTCAGTTTTGTTTCCGTTCCTCTGAGGAAGCGCAACTGATTTTTGCGACTCGAAGCCGGTGAGGGTGAGGGAACCCAACTCTTAATATTTCTTAAATTGTGTGCTAATGAAGACGCCCATTAACACTTGTAATAATTCAAGGAAAAGAAACCCAAACAAAGCTGGTGGAATTGCTTTCTTTCTTTTTTTTAACAACAACAACAAAAATGTGTTAGCAGCTTAAAGGGAGGTCTTAATTACAGATCGCAAGCAGAAACTCACGCTGTGAGGATCGCCTCCAGCCTCTAAGCCCCAGTGCGCAGCCCAACCTGCCTGCCTTGCCTCTTGGGGTGGGGGTCTACCCCTCCTCTGCACCCTCCCCCTGCCACGGGGCTTAAGTGCGGGGGTCTTTCTGGAAGAATGACTACTATATCAGTAGCTGAAACGAAGTCTTTGTCTAGTTTTTGCTCTATGTCTATATGTATTTTGTTTGCTTATTCATTGTATATTTCAAGAGGTAATGTCAAAACAAAAATCACGTTTACAAAATTATGGTAACAATAATTATGGCATGACTGAAGTGTTTGTAGTCAACGAATGCATTTAACACAAAAATTGTGATATCAAAGGCCCCCAATTTATGTCTTCCAGTTTTATTGTGGTGTGAAAGCAATACACGTTCATCAGAAATGGTACTTCACATTTTAAAGCTTTTTTTTTTGTTGTTGGAGTTTGTTTTGTTTTGCTGTGCTGGGTATCGAACCCCGGGCCATTACACATAAAAGGCAAGCGCCCTACTTCCTGGCTACATCCTGGCCCCAAATGTTGAAGTTTGCTCTTTTCCCAGGCTGGCAGTCCCTGGCACTCCATAGTGTCGTGCCTTTCAGGACAGGAATCAATAAGTCACAGTATTGAACATGGTCTCACAAGAGAGCTGGTGTGTGGTGATTTTTACCCAGCGGTGGGCGGATGAGCGCGTGCGCACAGACAAGGATGTGGGCATGGCTGCTCTGCTCTGCCGTGTCCAGGAGCTGATGTTGGTGTACTCTGTGATTATTTAAACTGGACATTTTCGACTCTCCAGGGGCTTTTCTTTTTTTTTTTTTTTTTTTTTTTTTTTTGCTTTTTGGGTCATACGCAGAGATGCTCATGCTCAGGGGTTATTCCTGGCTCTGCACTCAGGAATTACTCCTGGCAGTGCTTGGGGGACCATATGGGATGCTGGGGATTGAACCCGGGTCGGCTGCGTGCAAGGCAAACACCCTACCCACTGTGCTATCGCTCCGGCCCCTCCAGGGGCTTTTCAAGACATAACCCCCCTGAGAGTGAGTTGGGAAGGTCTGGTGCAGGAAGATCCTCGCCGACTCCGTGAACCGTGTCCTGGGCAGCCTCTCCGCCACGAGCACGATTAAGTAGGAAAGGACTTCTCATTCATTCCAATCCCAGGCTCCAGCGCACGAGGATGTCCACACGAGGCCAGTCCCCGAGCCCGGAGTCCAGGGAGGGCTCTCTGAGCACAGAGGGGCCGTTGCTTACCTGCTTTCCCCAGACTGGCCATTAGCTCTGTCTTCTCTGGGGTACCTGGCCAGGCCCCTCTTCTTGCCCCCTGCCCATCCCTGTGGGTGGCCCCATGGACAGACGTCTTAGTTCGGAGACAAACCAGGATGCCAGAGTGAACAGGGCGTGAAGAATGTCCTGTTCTGCCAAGCACCCCGTGCCTGTGGCAACCTGGTGGTCTCGGGAGCCCGTGGGCCTTGCGTGCCCCACTCTCCTGGCGTCCTGCCTGTTCTGACTAGCAAAAGGGCGCTGACTCTAGTTGTGCTGTCACAGGGCCAGGAGCTGAGGGTGAGGAGACTGGATCCAGCTTCCCAGATCCAAATGCCCAGCAGAAACGGCCCCCTTCCTGATGCGGGGAGTGTGTCTAAGGAGACCTCCTTGTCTGGATTCTGCTCTCTGACAATGAATCATCTGAGCAGAGTGAGGACGCTCGAGGTGACAGAAGTAGGTCAACATGGGGGTCCTCTAGGAATCCCAGAGAAGATGCTTCTAAAATGTGAGAGCCAGAGGGCGGGGCTGTGGCACCAGGGCCGTGGTCAGAGTCTCCTCAACTGATCTGGCTCATTTGGCCCCTTTCCACTAAGCATCTGTAAATCTGCTGCCCCCCTACACCCACACCCACCCCCTGCCCATGTTGTGTTGAGCTGGAGCTTGGTGCTCTCAGCCACTGGACGTTATCTCTGACTTCTGCCTTCCCCCATCTCCTGCGCGTTGCCCGTTCTCTCCATTCTCCCCACCTCTACCCAGCCCCCACATGCCTGCACACTGTAAGCCCCCAGGGGTCCCATCCCATCTCCACATTCTCCTCTTGTGGGGTCAGGGGCTTTCTGCTTGCTGACCCCAGCCTGCTCTTCCCTCCTTCCTGCCCTCCGCTCCTCCTGGGCCCCAGCCCCCGGGTCCTTCCTGACTCTCCCCACTCCCTTGTCTTCCTTCTTGATTCTCTTTGTTTCTCTGACCTCGCCCACCTCTCTCTTAATGAGAACTTTTGCTTGTCATATTGATTTGGAGTTTTAAAAAGCCAGTATTGATTTTTTCCGTGGGACTTTCCATGATCTTATTTTTAAGCATAGGGAGAGAATAGTTTCAAAGGCTGTTGACTTTGTTTGCCAGAGTTGGGAGTGGATGTTGGAAACTCTTCCTGAGATTCCGAGAGCATTTGGGGACCTGCGATGCCACATCTAATGAGCTAAGGCTTAGAACTTCCTCCCTTTCATGAGCTCCAGGGGAGTGGCCAAAAGTCTTGGGCGAAGACCTTCCCCAGTGAGGATCAGGAAAGACTGGAGGAGAGAGAGAGAGAGAGAGAGAGAGAGAGAGAGAGAGAGAGAGAGAGAGAGAGAGAGAGAGAGAGAGAGAGAGAGAGAGAGAGAGAGAGAGAGAGAGAGAGAGGAGAGAGAGAGAGGGGGGGGGGAGAGAGAAAGCAGTAGCTGCAGGGCACAAAGGTAAGGTCAGGGAGGAGGGGGAGGGAGGAAGGAGAGGCAGTGGGGTGGGGTATGGGAGGAGGGACTGGAGAAGGAGCAGGGAGGGGGGCAGGGGAAGGAGGGCCAGGGGGATGGGCAAGAGGAGAGAAATGAGGAATGAGGGATAGGGATGGGCCAGGGGCAGAAGGGGTCCAGAATGGGGGAAATAGGAGAGCTGCAGGTTCTGGAGCTGGGGAGCAGAACTGTGGGGTTCCAGAGCAAGGGAGCAGAGCTATGGGGTTTGGGAGCAGTGGAGAAAAGCTGTGGGGTTCCAGAGCAGGGAAGCAGAGCTGTTGAGTTCCAGAGCAGGTGATCAGAGTTGCGGGGTTCTGGAGCAGGGGAGCAGAGATGCAAAGTTCCAGAGCAGGGGAGCAGAAATGCAGGGTTCCAGAGCAGGGGAGCAGAAATGCAGGGTTCCAGAGCAGGGGAGCAGAGCTGCGGGGCTCCCTGCAAGGCCAGGCTCCTGCTGCTCCTACATCCCGAGGCTGCTTCCTTGATCAACCTTCACTCTCGTCCCCATGCGCACCCATGTGGACTCACACCGTGCTGTGGCCCCGTGCTTGTCCTGCCATTGCCTCAGGAAGCAGCACTCCTTCCCTGCAGCCTGCCCGGGGGTGACGAGGCAGAGGGATGGTGCAGCAGAGAGCAGTGGGGTTGAAACCGTCTGGAATGGTGGAACCTAGAGGGGTGTGAGAGGGCTGGGGACAGGGCAGGGTGAGGGTGCCCTGCTGACAGCGGGAGAGACGTGTGTCCACATGCACAGGCATTGGGTCTTTTGGGGGCTGAGGTGGAACTATCAGTAGATGAGCAGCGAAAGGCAGCTGCGAGGGAAGGGAAGGGATGGGGGAGGTTAGACATTGTGTGGGGTTCTGGTGAGGGGTTCCAAGGGCGGCTCTTCCTGTGAGCGGCCACTGCCCTTGGGTTGTGCAGCCAGGAATCCTGACCTCCCACCCCGATAAGCTCAAAGCCCCAGGGTTGCAGCTGGAGCACAGGAGCCCCCAGACATGCGTGACCTCACGGGGGCAGCTCCTGAGCAGACACGAGCAAGGAGCAGAGGGTGCTAGAGTAGCCCAGTGGACAGCTTCGGCCAGGTCACAGGGAAACTGCAGGTGGCCCAACTACCCGAGATGGTCTTGAGAGGGCCGGGGGCCATTGCTTCCTCCGCCCAGCCCCTCCCCCTGACTTGTAAATATTTCCTAGACTTTGCTTCAGAACAATTTTGTGTCTAGGTTCACCTGGCCAGCCTCTTCTCATTTTGTGTCTGTCAGCTTAGGGGTCACTTTCCCCAGAAGTCTCCCATCTCCCTGGGGGTGGGGGCTGTCACACTCGTCCTGGCTGGGCATTTCTCAGAAAAGCTGCACAACTTTCCTCAGCGACCTTTCTGTAGAGCTGCACTCAAGGTCGCAGAGCTTGTGGCGAAAGGTCAGGTCTGTCCTTTGCAGACCTGAGGGACTTTGGGGAGAAACAGCAGCTGGGGGTTGCTGGTGAGTCCTCCTCTTGCAGACCTGAGGGACTTTGGGGAGAAACAGCAGGTGGGGGTTGCTGGTGAGTCCTCCTCTCAGCACCCAGCCTGGGGGCAGGGGCAGCGTGTCCCTGGATCCTGCCTGCCTGTGTACTCAGAGGGCCTGACGGCATTCACTGCTACTTAAGGGAACTCTGGAGAAGTACCCTTGTGAGTCTCCCTCTGCCTCCCCTCCATCACCCGGTCCCCCGGCACGGTCAAGGGGACTGGAAGCCACAGTTGACACAGGAAGCTGGGGAAGCAGCAGTGCCCATGTCAGGGCTGGAGACAGCTTCTGTGTGGTCACAGGGAGGCAACTCTGTGGAGGAAGGAATGGAGGGTGCTCATCTCTATACCCCTCCTCCTCTGTCTCTCATCCCAGGCATCCAGGACACTGGAGGATTCTCAGACATGTCCTGGGAGCCCATGTGTCTTCGCCACAATCCCGTGTAAGACTGGAGGGAGGTGGATGGTCTCAGAGGAGGATGGAAGCACTGCTTGTAGAACAATTGAGGCCCTGCCTTACCCTATTGTCCTCACAAATCCTCCATCTTCCCAAGCCATGAGACACCTAGTTGGGTTCCTTGGATCTGTCCCTGCATGTCTCTAGAACCTTCCCTGTGTCCATTGCTTCTGCCCCTGCCCACCTCAGTTGGGTGCTCTCCTGGACCCGTCCTGGCCCCTCGATGACCTTCCATAGAGTTTTCCTGGAGTAAAGCTGTGTCCTGTCTGCTTGTGCAAGATTCATGAGCACAAGCGAAAGTCTGACCCCCCCCCACCCCAGAGACCCCCAACCTGAAATCTGGGTACAGACCTCTCCCCAGTAACCCACTTCTGCTTCAGGTCCGCAGTGCCCAGGTCTCCCCAGAACTGATTCTGGTCTCTCTTTTCTTTTTTGTGGTTCTTACACCTTCCCCTCTGGACTTCCTGTCTTGAGTGGGTTTAGCTCTTGGCTCACAAGTGTCTCCTGCTCCCTAAGTGTCTCTGTCCCCCTCGGAGGCGTCTGTGCTCCACATGCTTTGTGGACATGGAAACCAGTGGCGCCCCCACACTGCACGGACCATTGTTCTCTCTCCTGGTCATCTCCCGAGGCAGAGGCCCTGTGGGCAGACACACCAGACACGCCTGTGTTCCAGGGACTCTTTACACATGTGTGACTGAGTGAGAGCCCTGTCTGAGCCCCACCCAAAGGTGAGGCGTGGAGGGGTGGGCATCGTAGCCAACCTCCTCTGAGGAGGCAGCTTCGTGGGTTTCTCCCCAGCATGTCCCGCCAAAGCCTCACTTCTGATATCTGGGAGCCTGGCAAGCATGCAGGGCTTTTGGTCTCATGATATATGACCTGTCAAAGCCCCCATGGAAACAGAATCAAGATATTGGAGGATTTTATTCTTTTTTTTTTAAGGAAAGAAATAGTCTCAATTTATATTTAGAATGGTGCAGCTCTGCTACCTTGCGATGTGACTGACAGAAGAAGTGTATTTAAGTTATTTTTAACCTGGGATTTTAGAAAGAAGAAATCTAGTGATTAGATCGTTGGGCGCTATTGTGTAATTTGAAAATTTCAGTAAAGGAACATGTTTAAAGAAAGAAAGAAAAGCAGATAAAATTCAGCTAGATTTGATGTGTTTCAGTTTTCTCTGCAACTTTCGACTTTTGTTCCAAAGACATCTATTGTCTCCAGGAAGAGGCGACCAAGGGTGTGTTTGTGTTTGTGTAAAACTCACCCCATTCTCCATAAATAGCTTCAGATTGTGTTCCTTGCATCAAGAAAGAGTTGGGGCAGGGAAGTTGGAACACACCCAGTGGTGCTCAGGGCTTACTCCTGGCTCTGTGCTCAGGGATTACTCCCGTCAGGACTCAGGAGACCATATGCAATGCCAGGGACTAAACTGAGATTGGTCACCTGCAAGACAACACTTTGACCTCTGTACTGGGGCGGAGTGACAGTGGGCAGGGCATTTTCCTTGCACTCAGTCAACCAGAGTTCAATACCCAGCATCCCCATATGGGCTTCTGAGCACTGACAGGAGTCATTCCTGAGTGCAGAGGCAGGAGTAACCCCTGAGAATCACCTGGTGTGACCCCCCAAGACGGTAAAAAATAAATAAAGCAAAAAAAATCACACACACAAGTAACCTTTGTACTGTCTCTCTGGCCCAAGAAACCCTCTTTCATCTCTTTCACACTACTGTTAGCAACAGTGAATTCTGGGGGCTTATAATTGTGCTGGTGATTATTCTCATTTTCTAGAAGGGGAAATAAAAGCCCAATAAAAGAGGAAACAGGAGGGGTTGAATGACCAGCCCAACACCATTTAGTATTCATGGTAATAGAAGCTGTTCGAAGCCAGATCCCGTCTCCCTATACCAGATGCCTTTTCAGTTTCATATGCCTTCTGGGTGCAGGAGTTGTGCCCATGAGGCACCACCGGGCCCTTTTCTGTAGAGCTGCGTTTGGGTTGCTTGGCACTGTGTAGCAGATGAGTGCCTGCCTCCTTCAGGAAGTCATTTCTTCCATTCTAACCCTGGCTATTTCACTCGCAGCATCTCCAGGTCAGGGTCGAGCATCTACCTGTTCTTGGGTATTTTTTTTTTTCCATATTTCCACTCTCAGTGCTGCAATGACCATAGGATTGCAGATGTCTTTTCTGCATTGTGTTTTTGTACCCTTGGGGTATACTTGTAGGAGTGGAATTGCTGGGTCATATGGAAGCTCAATTCCTGGTTTTTACTGAGGAATGTCCGAATTATCTTAACTAGAAAAAGAAACTATGGTACATAATGGAATACTACTGACTCATAAGAAAAAGATGAAGTCATGCAATTTGCTGCTATGTATCTGGATCTGGAGGGTTTTATGTTGGGTGAAATCAGCTAGTGGGAGGAGAGCAGACTCAGAGTAATCTCTCTCAGATGTGAAATAACAAGAAACTTCATAAGGGAATATCCAAAGCCTAAAGGCGACAAGAGAGCAGAGAAACTTCATCAGTAGGAAGTTTGCCACTGGGGCAGGGATGGAGAAGCGGGATGAGTTAGGGAAGGAAACACTTGGATGAATCCTAGAGGCAAACTGAGGAGCAGGCTGGGAACTAGAACATTAGTGGAGGCTAATGGATCTGGTGAAGGGATTGGTGTTGAAATACTGTATGCCTGGAACTCAATCACAAATTTTTTTGTAACTTTGTAATTCACTGTAATTTAACAAAAAATGAACTGAAAGAAAAAAGGTGCAGGAGAACAGGCCACAGTAAGGGGGGCATGTTCATCTCATCAGGTGAGGTGTTGCTGGGAGATGTGGCTGGAATCATCTGGAGTCCTCGTCCCTCTTGAAGGCAGGAGTCCAAGAAAGCTGCAGAACTGGCCCAGACCCCCTGAGGTGCCCTTTTCTTGTGACTGACTTCCCTCAAAGCATGAGGGAACTCACAACCAGGAGTTATACAGGGTGGCTCAAGGTTCCAGGGCGACCTTTCCCATGAAGAAAGCAGCATCTCTGACTTCTGTGACTTTGTCTCAGGAGTCACACATATGATGTGTGACTTCTGCCATAAGCACTCTGGTTAAAGAAGTCTCAAGCTTTTCTTCCTTGTGGGGAGTAGGCAGTAGTTTCCCCCACCCCCAAAGGGACGGATGTCCAAAGTCTTTGGCCATATTTCCAAGCACAACCTGTGACTAGGTTCAGCATCCTCTAGTTGAAAGGGAAACACCGAGAGACTAGTTGGAAAGTGGACCCCCAAATCTTTAGATTCCTCCACCATTGCACCTTCCATATTGCCCATGTCATTCCCTCTGACAGTGCTCTCCCTGCCTTCCCAAGCTGGGGGTAAGCCCTGGGCATGGGTAATGCAGGTTACCAGGTGCCATGCGGGGCTGAGGGCTTGGGCACAGTATGACTTGGGGCGTCTCTCCCTGTTGTTCCTACACCCCACCAGGTACCACATTGGAGGGTCACGATCTCATGGGGCCTGATTTCTAGGAGTGTGAGTCTAAGGCTCTCCCTGAGAGAAGGGAGGTCCCAGGTGCAGCAGCCTGGGAAACCAAAAACCCTTAGTCAAGTGCTGAATGACTTCCCCTTTCTCAGGGCTGGGTTTGGCAGGTGGGCCAAGCCAGGTGCCACGTTCGGGACTCCTGGGCATGTGTTGAGCAGGTGCTTTCTCCTTGTAGGTCAGAATTGGCCTGGTTGGCCTCTCTGGCTTGTTCCCCACAGCCAGTGCTCAGCTGCTCTCTCACCACACCAGAGGTCCCCGTTGTTCCTGAACCAGCAGTAAGAGGTGACGGTCATGTGGCCAGAGTTCCTCAAATGTTAGGAACCGGAGTTAGCACAGGTTTCTTCCCCTCATACGGTGTGACCATCAGGGGTCTGCAGGCATCCGGGTCGAGTCACTGGCAGTTGTTTGGCAGAGGACAAGGAGCTCTGTGGAGTCTTTTTTCCTTCTGTGTTTTTTTTTTTCCTGGATGGGGGTGGCTTGGCCACACCCAGTGGTACTGGGCAGTTCCTCCTGGCTCTGTGTTCACTCCTGGTGGTGTTTGGGGGACCATATGCTGTCAGGTTTCCATCCCAAGACCTCTTGTGAAAATGCTGGACCATTGAGTCACATCCCTAGCCCTGCTCTGCTGCCTTGCTTGGTGTCCTGGCTTGGGCATGACACGTAACACTTTGAATTGCAACTCATTGGCCAGAAATAGACGCAGGGCTTCACCCCATTTCCAAAAGAAGAAGGAACTGTAATGTCTCGCATCCCTGAAGCATAGCGAACTAGAACGGATGGGAATCACATCTGTTGCCTGCCCCACAGCAATCCCAGTAGCACTGTCTGCTCTCTTTTGATTGCTTTTTTTGTTTTGTTTTGTTTCGGGTTGGGGCCAGAGCCAGTGGTGTGCAGGGCTTACTCCTGGCTCTGTGCTTAGGGATTACTGCTGGTGGGATTGAGGGACCATATGGTGTACCCAGGATTGAAACCACTGTACTATCTCTCCACGCCTGTTCTTTTTAGAACATGTTTTCGTTTCCATTTCCTTACATGCCTGCATGCAGCCGTCCATCTACCCACCTACCTATCTTGTGTTTAGTGAGTACCTGTCCTTGCAAAAATGGTTCTAGGTGCTGAACATACAAGGATAGAAAGGTTCCCTGGAGTAGTGACCAAATTCCTTGAGTTATGAAAAATGTCCCCAATTGCTTAGGGCTGGAGGTAGGTGCTCCAAGAAGACAGCCAGAGCTACTGGATCCTTCCTGGTCAATATAAGTTGATGGCTAAACATAATAATAACTATCATTTGGTTATTAGAAGTCCCTTACAAAAAGCAGACACTTTATTGAGTTTAGTGCAGCCCTGGCTATACTTTGGAATGGTCAGCAAGGTCATGCCTACTTACAAATGACTGAATATGGCCTCATGGACTTAAGTAAGTCATGTGTGCAAGGTCACCCGCTCTAAGTGGCAGCATTGAGGCTTGTATTTGGTCTGTTTGAGCTGAAGTTCTTGTTCTGCAATGAGACTATTACCCTTACCTTTAATGCACGTGCTGTTTTCCCTCTGAACCAGAGGCCTAGAAACAACAACAAAGATGATTCTCTGCCATTGTACCCTGAGTGCTTAGAAGGCAGGGGACATTTCCGGTAATATCTGGAATCGTTTGGTTCCATTCCAGGAATCATTTGATTCCTTTTTGATCAATGAATGAGCAGAGGAGAGGCCAAGGAGAAATGAGGAAGGGGAAAAGGGACACCCGAGGGAGGAGGGCCATGCATGGATTCATTTAACTTAGAACAGAAGGGACGCTGAGGCTCCACGTGGGAGGCTGGGGGCCGGAGAGAGGGGCTTTGAGCTCAGCCATGCTCGCCTGCATCCTAACCTGTGCTCAGCATTATCCCTCGGTCACTGGTTCCTGCCTTCCAGGGGCTCATTACCGCCGAAGAGGTTCTCCAGTCTACCACATCTGAAGTGACTACAATTAAATACGCAGATGTATTCCTCCTCACTCAGCTGCTGAAAAGGAAATATTTTTGAAAAATCTGACAACTCACTATCACAGCTCAGGGAAACTGGAGGAAGGAAGAAAGGGCTACAAAGAAGGCATTAAACAGAATTTTTAAAGGTCACTACGATTTCGTGTGTTACTTTCCAAAGCAGTATTTTGAGATTAAGGGGGGATAAAAAAAAACACCCAACCTGTGAATATAACAATTATAGCTAGCCTCTGTCCTCTGCAGTTAAATAATGGTTTACATCAGGGATCAACACCAGCCGGCGGGGCCTGGACGAGGCGGCCTTTTCAGCAGCCTGGCCCCGTGTGCCGGCTCCAATTTGTTTTCCACGATTGCACAGTCTTTATCAAAAGAACAATCTGCAATCCTTTGCTGTTCTTATCTGCCGCCGGAGCCCGAGACTGTGTCGTGTCTATCGATAGAAGGGCTGAGTTAACCTAGATTCTTCTAATGCAGCTTCTCAATGTTTTAATAAAAGCCTCCCACCTCCCCATCCCCCTGCCCCGCCCAGTGCTTCTCAGTCTGCAGACGCCAGGACCGACCTGCTCTGTGCTGTGTTCATGTCTTCATCAGGGTGTCTGCGAGCCCAGTATTCATGTGTGCCTCTGTCTGGGGCACACATGTGCACATCTGTATGCGTACCCATGTGGACAACATGGGCACGCTTCTCTCGTGGTGCCTGTGCACGCATGACCAGGCATGTGCCAGCGACTCTGGTCTTGGTGACTTTGGTCCTCAGATCGTGTGGAAGTGCCTAATTGCATTTGCTATGTAGCAATTAGCTGCTTGCAGGGGCAACTAGTAGTGAGCACAGTTAGGCATGAGTGACTAATTGCGGGTGTAAAACAGTCACCGCTTCAGTTCCCTCATGGCTCAGTGGGGTTCCCGCCTCAGCCTCCCGCACCATCTGGGCCCAGGTTCGTCCTCTGGCCATGGCATGTCCTCAGAGGACAGGCCATGGGAGGTGGGGAAGCTGGTAGAGCAAGAAAGGAAATGGTGATGGAGATGTGGGCACAGGTCAAGGAACTTGGGGTCCTCTATGGCACTGCCCGCTGCGTGAGTGCCCTGGCCCTGGCACTTCTTCTACAAAGTGGGGTGACACCCTTACAACCCACCATGGTTTCCCAGAGAGTCGTGAGGGGCCTGCGAATGTGAAGGCACTTGTGGACAAGAAATGATGTGCCCGCCAGTGGGTGGGTGACTTGGGGGGGAAGTGTCACTGAGAACTCTGCCTGTAGTGTCTTATGGTCAGAGTCACTAAGGGGCATCGGGGCTGGAGCCAACAGTTACACTGGGGTCTGGTCAGTGTGCCCACTCCCCGCAGGATGAAAATAAAGGCCTGGGAGCAACCTGATACACCTCTCCCCCAACACACACACACACACACACACACACACACATTCCTGCAGCCAGACAGCCTCTCCTCCTGAGAGGACCCCCTGCACAGAGAACCTCTGCACAGTCCACAGCTTGGGCCTGAGGGAAAGGGGCTCCAGGAAGAGAGGAATGTGGGGGTCAAAGAATGAAGGCAGATCATGAGCTGGCGAGCGGAAACAGAATGTTCAGGGTTGGAGAGCTAGGACAGGAGGTGAGGCACTGGCTGTGTGTGTGATCTTGATCTGGTTTGATCCTTGGCACCATGTAGAGTCCCCTGAGCACTTTCAGCGGTCACCCCTGAGCTCAGAGCTTCTGTGCAGTCCTAGGGATGGCCCCCAAACAGAACCAAACCCCAACGCCAGAATGTGCTTCGTGTTCTTGGGAGACTCCCTGTAGGCGGGTTACTACCTCCAGGCCCACAGAGGGAAGTGTCCCCTAACCCCTCACTCTATGGAGATTTGGGGGCTTCAACCGAAGGACTCATTGATGCTTCGTTCTTCCTGTGTAGACCCAGTCTCGTGTGGCCTGATGGAGGTGTGCAGGGGATTGGGTAGAAATCCTTTGGTCACCAAACCTCTCAGTGTCCTGGGGAGGCTTAAAAGGAAGATCCACCCCAGGAAGAGCTGAGCCTGATGCTGAGGTGTGACATGGAAAAGGGAGAACTGGCCTGTCCCCCATATCTGATAGTAGGGGGCCCTCCCCGGGAATCCTAAAAGGGCACGGAGGCTGCTGGGCAAGGCATGGAGTTTGTGGTTCTCAGACCACTGGAACCATCACAATGGCACCATATTTCCAGCTGGACTTGATCTCCTGGTCCAACCCCATGGGCCTCTTCTCAGGTTTTCTTGCAGTAGACCACCCTGTAAGACATAGCTGCCCCCCTGCTGTCCTTGGCCATTAAATGGAGACACACTGGAGTCTCCCAGAATGCTAAAGATGCCTTTCTGTTGGGGTTGAATTGAGCTGGACCTTTATGTCTTATTCTTCCAGAATTCTTGAGTTCTTGACAACAGATTGAGGACTCTTCTGTGCGGCATGCACCCCTTGCTACTTGTGCCTCAGTATTTTTAATCTATAAAGTGGAATAATAAAAGAACCCATCATAAATAATAAGGCTGCAGGAAGATTCAAGCAGATGAATTAGACCCAGCCCATTATCAGGAAGACAGCAAACTCTCGCCAAACATCAGTCATCAAGCTTCTCTTGTGTAAGATTTTTACTGGGACTTCTTCCTTCCAAGAGCACCTACCCCCACTGAAGATGGGTTCAGACCAGTTTTCCATTTGGCTTTGTCTTAGAGCTACCTAATTCTGAGATCAGTGTGGTTCCAACCTGAATCATAGACTTATTCATGATGGCCTTGGGCTTAGCTGAGAACACTTTGGCTAGGAGTCACACACCGGATAGGAAACTCAACCCCAACAGAAATCCACTCTTGGTGCTTCGGTGCACTCTAGTATGACTCACCAAAGTCACACAAAGTCCAAAGGATCTTCCACCCTACAGTTTTTCCCACATCCTTCAAAGCCATTAAACACAGATTTCACTCAAAATAACTCACGAGTGAGACACACTAACAAAGACTGCATTTGCCCGTTGCTTTAGATGTTAAGTTCAGGCTTGACACATCAGGTCAGAGTGTGATCATTCAAATGCCAACTCAGTTTCCTCCCACAGTCACGTGGATTGACTCTTTCCCAGATAATTAAAGAATATTGGTTCTGGGAGAATCCCTCATGGTTAGCCCACGAAACCAAGTCTTTTTCATTTGGGAAAAGTGGTGGCAGAGTGCTCAGTGAATTTAGCTTGAGTTCAGCCCAGGCGGGTGCTTTGTCTCTTACACGCTTCCTTTTAACTCATCCCTGTCAAATGCAATGCAGCTTAAACGAGGCTTTCTTAATTGCCACTCCTCACAAATGAGCACATGCAGTGATATGTGGGGGTGTGTGCAGGGATGGCGGCGGGGCGAGGTGCCTCCAGGTCCACAGACAGCTGATTGCTACCATTCGGCTGAGGGGCTGGTTAAGATCTAGAGGCAGCAAGATCACAGTCAAAAGTCCAAGGGAGGCCAGGACCCCGCTTCCCTCTGGAACATGAAGGCCTGAGACCCAGAGTTCCCACTACTCATGTGTTTGGCCACTAAAATCCATCTCAAAAATACCAGATTAATAGTGTGCATTTTCCACCGAGGGATATGAAAATACGTTTGCATATATTTATACACACACACACACACACACACACACCCCAAATCTGATAGAAGGACAGCACTGTTGTCTATCATTGATGAACCTCTCTTCAAGGAAAGTCAGTTTAATACACCCCCGAAAGGGGAAAAAGGACATTTCTTTGTCTCATCTCAGAGGAACTTAAATATAAGTTTTAGAATTTAATCTTCTGAGTGTTACTAAATTACATTTATTCCTCTCGTGCTCCTTTCGTGTGGAGATCCAAGCGGAGGGGGTCACTAGCCTCGTTTGACGTGAAGATGAAGGACATTCTCTCTTACCTTATACAACTCAAGATCCTGGCTGGAGGGAACGGGAACGTTAGCTGTGAAACAGCAGGCATTCGCTCTTCATTCACACATGAGCCTTTCAGGATGCATTATTTTGACAGCAGCTCTGTAATACTAATGATGGTTGCGAACATTTTTTAAGCATCTACTATGTATAGTCCCTGTCCTATATTACATACATTAGCAAATTTAACTGTCACAATGACACAGAGAAAAGGCTTCATGAGACAAGTGCCACCTGCCCCTGTTGGAGTTTGTCCTGCTCCCTTTGCAAAGGAGGACCTTAAATCCTGGGTAGTCACTAGCATGCGCAAGGTTGACCAAAAATTGTGAAGTGTCAACGATTTTAGAATCTGAGCTGGTACCCATTAAGGAACCTGCTTTATTCTGAGAATGGCAGGGAAACCAGTAGGACTAGCCCTTGGAGCCTTGGTCGAGGACTCTGTGTTGGGAAGGGCCTGACTGTAACCAAGAGAAAGGACCAAGTCTTGGGCTCAGAGCTGGGCCCAACGAGATGCTAATGGATCTGATAAATAAATGAATAGAACATTTGCATCCCTTTGTCTTCAACTTAAATGTGCATAACCATAGTCCTAGAACAGCCTATTTTTTTGTTTTTCCAGAAAGAAGCAGTTAACCTAATCAAATGAGTAAACATGAGCAGGATGAATCACTGTGAGGTTCTATAAATTGTGTCTTGAAGTGCTAACTGCCCTAATAGCAGCAACCACAAAAAATGAATGCATCATTAGACAGAAAACAGGGCTATCAATACAGGAACATGCTTGCCACCCCACCCCTACCCCCTTTCCAGGTTGCTAGTAGATGTTAGCTAAGAGAATAGACCCATAGAGCAAGTATTCAGGTACCTGTGTCCATGTATTTTTGAGTCGTGTTGCTTATAGGGATTTGTGTGTCTATAATCCCTCTCCAAACACAGATTCTCTTTTTATGAAATTCTGGTATCCTTGGATTTATTTCTGTATACATTGAGAGTTTCTATATGAAGATACTCAGGTTTTGAATCACTGCTGCTGAGGATAATTTAGAAACAGAGGAACTAGTGGGTGGGAGGTAGGAGGGAAGGGAGTAGAAGGCAGAAGCTGCGTTGGAAGTCCTGGCGTACCTTCCTGGGTTCGGGTCTGCTCTGGCAGTGGGGCTGCGCTCTGCCTGCCCTGGGCCTGGCGTTCTAGGCTTGTGGCTGTCCCTGGTGCCCTGTTTGTAAGTCGGCTGAGTGAGGAATTAGACATCTGCACGGCTCTTCTGAGCAAACTCAAGCAAAGATTCTTGGAAGCGTTTCAGGCTTTTCCACTTCTGTGTGTCTCTGACACTCCAGGGGAAGCTACGAGGCAGGGTCTGAGGAGCAGGTAACATAAATCAGAAGGCTTGAATATATGAGTGGGAGACAAGAGAGGGCAAAAAACCTTGATTCCGTGAGTACATTGACTGCAGCAAAGGGAAAATTACAGATGTCTTTTCAAAACTGTGGAGAAGAGATTCTGAAAATTCTAAAAATCCGCCACAGACTGGTCAATGGGATCACTGATGTGGAATCATACCTCTGATGGGATCTTATGCAAGATGTTATTGACATTATTTTTGTGTGACATTTTTATTTTTGGAGCAGTGACTTTTGTTTTTATTAAAGTTGCACATTTCTTTTTAATATTTCAGTAGAGCAAAGAAGATAATATAATGAGGAAAGTAAGAAATGACTCCACAGATGTAGACTTTAGTTGTTAAGTTTATGTCCATACCACTCTAAAGATAAGTCTAGAATCTTCCACTCTAGCTAGAACTAGATAAATGGAGGGCCACATTTAAAAAATGTGACCGTGGTAATTCTGAAAACATTAGTATAATTTTGTTTAAATACAACTGAAGAAAAACATAATATGAAAGGAGAAAATTGCTACATCTCATCACTGTTTCTTCACTGCATAGATTTCCTGATTCATTTTTTTTAGACTAAGAAAGTCTTGTAAAAATGAGTTGAATTTTTACTCTAAATTTTGTACTAGCATTTTAAATCATGTCCACTCTTCACTCTGAAAGATGAAGAAGCCTGTGTCTTCTATTCCTTTCCCACCTTCTGATTTTTGTTAATCTTCAAACCTATTTTTCTCTTGTGTTAGGGTTTATGAAATTTCAGTGTTTTAGTTTTATTTCTATATTTAAAAGACCGTAATGACTCTCAGTTGCTTCATAATCATCTCTCCATATTGAATTCATTATTTTGATTTATCTCTTGGTTGATTGAATTTCATTATGAAGTAATTTTGCTCCGATTCTACTTACCTGGGTCCTTCGCCCACGAGCACATCTGCCTACAGACACTGCTCTGAGGAAAATCTGCAATTGGCTCCCTCTCTGCTCGCTGGAAGGAACCTGCTTTATCTTTAACTTCAGCACCTCCCCCAGGCTGCTCCTTCAAGTCTCAGATTTGTCTCTTCTAAGAACAGTTTCTTCTATTAGCTCTTGGAATGCTTCTTTCCCTTTTTGGCCAGAATCTTTAGTTTAGAGATGTACACGAGTCCTTTCCGGATCCTTTCTTCTCTCTATCTCTCTTTCTTTCCCTTTTTCTTTCCCTCTTTCTTTTCCCTCTTCCTTCCTTCCTTCCTTCCTTCCTTCCTTCCTTCCTTCCTTCCTTCCTTCCTTCCTTCCTTCTTCCTTCCTTCCTTCCTTCCTTCCCTCCCTCCCTCCCTCCCTCCCTCCCTCCCTCCCTCCCTCCCTCCCTCCCTCCCTCTCTCTCTCTCTCTTTCTTTCTTTCTTTCTTTCTTTCTTTCTTTCTTTCTTTCTTTCTTTCTTTCTTTCTTTCTTTCTTTCTTTCTTTCTTTCTTTCTTTCTTTCTTTCTTTCTTTCTCTTTCTTTCCCTCCCTCCCTCCCTTCTTTCCTTCCTCCCTCCCTCCCTCCCTCCCTTTTTTCCTTCCTCCCTCCCTCCCTCCCTCCCTTCCTTCCTTCCTTCCTTCCTTCCTTCCTTCCTTCCTTCCTTCCTTCCTTCCTTCCTTCCTTCCTTCCTTCCTTCCTTCCTTCCTTCCTTCCTTCCTTCCTTCCTTCCTCCCTCCCTCTCTCCGTTCCTCCCTCCCTTCCTCCCTCCCTCCCTCCCTTCCTTCCTTCCTTCCTTCCTTCCTTCCTTCCTTCCTTCCTTCCTTCCTTCCTTCCTTCCTTCCTTCCTTCCTTCCTTCCTTCCTTCCTTCCTTCCTGCCTCCCTCCCTCCCTCCCTCCCTCCCTCCCTCCCTCCCTCCCTCCCTCCCTCCCTCCCTCCCTCCCTCCTTTGCTGTTCAGTTATTTTGAATGTATGTACTCTATGTCAGTAGTTCCATCTTAAACTTGCCCAATTCTGCAGTCATCTCTACTTCTTAAAAATAGTGTTCTTATTTTGAGCCATAACTTGTTTCTGGATCTGACTCATTCCTATTCTGCAGATCAGTTTCTACAACCTTCCATTGTAGCTTTACTATATTTTTGGATCATCTGGTTGAGATTTGCAACTAAAAGGAGTCCTCGTGAACACTTTCCTTCTGTCTCTTGGACTACGTTTCCTTCCACACTGGGCTTTGTTGTTGTTTTCATGCCATGTTTCTAGAACTCTTTCTGATTTTTTTGCACACTTGGTAATGGACTTGCATATTTGCTTTGCCCTTTCTTTACAGACGGTTCCTCTTACGGGCAACCTCCTTTTCTGTGACTCTTTCTTCCTGCACTCTGCCTGCTTCTCCTGAGGCACCCACTTGCCTTGCACGGGAAGCACAGGAAGAGAGTTCTGGGCCATTCCTATCTCCACCTTTGCACACCTGTACGGGAACCTGCCTCCGGGTCTCCTCTTGGATAGAGCCACACTATTTGCAAACTGTCTTGGACTTGCTAGATATTTTCCACCAGGATCGGTCTTCCCGCAATTGGGACAGTCACCAGGATTATTGGCGTTTGAATCGTTTCCTTGTTTCAGAGGAGAGGCTGAAGCACATTGATCCAGGTTGCTCCTTCCAACCCTCCAGATGAGTGATCTGGAGGTGATTCCAACAGACATCCTAGTCTGGTGCTCCCGACAGACACCCTTCATCTGCTCCATGCAGCCCGGCTCAGGGCACAACTCTCCCCCGCTGGCTGCTGGACCCCTGCTCTTTCTGGTCTCATGTCTCTTTCGCAGAGCGGCGTTGCCCAACTAGATCCCTCCCTGCAGGGCTTCTCCCTCCATCTCCTCCTCACTCTATTTTATTTTTTTTTTTAATTTTTAAAATTTTTTAAAAATTTTTAAAATTTTATTGAATCACCGTGAGATAGTTACAGGCTTTCATGTTTGGGTTACAATCTCACAATGATCAAACACCCATCCCTCCACTAGTGCACATTCCCCACCACCAATATCCCGGGTATACCCCCCCTTTCCCACCCTCCCCCTGCCTCTAAGGCAGACAATATTCCCCATACTCTCTCTCTACTTTTGGGCATTATAGCTTGCAACACAGACACTGAGAGGTCATCATGTTTGGTCCATTATCTACTTTTGGCATGCATCTCCCATCCCAACTGGTTCCTCCAGCCATCATTTTCTTAGTGATCCCTTCTCTATTCCATCTGCCTTCTCCCCTCCATTCCTGAAGCAGTCTTCCAGCTATGGGGCAATACCCCTGGTCCTTGTATCTATGGTCCTTGGGTGTCAGCCTCATGTGATGCTACCCTACACTCCACAAATGAGTGCAGTCCCTCTATGTCTCTCCCTCTCTTTCTGACTCATTTCACTTAGCATGATACTCTCCATGTTTATCCATTTATAAGCAAATTTTGTGACTTCATCTCTCCTAACAGCTGCATAGTATTCCATTGTGTAGATGTACCAAAGTTTCTTTAACCAGTCATCTATTTTAGGGCACTCGGGTTGTTTCCATATTTTTGCTATTGTGAACAGTGCTGCAATGAATATATAGGTACAGATGTCATTTCTACTGTGCTCTTTTGCATCCTTGGGATATATTCCCAGAAGTGGTATTGCAGGGTCTTATGGAAGCTCACTCTATTTCAGATCTCAGTTAAAATGTCCATTTTTGGGGAAAGATTCTCTCTGGCCCTCCGACAAGGTCCATCCCCTGATTGATGTCTCATGATTCCTCCTCCTTGTGGGGGGACTTGCTTCTCCCTCACTGCTCTCTAGACACTCATTGTCCACTCAGGGGCTGTTTGTGTTCCTCTGCCCTCCAGTGTCCTTGCCCAGTCTCCACTCCTAACTGCAGTTTAATCCCAGGTCACTCAGCAAAGAAGAACTAGCTTTCCCTTTTTATTTTTTGGAAAGGTCACACCACAGATGAGCTTGATGTTGGAACATAAAATGAAGCGTGGTGGCTGGAAGTGGTGGGATTTATTGCTGTCTCCGAGTGGGACAGCCCCTCCCGCTCTGCATACATTGTGTCTGTCCCAGAAGTATGGGACAGACTGGTCCTGGAGCCTGACACCCAGGCTTATTGTCAGCATGAGAAAACCAGGTTTTTGTTTCCTAAGGCAAAGTGGTCAACGCGAGACAAATGGGCCACCACTACTGACCAAATCTCTCTTGGGTGGCCAGGCCCTGCCTCCCGACCCTAATTATCTGCATATGAAAGTGCCATGATCTCTGCGGTGGACAGAGAGCTTCACCAACTTGGGCTGTGGCAGAGATGCCCTTGGATGCGTCAGAACTCCCAGCCTCAGCAGCTCAGCTGCCTGCCACAGAAAACAGTGAGTCAGATGGAGGAGGGTGAGACAGGGTGGAGCCTTGTTGGTGGCATCTACTCTGCTCCCCGGGGCTACACCTCTCACTCATCTCCCCCTCTGCAATGAGACAGCCATGAGTCCTTAACCCTTGCCCCCCGCCAGTCCTGTCCCTCCTGACCCAAACTGCACTGGCCCTGCTAATGTGACCCCAGACACACAACTCACTTGTGTGTCTTCACACCTTGGCTGGGAATTCCTGCCCTTTGTATCTCATCAGAGTTCAGGATTCTGAGTGGGGACTTCCCGGTCCCCAATTCACCAGCCCATGGCCTCTTCCTCCGAACCCCTTTTTCTGAAGCGTCTTCCCAGTCACTCTTGTTCCTGGACAGAGCTGGTGGGATCCAGAGCTCTGCGTGCCTGGTGTGGCCAGCCGCTGCCCCACTGCCAGCCCGCTTTGCTGCCCTTCTTGCTCGGTGGCTTTGCTTCAAAGCCCCAGCAGCCCAGGCTGCCCACTGGCCTCTCTGCCAAGGCATAGTCTGGGAAGCCATCCAGCCTCATCCCGATGCCAGGCCAGCTAGACCTGGGGAAGCAGATAGATCTAATCCCGGCCTCGGAGGGGACAGCTAAATCGCCACGCAGCACACTAATGGGGGCTGCTGGCTGCACAGGTAGCTCTGGGTTATAAATGCCCAGCACCAGAGAGCCTCCTAAGTCACACGGAGGACAACTTTATGATCCAGAAAGTAAAGAACTGGAACAAGATCAGCTTGTGACAGGGAGCAATTGATCTGGGAAGGGAGAGCGCTTGGCCCAGGCACTCAGCAGTCCATAAAGCATCAGAGCTCAGCGCTCAGCTCAGGGGCACAGTGCAGGGAAGGGGGGAGCTGAGAGATTCCTAAATCTGGAGCAAAAAAAAAAAAGTTGGGGGAGGGCCAGAGATCCATGCCCCTCCACAGTTCATTTCCTCTCAGCTCTCAAAATATCCTGCTTAGAGCCGCCTCTGATGATGAGAATCTCGACCGTGGAAAGACTGCAATGTCCCAAGAGCTGGTGTTGATTCCTTAGCCTGGCATTGGGGAGGAAATAGAATCCTGGGTTTGATGAGATTTCTAGCTGTAAGGTATCCATTCTCTTTTCTTTTCTTTCTTTTTTTTTAAATTCATCCTCTTAAAATCTGAGACACACATCCTAACCTCGGGACCTTTGGACAAAACAGAGATCTTCCTAAACATCATCCTTTCCTACTTTCTGCTCATTTGAGCTTTTGCTGATGTTCCAGGTTGGAGTCCAGAAGCCATCTCTTCCAACAGTCCTCCAGGGTTAGTTGTTCCTTGCAGATGTATTCTAGGGAGACTCTGTCTTAACGCTTTTCACACGGAAGTGTGTTTGCATTTTCCTTTCTTGCTTGTCTGGCTCACCGTCAAGACCATGATGAGGGTGAAGTAGGCAAGGTAGGTCTACCTCATTCAATTCCTGAGGCATGGCAAAGTGTCTGTTGGAGGGAGACGATTTTTTGCACCGATAAGTGAGTGAAGAACTGAATCAGGGTTAAGAGGAAGAGCACAGCGGAGAAGGAAAAGCTCAGGGCATCTTCACTCCCAACCTGCCTATCTTGCCTGACTCCTCCTAGTCACCTGAGGCCTCTGGGACAGCCGTCACATTAGAGGCTGTATGCCTGCTTCCCTTGCTCTGGGCATGGGGCTGCTGCTGCTTCTCCTGCTGCCCTCAGACTTCCCCAGCACGGTCACCCTGAATCACTTGTGGGGTGCAGTGTCTACTGCATCCCCAGTGTTCCCATTTCTTTTTGCATAACTGTGACTAAGCATGGAACTTGTTGCATTTATATATGCTTGTATACATATACTTGTGTACATCTATAGGTGTATATGCAGACACATCTATAATATGTATATATATGTATATTTGGGGGGTGTTTTGGGCCATACCTGGCTGTGCTTAGAGGACCATATGTGGTGGTCCTCTGAAGTAAACCAGGGTCATGCAAGACTAGCACCCTAACATTCTAGTTCTTCTTGCATATTTTGTACCCCAGTTATAATTTTTTAAAAGTTTTTATTTTTAGAACATTTATTCACTCATTGACTTATCACTGGTATACAGTATTATTTAGTTTCAGGGGTTTAGCTTTTCAATACATGTGTGATTATCATCATTCCCACCCCCCAGAAAAATCTCTCTTCTCATCTCTTCCATTACCACCCCTTCCATTCCAGAAACCATCAGTTTTCACAAAGGCTAGGTCTTAATATTTTTTGTGGGGTTTTTTTTTTGCTAGTTTATTCACTTGGTTACAGACATTCCACACATGTGCAAAACTATTCAATAATTATCTTTCATGTCCTTATTTCACTTAGCTGAATCACTTTCAGTTTCATCCATTTTGTTTCAAAAGACATGATTTTACCTTTTGAAATGGCAAAATAGCATTGTTTTAAATATATAGATTATAGTTATCTGTGGATGAGCATTTAGGTTTGGCCTGGTGTGTGAATTATGCTTTTGCCCCATTTAATAAACGTTTGAGATAATTATAGTTACCATGCCACTTTAGGAAATAACACAGACTCTTGTACCCTTAATCCATTACCCATCCCTCACCCCTTGGAAAACTCTTGTGTATGTGTGGCACATCATCAAGAGGATATCAGCATTGGTGCATCTCGTTCTGGTCTCGCCAATTTCATATGCACTCCCTGGTGAGTGTGTGTCTTGGATTTCATCATATGTGGGAGTCCCAGGACCACCACCACCATTAGATTCTGTTCCTCCACAGAGCATTGTTGGTGATCTAGTTTATAGCACTCCCAACTACCATCCTCTTCCCTCTTCCATGGAAACCTATCTGTTCTCCATCGTCATAACATTGCTTTTCCAAATGTGCTATTTAAATGAAGTCAAACAGTGTGTCACCTTTAAAGGCTAGCTTTGGTCGCTCAGTGTAGTTCCTTAACGATCCATCTAAGTTGTGTGTATTGATGGTTCTTTGGTATTACTGAGTTGTATTCCATCGTCTGCATGGGCTGGTTTGCCTAACTGTTGCCTAACAATGTCCAGTGGAGGCATTGAAGTGGTTTCCATTTCTTTTGTTTATTTCTGGGCCATACATGACAGTGTGGACTGGATAGCACAGTGGGTAGGGCGTTTGCCTTGCATGCAGCCGACCCGGGTTTGATTCCTTCATCCCTCTCGGAGCGCCTGGTAAACTACTGAGAGTATCCCACCTGCACAGAAGAGCCTGGCAAGCTACCCATGGCATATTTGATATGCCAAAAATAGTAAAAACAAGCCTCACAATGGAGATGTTAATGGTGCCCGCTCCAGCAAATTGATGAACAGCAGGACGACACTGCTATAGTGCAGTGCTGCCTGGCAGTTCCCAGGGCTCTCTGCTCAGGTAACATTCCTAGAAGCCTCAAGGGACCACCCAGGATACCAGGAATCCATGAGCAAGTAAGAGCCCTACCCACTGTAACATCCTCCTGTTTCCATCTCTTGGAAGCTACAAATAAAGCACTATGAGCATTCAGGTGTGTGAACATAAGTTTTCATTTGTCTCCCTGTTGCTTAACCAGTGCATGCAAAGATGTGAAACATCATTAGCCATCAGGGACATGCCAGTTAAAAGCACAATGGGGTTTCAATACTCACCTCTCAGAATGAGTAGTTAAAAATAGTGGCATCACCAAATGCTGGCAAGGATACAGAAATGCTGCATTATATATTACCTGTGGGAATGTAAATTCGTACAGTCACAGTGGAAAAGAGTATCACAGTTTCTTGCAAAACTAAGCATGTTTTATCATATGATCCAACAACTACTCTCTTGGGCATTTTAATTGTATTTTAAAGCAAGTTTTTTTTTAAAAGTCATACATAATTTATACTCATGGTTTTAAAAGAAATACAAATAAATGAAAAGGGAGGGAATTTCTTGTATTCTAGCTATACAGATGTAGCTACTGCCAGTGTGTTTCATGTGTACGTCAGATCATTTATCAAAGACAGTGCCGTGGAGTTAGGAAGAGCGGGTAGAGGTGAAGGCCACATGACTTGTGTGTTTGATTGCTGGCACCACATGGCCACTCTAACACTGCTGGATATAGCTTAGAGGCTTCTGAGAACTGCTCAGCTGGCCCTGCTGGCCCAGGACTCTCGGGCCTGAGCAGCTTCGCAATGTTAAGCCCAAATATTGAACTGTGCAAGCTGGTTGGTTGGGTATCACTGGGACTGGCCCTCAGACCCCCTAGTTGATGTTGGATACTTTTTTTTTCTTTTTGGGTCACACCCAGCGATGCTCAGGGGTTACTCCTGGCTTTGTACTCAGGAATTACTCCTGGCGGTGCTTGGGGGACCATATGGGATGCCAGGGATCGAACCCAGGTCAGCCGCGTGCAAGGCAAACGCGATACCTGCTGTGCTATTGCTCCAGTCCCGATGTTGGATACTTCTGTGACTTATTTTTCTTTCTTTCTTTTTTTTTTTTTTTGCTTTTTGGGTCACATCTGGCGATGCACAGGGATTACTCCTGGCTCTGCACTCAGGAATCACCCCTAGTGGTGCTCAGGGGACCATATGGGATGCTGGGAATCGAACCCAGGTCGGCCGTGTGCAAGGCAAACGCCCTACCCGCTGTGCTATTGCTCCAGCCCCTGTGACTTATTTTTCTATGCTACTTAGCTTCCCCCTTCATGTCAAAGGTGCCTGTGTTACCACATTAATACTTGCTTAATATTAAATTCAGTGAGTTCTTTACTAAATGGAGACATCTAAAACATTATATTTTCCTCTGATGATTTAGGAAGTTTCTTTCTCATATTTTCTATCACTTAATGGATTATGGTTTCCAAATAAATTAAATAGACTATTGGATTAAAATTTTCCTCACTTTCAAGGCTTTTGGTAAAACTTCCCATCTGCCATTCAGAGATGCTGGGTGATGTTTCCTTCAAGACCCAATACCCAGAGTGACAAACAATGTGTCACCAGTTGTTTCAGATGGTTGTCTGACCCTTTTGCTTATCTGGTGCCTGAAAAAATCCTAATTTTTGGTTGTTTTAATTGGACTAATTACTTTGTATTATATTCCAAGTTCTTTTAAACTTAAACTTAATAGTTACTATATATCTTCTACTGTGAATGGTCTGTTTTTATTCATTTCCAATTTTCTATTGATTTAAAAATATGAATATTTGTTTAGAGATAATGTTTCATCATTTTGTAATTTTATTTTTATTTTATTTTTTTAATTTTTTGCATTTTGGGTCACACCTGGTGATGCACAGGGGTTTCTCCTTGCTCTTCACTCAGGAATTACTACTGGTGGTGCTCAGGGGACCATATGGGATGCTGGGAATTGAACCCAGGTTGACCACGTGCAAGGCAAACGCCCTACCTGCTCTGCTATTGCTCCAGCCCCCGTTTTGTAATTTTATTTGACCTTCTTTGATGCAAACTTTGAAATATTTATGGAGCCTACTGTTTCTCCTTACTCTTTCCTTTGGTTCCTTCTTTAAAAGATCTTCCTCACTCCAGGGTCATATAATTATTCGTCTGTGTTTTAATATATTGATTTCATGGTTCAAATTTTCATTTAAATACATAGTCCCTTAGGGATTCATCTTTTGGATTTGGGGGCCAGGGAGATACTACAGAGAGTGGGTAGGGCACTTGCTTTGAATGCAGCCAGCCTGGGTACAACACCTGCTACCACATATAGTCCCTCAAGCATCACCAGGAGTGATCCCTGACCAAATAGCCAAGAATAAACCAGTAAACCCTGAGCACCACTGGGTGTGGCCCAAAATAAAAAAAAAAACAACCAAACAAACATTTTTGGCATTTTCTATTAAACAGAAATTCAACTTCTTTCTCAGTAGCTGACCAGCTTTTCAGTCTCATTCTATGAGTCATACACACACACACACACACACACACACACCATCCCACCCTGACTAGAAAGTTCCTTTTGCCCATTGTCCATGTCCTCTGACCTCAAGTTTGTCTCGAATCTTGGAGACCCCTGAAGCCGCCTCTCGTGCCCCCAGAGGCCTGCCCTCTCCCTCTCGCCTCTCAAGCTGTGTCTCTGGCCTTTTTCGGCTGACTGTGCTGGCAAGCCCATCTGTCTACGGCAGGCCTTTGTCTTCAGCTCAGTAACATTTTATTATGTTTTATCTTTCCTTTCTCTTCACTTCATTTGTTGTGATTTCTATTTTAGAAATCCTCATTATCTGCATATTCTTCACTCTGTTTTCCAAATTTTTCACCTTCTGCCTTACAGCTTTAATTTATTTCTCATTTGTTTTCTAATGTCACTGACTTGATATTCTGAACAAAATCACTTCAGTGATTCTCTGTCCTGTCTGCAAAGGGTTGCATGGTGCGCGTCCCTGCTCTCCTGCCACTTTGAATCTCTCTCATTTTCCTCTCATCCCACTGGTTTTCCTGTCTTGTGATTTTCTGTTCCTCTAAACTTTAAAGGACTGGAGCAATTGCACAGCGGGTAGAGTGTTTGCCTTGCACCCAGGCTGACCTGGGTTTGATTCCTCCGTCTTTCTTGGAGAGCCTGGCAAGCTACTTAGAGTATCCTACTCACACAGCAGAGCCTGGCAAGCTACCCATGGTACATTCAATATGCCAAAAACAGTAACAACAGGTCTCACAATGGAGACGTTACTGATGCCCACTCAAGCAAATCGATGAACAACAGGACGGCAGTGCTATGACAGTGATACTATAGTGCTTCTAACTTTAAAGCCATGCTTTCTGGCAGCGTCCCCCTAAGTGAATTATTTCAGGAATTTTTCTTCTACTATCTGCGGTATCTCACTTTTAGGGGTATGTTCTCCCCTTCACTACAGAATAATGTCTCCCTTCTGGTTAAGTGTGGTGTTTCTCCTTTTATTCTGAAGTTGGGTGGACTCCGGTGAGACTTGGTGAGGACGAGGGAGTGGCCTGGGACTCTTGTTCTGCCCACAGGAAAGGGCGAAGGGATTTAGTTCCTTCTCATTTCAACACTGTGGGAATTGCTTTAGTTTCTCTAGATCTGTGAATTCTCATTCTAAAAAGTTTTCCTTTGATATGCCTCACTATGCCCAGGCAGTATGTACCTTTGCTCTATAATAAGCACTTCATTCTAGAGTTCTTCTAATCTGTGTGGTGTATTGGTATGGCAAAATCCAAATAATCTCTCTCTCTCTCTCTCTCTCTCTATCTCTCTCTCTCTCTCTCTCTCTCTCTCTCTCTCTCTCTCTCTTCTCTCCCTTCTCTGGCAATCACATCTCAGTTAATTTTTTTAAATCTAATTTTTTTCACTATTAAAACCTGTATAAGATGCTGTTAGGCACAGTCATGTCATGGTAGAAAACTACAGTTTGCTGCAGGCAGCATTGCCCCTCCATTTCTGGGGGTTACTGGCCTTCCCAGGCTGAGATTTTTCATGCTCTTTTCTGGGAAGAAGAATGTATGTTTGTTGTTGTTGGTGGTGGTGGTGATGGTGGTGGTGGTGGTGGTGGTGGTGGTGGTGGTGGTGGTGTGTGTGTGTGTGTGTGTGTGTGTGTGTGTGTGTGTGTGTATACTTACAGCATAGCCCAGATCCACATTAATAGTGACCAACTGTCTTTTGGAGGCAGGGATGGAGATAATGAGATTTTGTCTCAGGCATCTCTGATTCAGGGAGTTTAGGCAGATTAGCCAGCCTGAGTGAGTTTTTCTCCATCGTCTCTGCCGCAAGGACTCTTCCTCCACCCTCCTCCGTTTGACACTGCGTAATCAGTTCTCATTCCTTGAAGAAAGGCTGTTGTAAGATTTCAACATTTTTCTGATATTGTAATAATTTTACAGAAACATTGTGAGTGCCTTGGGGCTGCTATCCCCATTTTGAGCCAGAAAGCCTTGTGACTGCCTGTTAAATCATCTATTTCTCAGTCGTGTCCCCTTGCCATTCTCCTGTCAGTGTTTGGGCAGAATTGTAAGTCACCACATCATGACCAATGCCTAACAGTGTTTTATGCAGGATTTAATTAGTAGATTAAAAAATTAGTCTGATATATGATTGCTGGGGAGGGGAGGGAGAATGAGATACGCAGAGAGAGAGAGAGAGAGAGAGAGAGAGAGAGTAAGAGAGAGAGAGACAGAGAAAGAGAGAATTCTGGAATTTGAGGGTAGGAGGCAATTATGGCCACAAGGGAGACTGGGGCAGAGCACAGGGCCCGGGGTCCCAGGCTGAGTAGTGGCGGCTGAGAAGTGTGGTGAGTGGGCAAGATTGGAGACCTGGTCAGTCCCAATTGCCCTTTAGTTTCAGAAGTACCTTGGAAACCATCCCTTCTCCAATGAAAAGTGATGGAAAAGGGGGGGAAGCACAGATTTTAAACGAATAAAGGGTGGAAAAGTGAAAAAGAGGGCTCGAGGGGGAAATCAGCATGCCAGAAGGTTTTTTTGTTTTGGTTACAGTTGCTGCTGCTGTCAGAATGGGCAGATTTGATCCGCTTTATATCCTAGGGGAGGGAGAGTGTGAGGATGTGAGGAGAAAGAGCAATTTGCGAGACCAAGAAACAGTCTCTGAAACAGCAACTGAGGTGGGAGGATGAAACCAGGGTTGAGAGAAGGGGTGGTCCAAAGGCAACCGAAGGCCCGGGCTCCAGAGCACCCTGGTGCTGGGGCCAGCGGGGTCGTGGCAGGAGATGCAGGGATGGGGGATGAAGGAGCGGTTCAAGGTTATTTCTGCTCTGAGGAAAAATAGGAGAACCCAAGGAGGTGGATGGCAGGAGACTAAGTGAAGAGAAGTGAGGGGAGTTGGAGTCTATCACACAGACCTCAGGCCCAGCGGGAACATGTTATGTGTGTTCTGTTGTGCTGTTCTGCTCTATTGTCTTCTGTGTTATCATATCTTCACTGCCTGAATCAGAGATGCCTGAGACAATATGTACATGCGTGCGCTTATCTGTGCATGGTATGTGTATATGTGTGGTGTGTGTTAATGTATCAGTGAGTGTATATGTGGGTCTGTATGCACTTGTATGTATGTGGGGGGCAGCACAGGAGCACCTTGGAAGCATATTTCTTCAGGCTGACCCTTTATCCTTCGGCCCCTCTGTCTTTCTAGAAGAAAGCCCCGATTAGGCCAGGAGCAAGGCTGTCCCTGACGGGAACCTCCTTTTCTCTCATTCTTGTGGGTCACCCAGTTTTGGGGGCACTCACTTATATTTGCTGCAGACATATAGCAAACTTCTGAGGAGATGGTTATTTTCCAGTGACCCCCAGCCCCAGATCCCCCTACCCTCTACATGCTGCACAACCCTGTCGAGAAACTGACCCCTCTGAGAACTAAGCTGCACCCTTCAGATGGACTGGCTAAGCCCTGCCAGCTGGTCAGGGGAGCTGCTATGCAAAGATTAGTGCCAGTTTTCAACTGTCTTGGGTTGAATCACATCTAATTAATGAACCAATCAATTAATAGATAGACTATCTCTCGAAAGAAGTCTTCCACTCCCGTCCATGAGTGGGTTTCTGTAGCTCAGTGAAGGGAACTCAGCTAAGCGGGGGCTTCATTTGTAGGATAGTTGTTCTGTTTACATGAGAGGAGGGGGATAGATCGAGCAAGCTCTGAGCCCGTCACCACCAACTATTCTCATTATAAGCCATGACCATACATTGGCATTTTCCTTTCAGTTTTCTTCATTGCCCTTTCGAACAAATAATTAACCATGCAAAAATAACGCGGTATATTCTAGAACTCAATTTCTGTCTCTGTTTCCCAGAGTCCTTGGACCGTGCCCTGGGGTTGGCGTTGTGACAAGGAACCCTTGATGAGAATAATGCCTGATGCGGTGCGATTGTGTGCGGTTGGCCTTCCTCGCGTGCTTCTGTGTATGCACATCAATTACACACATTCGGCATAATTTGTCTTTTTAAAATCACACCTTCTATTTCACCCCAAGAAGATAAATGGATCCTGCCTTGGTCCCAGCTCCATTGATTTTTTTTGTGGTCCTATGGTGAAGCTATTATCTGCACTAATCTCTAACCCAGCTAGGAGCCAGACAGCCTTAGAATACAGAGCGCCAATTTCTCCTCCTTCCTCCTTCTTCTCGGAGACTACTATTGTTCTGACTCCCTTCCTCATCTCATTTTCAAGTGTGATTTGCATCTCATCCTGTGAGGTCCGTTCAGCCGACTCTGGGCAGATACCTGGCCCTGAGGGGCATGAGGAGGCGTCCCCTGGTGAAGCCAGAGTCTCTGAGGAGGGGGTCTGCATTGCCAGCTTCGCTCATGGCTCCCCTTCTTGATAGGCTGAAGCTTGAGCATGTAGCGGGGGGAGTACATGCCCTTCCTCTTACAGCTCTCCAAATGACTTTTCTTGGGGAAGGGGCTACAGAAGATGAGAACGAAGAGGGTGAGGGGTGTGGAGTTAGAGAGTTGGAAGGCTACAAGGCACATGGGCCGTATTTGATGATGGTATACTTTGAAGATAGAGGCAGCGGTCAGAGGGTCCTTTGCACCCATCTCCTGGAGTATTCTGTGGCTTTTCTGCTGCTGGGCCAGTGACAAAACTTAGTATTTGTATTTAATTCAGACATCGTGGTTTCCAGGGATGTTTATATTAATGTTGGAGGAATGCAATGTCACAGCACTGCATCCACCACCAGAGATTGAGCACCCTCCACCGAGTCTCTGGTTCCTTTCTCACCCTCCTTTTGTAGACAAACTCTCAGGGTCTGTGTGTTCACTGACCGTTGTTTAACACTGTTGCTTAGTTTCTTTCTACTCCATGTTTTGTCCTCCTTCCTCTGACTCACTTTGCTCACTCAGCACGACACCTTCTCCTTCCCTCCAAGTTGCAGTGAACCACAGGATTTCATCTTTTTATTTTTACAGCTGCAAACACAGGATCTTAAGAGACCACATGCCAATGTTTCAAAGGATTGATTAATTTTGATAATGTAAAAATTCAGTTCATTAAAATATTTCCAACAGTGCAAAGGGCAAATAGTAAGGAATAAATTGCTACTCACTGCTGAACCTTGGCCGAATGACTTCTCTGAGTACAGCTCGTTCTGCTTCTTGTGGAACCTTCCAGAGACAGTCTCAGCCTCAGGCAGGCACTCAGTTCTTTCCGTGGTCACCTCTGCTGATGTGCTCCCTTTTCCTTTTTAGGGAAACAATAATATATCTTTTAGATGATTCCATGCCAAGACCCATAAACCTGTCTCATTCTAAAGCACTGCATGCTCTTCTAATAAATGAATGTACAGTAACTTATTTAACTAATCCCCTATTAATAGTTATTTTGGTTATTTACCATCTTTGTACCATTAAAGAGAATATTGCACAAAAGATTTGAAAGCAGGGATGTGAGAAGATATTTGTACAAAAATATTCATAGTAACATTATTCACAATAGCCAAAAGGCAGAAACAACCCAAGTATCCATCAGGGGCTGAATGGATAAACAAAGTGTGGTATGTGCATACAATGAAGTGCTTTCGAGCCGTAAAAGGAATGAAATATTGATACATGCTATCACATGGATGGACTGAGAAGCATTATGCTAAGGAAAAGAAGCTAGACCCACTGGGCATAAATCTATGATTCTTCTTATAGAGGTCCTTAGGTGGGATAATTTCCAGAACGAACAGAATAGGGAGGCAACCAGTAGCGGTGGGAGGGAGGAGAGTTTAATGGGTACAGAGTTTCCTATTGGGGATGATGAAAAGATTTTGGATACAGGCAGTGGTGATGGTTATGTAATAAATGTGGATGTATTTAATGGCACGGAATAGACTTGAAAATGATTTATATAATCAATATCATGTTGTCTGACTTGTCCCACAACACACAGTGACAATAGAAATAGAATATGCTAGAAATAGAAATAGCTAGAATATGCTGCTGCAGCCTAAAACATAGAAACTCTTGGATGTCTGTGTGCTTGTACATTAGCGCGCTCACCAGTGACCCATGGGCACATTAGGAAGTGAGAGAGGGTGTGCCTTTTAGATTTTAATGTCTGATGACAAATCTTTCAAGACTATGCTAAAAACTATGCTGAACTGGTTTGTTTGCCCATCCTCAAGCCTATCCTCTCCCTTGAACACATCTTGCTTGTCCCTGTATTTTTTTTGCTTGCTTATTTCCACTCTGGAGAAGCCTGTGTTCCCTCTTCAACACATTTTCCTTCCTTTCTCTCCTCTCATACTTTCGTCACTGTCACTGTCATCCCGTTGCTCGTCAATTTGTTCGAGCACGCACCAGTAACGTCTCTCATTGTGAGACTTGTTGTTACTGTTTTTGGTATATCGAATACACCATGGGTAGCTTGCCAGGCTCTGCCTTGCGGGCGCGATACTCTCGGTAGATTGCAGGGCTCTCCAAGAGGGGCGGTGAAAGGCAAATGCCCCACTGCTGTGTTATCACTCCAGCCCCATATCTTTGTAAGCAAGTTTAATTCAATAAAAAAGTGCCTTGCTTCACCCCTGACCCCCAAATATGCTGATCTTTGAACTATAGGAGATAAGCCAGACACCAAGCACTGTCTGATACTAAATATTTTTATCTTGGCCACCCTGACAGGTGATGCCCTGTGCTCTTGCAGATTTCACTTGCATTTCTTTTGAAAACTCATGTCATAGGCCTGGTGAGTGCTAAAATCTCCAACAAACAGTGTAGGAAAAGCCTGGAGGCGAAGGGTGGGCTGGCTAGCTGGGGTATAAAGGTAGGTCTTATGACTCAGTTTACCACTCCCAGACTTGCTCTACTTTCACTTTTTTTTTTTGCTTTTTTTGGGTCACACCCGGGGCAATGCATAGGGGTTACTCCTGGTTCTACACTCAGGAATTACTCCTGGCGGTGCTCAGGGGACCATATGGGATGCTGGGATTAGAACCTGGGTCGGCTGGGTGCAAGGCAAACGCCCTACCCTATCGCTCTAGCCCCTCTACTTTCACTTTATTATATGAGTCATAGACCTTAAGGGAGGACTTCAGGGGTCCAGCTCCTAATGTGTCAGTAGTCCAGATGTCTCTATTTCCCCACAGCTAGTGATGGGACTCTCCTTCCTCCCTGACTGAGAAAGGCGAGTCTTCACCTAAAGCAGCTTCTGGGTTCCCAGCTCTTGGGAATATTCATCATTCACCATCTAAGGAACCCGAGCAAGTGCTGTCCTTGTAGCTCTTAGGACAATTACTGGCAAAAGTCAAGCCTGAATTCTGTGATGGTGGGTGGATTTTTGGATGAATTATCAGTGTATTCTCTAGTCACTATGTGTTTATTATCTTTTGATCTCAGAGGTCTCTGAATGGGACCCCCTTAATTCTGAGGACAGTGGACTAGCCCATTCTGGGGGTGCAGCCCGGCCCTGAATCAGCATAAGATGCGTAGACTCACCTGGCAGCCCCCCGTGTTCTTTCATACCTCAGAGCCTTGGCTCTGCCATTTATCACATCCACGTGTCCTGCTGTGAGATCACTCCTCCTGGATTCTAGCCAGAACGCCAGAGCCCCGTGATCAATCTGAATCCTAACTCACTCACCCGCACTCTAGTCATTCCTTCCAGCTTCCTGTCACTTCCTGGTTTGATATACAATCCGTTAAATATTTTTCTCCACTTTATGGATTAAAATCTTGATTAGGTCAGGACCAAGGGCAGTGTCAGGTGGTGACATCCAATTTCTCAAGGCTGACAGGATACAGTTATTTAACAGAATTATTACTAATGGAATGGCCGAGGTCTCAGCCACCCATCCTGTCCATGGCCAAATCATGAAGTTTGCTTGGGTGTTCTGCTAAAATCAGGGTGACTGGGACAACGGGGGGTAGGGCAGAAAATGTGTGGTACCATGGGGGACACTGAGAGCAATGCCTTGGAGCTGAGAGAAGACTGTTGCATTCACATATTCAGGTAAAATTTGAGGTTAATAATAACAAACCATTGTGTGCCTCCACTGTTAACTTATGTGCATGTGGTCGAGAATATTGAATGCTCCCGTATCCTATGGGGCAGGGGAAATGGTGTCCTATTTTACATATAATGACACTGAGGCATAGAGGAAGGCTAAATAGTTAGCTCTGAGACCTACTACCACATTTTAAACCCAATCAGCTGGCTCATAGCATGTGCCCTCACCCACCTTACTATCTAGTCCCCCAAAGCTCAACCCCATCACTCTATTGAGTGGATTTCCAAGAATGGAATATGCTCAGCATTGAGAAGGACTTGGGAAAAGTGGGGTATGGGCAGTGTCTCTGGAAGAGGAAGAGTCTTCTTTGGGATTGCCTTTCAGTCACATGGGTGGGGGAGGGTGAAAATGATTACCATTTCAGAAGGTGGCATTTTTGAGTCCAGTGGCAATGACAAAGGACCCAGTGAAGAACATCTGGGCCAAGTGAGGCTTCACCACGTGGGATACCTCCTACTCAGATCCATTGGAGAGAGGATGCTGGTCTAAAAGATGAGCTTGTGTGGTGCTTCTTTGCTTAAGTGAAGCCATCAACGTATAGGATGTTTTGTGATGGGATACAGAACATCCACGTGCCTGGGCACCAGCAAGGTAGTAAATGCTTTCACTGTGGGTTACCTCCATGGATAGATGTGGGACGCCTGGGTCTTGGCTTATCTCTGTGTCATTTTCTGTTGCCAAGTCATAGAGCCCCAGGCTGCCCAGGCAGTGAGCAGCAGCAGAAATCGGAATCCTCTGTTGGCGTGGGACTGAGGAGAACACAGTGGGTCTCAGCTTGGGCCACAGTTTAGATCCAGAGAAGGTAGAAGTCTCCTGACCAGTTCTCCACAGGAGGCGCTCAGGACCCCCTCAGCAGCTGCTGAAGTGCATATACAAGGCCCCCAGAAGTCTGCACAAGGGCAGGGCCCATGCTGTGATATTTGGATGGGTTTTTCCTGTGGTTCTGATAATCGTCAAAGTTTAAGAACTGCTGGTCTGGGCTTGACTCACAGACTTATCTCTTAAAACAAAGGGTGCCTGATGTAGAGCTGAGGAGACAGTCAGGGGCCTCCTGTAGTAGAGGATGCCAAGAGCAGAGAGGCAAGGCCGGGGCTCTCTGAGCTCCATTGGGGTGTCCACAGAGGAGGACTGGCCACGCCAAAGCTGCCCACACTGGCCTGGGAGAGCAGCGGCAGTAGTGGGGGTCCCCACCTGGGACCCTGCAGCCTTCCCCAGTAGCCAGCTTCTCTCCCAATGACACATCCCTTAACCTCGCTCTAGCTCAGTTTTTCTCCCAGATTTATTAAATTGCCCCATGGTCTCTTTGAAACACACATTTCGCTCTTTTGTCTCTATGTCTCGATGCTTTTTCTACTCTGAAGTCCATGTTCTTCTCTCTTGAACATGTACTTCCAGTCTTTCTCTCCCCTCACATCTTTCTATGTAAGTTTCATTCAATGAACACTATCTTGCTCCACACACACAAAAAGATGAAATTTAAGTGCAATTTTGCCCATCCTTCAAACATGTTATTTACAACAAAGACTATTCTGATTATGCTTTAAAGAAATTTGTTTGTGTGTATGAAATGGATGCAAGTCCATTATTTTTTTTCTTTTAAAGTCAAGTAATATACAAAAGTCCCCACTCCTAAAACATTTTAAAAAGGAAAAGGAAAAAGTTACAGTTCTATATGGGGAAGAAACAATTAACATGTAGTAAAATCATTGCATATCTCTCTGATAGAAGGATAGCTAATTAGGTAGATTGAAACCCTTTTACAAAAATAGAACCTTACGGTACACATTTTAGAATTAAAAGCAACATGTTTAGTATGATTTGAATCTAATAGGCAAAAAAAATTAAAATGAGACTGGAAAAATTGCTAAAGTTCAGCACTCTTTTTCTTCATTACATTTATTTCAATTTCAGAGATCACTTTCTGTAGAGTTATTTATTGGGGAAATGGAGAATTATTTGCAGTTCGAAACTTTCTCAGTGGCTGTGAATGTTCTTCCTCCTCCCTCTGTCTCTGGATACTTGGGCCCCGCCAGGCTCCTGAGGCGACTGTATTTCTCTCGAACGCCAGCCTGGACCCCTGAGCGTTTCTGCTTTCCCTACTCTTTGTACACGGACCAGCTGGGAGCATTTGCATCCTGCACGGGGCTAAGGGCTTTCCCACCGCCCCTACTGCTCTTCCCTGTGGGATCATTATTTTACGGTGATGATTCTCTAACCTGAGAGTGTGCCCGAGTCCCTTGGGCATTTGGTTTAAATGTGAATTCAGTGAGTCTGTGCAAAGCATCCACACCTCTGACTCGGTACTTCTGCGGTCCAGAACCACACTTGGGTAGAAAGTTGGCAGGTTTTTATTACTTCTAGGTTGGCTGGATTCTTTCCTGCTCTCCCTGTCCCCTGCCTCTCTTCCTCCCGGTGCGCTGCTCTCAGACTCTCCACCTTCCTGAGAGACTTGGGTCTTCCTGTCCACATGCATCTAGGTAGGCCAGCCACTGGCCTGGTGGCACTGGTCACATGCAATCCCTTGCTCAGAATTGGGAGAGCCTGTTCGGGTCACTGAGGCAGCAGCAGCCTTCGGGGCTGTGGTGTCCAGCGAGGCCCCGGCACTCCACAGCAGCGCTCCCAGTTGTGTGGAAGCATAAGTCTCCCCCTTGGTGGTGGGTTGTTATTTCTCCTAGATTTTGCTTCCTGGTTCTATTTCCTTTTCTTCGTCTTTAATAGCCTTGCAAGCTGCAGGCAGGCACAGATGGACCTCTGTGTTCAGGGGAGAGAGGATGCTGGGATGCCATGGAGGTGTGGGGACTCCCTTGATGCTCCCACCCACTGTGACCTGTCACTGGGCCATGGCCCTGCCCTGGCAACTTCAGTGCCGCTCTGGTGGTGCTCAGAGCCTGCCTCCTCATCCCTAAAGGGATCAGCAGGCAGCAGGCAGCACGGTGCCCAGCAGTGGGGGCCTTAAGCTGCTCAGCAGTTTGCTGTGACCCACCACCCACAGGCGTGCCCCTGTGCAGGCAGAGAGCATCCTCCGATGAGCTGTCAGGATGAGCTGCCAGTATCCCTCCTGACAGCAGCTGGTGCGGAATGTGAGAGGCACCTCACCTGGGAGCCTGGTGGCAGACTCGCTGTCCCTCCACCCGCACCCACAGTCCTCCGAGTGACCCTCGGGGGCTACGCAGATATCCCGAGGGCAGTGCTGTGAGGACTATGACCTTGTCCCCCAATCCCCTCAGGGCCTGAGAAGGCCTGGAGGTGTGTCCAGGGCCACGTGGTATGAGCGAGGGACCGAGGCGGTGTGACCCTGCCCTTCCCAGGCTGGTGCAGAGCTGGCCCAGGCCCCAAGCCTGAGAGCGCGTCCTGCCTCCCCGGGCCCAGCCTCCTCCTGCTGGCCAGGGAGACCGGCACTTCCCTTCCTTTTCTCTCACCAGCAGAATAAAGAATCTCCCTCAGAAAGCGCTGCCTGCGTCTCTTTCGTTCATGTCTCCCCTAGAGATGTCCGCTGCTCCTTTCCCAGGACCTCTGCCAGGAGGACCACTCGCTGTGGGTGCCTCCAGACTGTCCCCCCCCCAACCCTGGCCCTGGCCCTGGCCCTGGCTGAGGCTGTCCCCGCCCCTCCCTGGCCCTGCCAGGCTGCAGGATGAGCTTGCAGTGTGAGGGGGAGGGCGAAGGCTGACTTTTTCCTCAGGCAGATTGGGAAAGACCATTTGCATTTAGGCCTTACCTCCTAGAATGAAAAGAAGTTATTTTTATGAGTAAATATCTGTTACTGAATTTAATAGACATACAGGGCACGTCTCCTTCTTTGGCCTCGGGTCTGGGTGGCCTGTGTCTCCTGGGTGCCTGCCCTCAGGCCTCCCCGGCACCTCTGCTTCTCCCAGCCCTGTGCTCCTCATCTGCCTTGGTTGTCTCTCCCAGCTCTGTCACATATAACATGAGGGAAGGGAAAAAGCAAAGAAAACAGAAGAGAGATTTTCCAAGAGGGGAAATCAGATTTATCCTGAGGTAATTAAATGTGTAGGAAACGGAGAACAAAAGATTACAAATAGTGTGTGTACGTGTGTGTGTGTGTGTGTGTGTGTGAGAGAGAGAGAGAGAGAGAGAGAGAGAGAGAGAGAGAGAGAGAGAGAGAGAGAGAGAGAGAGAGAGAGAGAGAAAGAGGGGGGGACAGAGAGGGAGATAGAGGGAGAGAGGGAGAGAGAGATCACCTCTGAGAGATGGAGAAAGAGGGAGAGAGGGAGAGAGAGGGAGAGAGGGAGAGAGAGAGAGGGAGAGAGAATAAACTGTTATTTCTCAGGCAGTCAGAGGTTCTGAGGGATCTGGAACTCGGGGTCAGTAGGTGAAGCCATCCATGTGCTGGGGATCAGTGCTCAGGCACCCAGGTACCCGTATAGCACGTGGGGAATGGCTCTTGCTGACCGCTCTCTGCTCTCACATCCCTGAGGACTGACGTCCCTGTCAAGGCCCCCGGAAGACCCCTGTGAGCCCAGCAATGTGGGTGAAGCTTTACACATTTATGTGTCTCATCAACTAGGGCTTGGAGACCTTGGGGTGTGTTGAGTCTTTCACTGTGGCCCTTGTCCGTGACCGCCTTGGGGCCTGGACATTGTGGCTACTCAGCAGGCATTTTGAATGAATGAATGATTGGGTGAACGAAGGGTACAGGAAGCTCCCGCATTCAGACCCGTTTAGACATGCTCTGCTGTCTCTGTCAGGCCTGGCTCAGGTGTACATCGGGAGGTGGGCACGGCAGGTGTCTGGTGAGGAGAGGAGAGGGAGTTACAGTGAGTGCAGGTGAGCCGGAGGTCAGCGCCATCTTGTCCACCTTAAACAAGATACTTGGTCTCAGGACTGTGTGGCCGGTACAGAATGGCCTTCAGTTACTAGGATGGTGGTACTGAGCAGGGCCAGCATCTTGGGGTGTGCTCTTGGGGTCCGGGGAGGAAACAGCGACTCTTTTGTGTCTCCCGTCCTTGGGCCTTTCTACCTGAGCTCCTTCCCTCACACTCAGCCTCCCTCTCCTTCAGCCTCCAGCTCAGACACCACCGTCCTCAGCTCCTGCCCCTACAACCCCCATCCTCAAGGACCTGCCTGACTTCCCTGTGGGCTCTTCCTGCTCCCCCCAGCTCCCAGCAACCCTTTTCCCTCAGAGCAACTCCCAAACCTGACATAGTGTAACACAACCACCCACGGCTGTTGGCTGCTCTCGCCTTTCCTGGGACCTGCCTGCCCAGAACCCACCCAGGGGATATTTATTCTCATGCCAGCTTCTGACCCAGTTCCCTTCACTTTTCTGAAGCTGAGGCTTCTGGGAAGTCTCCTCACTCAGTGCTGGTGTGCCACTGCTTGTTGGATGTAACCCCAGGTGATGGTGTTTGGAGATGAGTCCTTGGGAGGTGATGCACGAGGGGATGAGGACCCCGAGGAGGAAACCATTCTTTCATGCTTAAGGCTCCCAGGATGAAGCATGTAGCACTGCACAGACCCTGGACTGTTTCCAGGAGGGATAATTGACTTTTGAGGCTGCCTTGACTCTATGATTTTGAATGAAGGCAAGGGTGAGGGTTTGCAAAACCATGCCAGCTTTAAAGGCTGGCGTTACTCTTGTTCACCTCTGTCCAAACACGGACTTGCAGATGAGTATTCTAGAAACTGCCATCTTTCTCCCTTCCAAATCACAGAAATAAAATATACCTCTTATTGAAAACATGGTAGATATGGGAAATATTAAGAAAGCATGGAGATCACCTCAGAATTCTTCCCCCCTAGAGATAATTTCTGCCAGCTTGGTGGTGTATTTCATTTTAGTATTGTGTGTGTTGATCCCATTGTAAGCAATTTTATATCCCTCATCCATTGAATCGTACATCATAATAATTTTCCCTGTCATTAAATTTATTTGAAAACATCATTTTTAATGACTGTATAATATTCAGTCTCGTGGCAGATTTATAATTTATGTAACTGTTTCTCCAGTTTGAGCACTTGTATTTGTGCTCATTTGTGGATATTTTAAATATTTTAAATATCCACAAATAAAGCTGCTCCTAGCATCCTCCTGCATAAATCTTCGGGCACTTTGTGACTCATTGTCAATGACAGGCTCGCAGCTGTGTGATGGGGATTTGGGATCCATCATGGGGCTTGCATGGCTTTTTCCATGCCTTCTTGTGGGGGACAAAAAGAACCTCACGTGACAGTTATGTACAGTCCATGTGCTTGTTCCAGCACCTTCTGTTGCACTGAGCACAACTCATTCTCAAATCTCAGCTGACTGATCATTTGCTGTCTGTTTATTGATTGTGCCCATGCGTGTCAGTGTTTTACGTATTATTTTCATGTGTTCTGTTAGATTAAGGCTAGTCCTCTTTTCCCAAACATGTTACAAATATTTTTCCCAGTTGGTTACTTGCCATTCAGTTTTCATAACAATCTCATTGAAATGTAATTCATTGTGCCACACAGTCCACTCCATTGTGAGTTGTGCAGTTCTGTGGCAGCCTTCACCACAGACAATTTGGCAACCTTGTCATTATCCCACAAAAGAGACCCCGTACCATCTGCAGTCACTCCCATCTCGCCTCAACACCTTCTCCCCTCTGCCCCTGACCCCCACTCCTTTTCTTCTATTCTCTGTGGGTTACATCTCCTGGGCATACTGAACTGGAATTACACAGTAGATGGTCCCAGACTGCAGCTGTTTCATGGTCTCCATTTGCCACTGAGTATCACTTAGGAGATTATTTTTTCTTTTTGGGTCACACCCAACGATACTCAGGGGTTAGTTCTGGCTCATGCACTCAGGAATTACTCCTGGCGGTGCTCAGGGGACCATATGGGATGCTGGGAGTCGAACCCGGGTTGGCTGCGTGCAAAGCAAACGCCCTACCTGCTGTGCTATAGCTCCAGCCCCACTTAGGAGTTTTAATAGCAGGAGTCTTACATTTGTATCTTCTGAATAGTTTCCACTTCCCTTTTGTGATGCTGCCTCTTTTCTTCCAGGGATTTTTATTCTTAGTCTGTCCTTCAGTTAAATTTACTACTGTATTTTCTGCTAGCTTTTAAAACGGCTTCACTGACATTAGAATAGTTCGATCTTAAAGTAATATGTGGATGCAGTGCTTTTTTAAGTGATTTTCATTTTTATATAATTCTTTTACCAGTCTGGCCTGGATTTTAGTAAAAGTTCTGGGGTGAGAATCTAGTTTATTTTCCCCCCAATAACCAGTTGTCTTGGTGTATTTCTGTCTCATGTACTTGTACTATTTTCTGTATAATTTATTAAAATTTTAAGTATACTTGAGTTTATTTCAAGACTTTTCATCAATGATTATATTATTGCTGTGCTTTTGCAAATCTAATAGCTGTAAACTAAGGCACCGACTTGTGTACAGATCTCTCTGTTTTTTTACAGAGTCTTTTATTCCTTTGCCCATTTGTTTACCAGAACATCTTTTTTTGTCAAGTTTCTCTTCTCTTTAACAACATCTCCCCCCATCAAATAGCCACCAATAACTTTATTGGTCCTGTTTTAAATTTATATTTTAATTTGGTACTTGATGAAATTTAGTCTTCTATTCAGGAGTATATCTCCCCATTTTATCAAATCTATTTTCTATATTTTAGTAACATTTAATTTTTTTATTTTGCAGTCACAATTTAGAGCTATTCTTATTCTTCTGATTGCTTGTGATATTTTTTATTGCTGTTGTGAGTGGATTTTAGAACTAGTTATTTCTGGTATTAAAGAAGTTTCTTTTTTCTCCCTTTGTAATGGACTATAGACCACTTTTCCAATTATAAGATATTTTCCAGTTGTTTCCTTTGCAATTTCCATGCCTCTAATCATACTGTCCAAAGCAATAGTTATTTCTTTCTTCCTTTCTAATAGTTGCATCTCTAATTTCTGTTTCATTTCTTATTGCCTTGGCCTGATCTACCAGAAAAGTTGTAAAGCATTAGTTGAGAGGGAACAGCTTGATTTTATTTCCAATTTTAATAGAACTGACTTCAGTTATTTCATTATTGAGAATAGTGTAGATTTAAAGCAGAAAACTAGGAAGAAAAATGATGTATATTTACTTAAAAGAATAGAGAAGAATATCTCCAGTTGGTTTTGAGATAAGCACATTTTCCTTGTTCAATTGACATGAAATCTTGAGTAATATGAATACAAATACAGAAAACTATATTTCCACCTTTTAGATGAAACTTGTCTTGGTCAAGGTAAATGTATTTGTTTCACAGTGCTTTTATGCAGAAGGGCACATCTGTATTCATATACAATAGTTTTCTTTTGTTTTTCAGTTGTATAGGCATAGTTTGTAGAAGGTCTTACTAACTTCATAAAATGAGCTAGATCAAGATTTATACTTTTTTTAATGCCTGGGACAGTTAACACGATTTACTATAGTGTGATGTGAGCTCTTAGAAAGAATGCCCTATAAAAATTATCTTAAATCTTCCTCAACTGTAAATTTGGTGATTTTTAAAATTCTGCTCTCATAATTGGTGTCTTAAGATTTTTATACATTCCTGCACCCCAAGTTGATCATTTACATTTTCTAGGAAAACTGTCCAATTTGGTGAGATTTCTCAGTGTGAAAGCAGAGTGCCTTCCACAAGATTTTTGGAGGCAGAATAAAACCTTCCCTGTTGTGTTTCCTTTCCGGAGACTTGCATTATTTGTCTCCTCTCATTTTTATTATTTACCATCTTCTGAAAGAGAACTGTCCATTTCAATGGCTCTTATCACTCACCTCCAGCTCTCTTGCACCCTTCAGTTCTTCCTTTTGATTCATCACCCAGTTAGGTAGAGTGTGTTTTCGAGCAATACTTTCTTTTCTAAATGATACATGTTATAATTTTCCAGTTCCTGGGCGTTCTGGAAATGTCTTTTGTTGCTCTACATTTAGACAATGTGTTAGCTGAATCTAACATCTCTAGGCACAACCAATTTCTGCAGAACTCAATGAGCATTGTTGTCTGCTGCCTTCCTTCCCTGCCTTTGTGTGGTTGCCCAGGTGGTCTGACCCTCCTTCTTCATGAACTGTCTCCTTTTGTTGTTGTTGTTGTTGTTTTGGTTAGCTTTCCTTCCTGCCTGAATACTGGTAGACTTTTTAAAAGTCCTTTTAGATAATAATGGGAGGGACTTCAAACCCAACGCATTAAGTATATTTGTCAGTGTGTGTGTGTGTGTGTGTGTGTGTGTGTGTGTGTGGTGCTTATGTGAGTGTGCTTTAGAGAAAAGGCATTCAATGTGATGGAAATGTAAACATTTTCATTTCCTAAAAATAAATATTGCAATATTTATAGTACGATTAGTACAATTATTGGGGTACTTGCCTTGCATGTGTCCCGATGCAGGTATGATCCCTGGCTTCATGAGGTCTCCCGAGCACCTCTATGGTGACTGGTGGTCCCTGACACTGAAGGGTTGAACAACCTTAAGTCCTCGCATCGAATCAGTGGCACAGTGGGCAGAGTGTCACTGAGAGTGATCCCTGTGCTCTCTGAAGCCCCGTGACTGGGAGGCACCCCTCAAAATAAATCAAGGAAATCTACCTTTACATAAGAGACTTTTCTCTTCCTGAAACTGTTGACCTTTGGGTGTACTCAGTCATTACGCAGGAGACCATCCTGTGCATAGTAGGGCAGCCTCTCCTCGTGAGACACCAGGCTCCACTCCTCCCCTCAGGCTGTGACACCCCAAATGTTTCCAGAAGGTTCTGAGTGAAGGTTCCCCAGGGGGACACTGTTTCTCCTGCAGGTGGCAGAGCCGGGCAGGAACTTGGTTTGGAGCTCAGGCGTGGGAGCAAAACATTTTCCCTCTCTGACTTCTGTCTGACTTTTCAGTTGAAATTAAAACACACACACACACACACACACACACACACACAACACAACTGATATACGCCCCAGTTTGTGTTTTTCAATTCTGCTCTGTGATTTTCTAATTGGCAGAAATCCCATGAGAATGTGGTGCTTCAGCAAACTGGGTGTTGGAGTTTTCCTTGCCTCGTGTTTCTGGTCTTTAGTGGGTGTCTGGAAGAAGCTGTGTCAGGTACTAGCCCTGTTTCCCATCATCTTTCTTCACTGTGAATTTTCTCCGAGTGCAGTTTTATACCCGAGCTCCTTTTTAAAAAAAGAATGATTTGTGTTTCTTAGGGGAATGGTTTTCAATACAAATGCTGGAGTTTCCAGTGAATCTGTCACCAGTTCAGGCTGTAGTTGGGATGTCCAAGGAAGGCATTTATCCTGGGACTCACTGAAAAGTGGCCTCTATGGGAAACTGAATGGTCACCAGGCTGCTTTCTGGGTGCCATGCACTGGGCCCGTTGTGCCCGGGCACTTGCACCAATGACATGACAGCTGAGCTAAGCCATTAGCTTAGAAAGAAGTGTGGGGCCCTACGGATGCCATGTGAAGATGGGCTGGCCGCAGCACCCCCCGAAAAAGCACACACACCCTTCACAGTAGGATTGGTTTCCGCTCGCACATGCTCTGTGGTGCCATGAAGACTTACATTCCCATCTTTCCTATCCCAGGGAAGGGCAATTTTTTGTTTTCTTTTAACTTTTCCCAAAGTAGCACTGCACTATAGCCCTGTCGTCCCCTTGTTCATCGATTTTTTCAAGTGGGCACCAGTAATGTATCCATTGTGAGACTTGTTGTTACTGATTTGGGGCATACGGAATATGCCCTGGGTAGCTTGCCAGGCTTTGCCATGCAGGCAGGATACTCTCGGTAGCTTGCCGGGCTCTCCGAGAGGGATGAAGGAATCTAACCTGGGTCAGCTGTGTGTAAGGCCCTAGTAACATTTAAAAATTTTTCATTTCTATCCTAATGTAAAAATAGCCAATCTGCCCACCCCAACTCTGTTATATTCCCCAATACTTTGATTTTCAAAAATTTTTGCTCCAATTTTTAAATTGCAGATTTATAATGCTGTATTTAAGCATATAGTATACATCAGGTATATTATACAGGGTACATAGTATAGTAATATACTATACATTATTAGATATATAGTAAAAATATATACCATATCATATATATTATTTGTAGATAATATATTTAATATGATCATATCATATATACCATAGAAAATAATAAGTACCTACACATGTATTTGAATTTTTGGTTAATCCATATCATGTTTGCATTATTACATCTGCATAACTACTTTCAATGCAGAGCCAAGTAGAAGTACTTATATAATTATGATATTTTTAATATTCATTTTATAAAGCTAATAATTTTCTCATTACTTAATTTTTTATCTAGTGTCAATGTTTTTTCTACATCTCAATAAGAAAATCTTCCCAGTAATAGCCCTGTTGTTTTCCCAGGGCTGCTGTTGGAGTCCCAATGACATTCTGGTTTATTTATTTTGTGTTTTATTCGGTCTGGCTTTCTTTCTTAATTGGAATTTTTTTTTTTTGTATTTTAATTTTTGGTCACACTAGCAGTGCTCATGCCCAAGGTTTACACCTGGCTCTGGGCTCAGGGATCACTCCTGGAAGGGCTCATAAAACCATATGAGGTGCAGGAAACAAACCCAGGTCATCTATATGCATGGAGAGTGCCTTACCTGCTATGCTATCTCTCCTGCCCCATTAATTGGAAGTCTTTGAAGATTTTTTTTTATTATCCTAAGATTCTAAGATCATGTTTCTTTCGTGTGTTTATTTTTTAAATATGAATTAACTGGGTGCTCCCCGGGTATTTCAGTTTGGTGCCTGATATTTTTTGTCCTAAGACAATTCATTTTTTTTCTCATATCATTTCTATTACATTCTTAAACTCATTAATCAGACGGATGGCATTCTGGCTGCATCCTTTATTTTTTATAAATAAACTTTGAATAATTTTTCAGTGCTAATTTTTTTTGGTTCCATGCAGGTGATTTTTTCCAGCTTTGATACATTGATTTCGTTTCGCTTTTATTTTAATCTTCTCAGACCTATTTCTTCTCCTAGTTTCCTATTCTTTGTTCACAAGTGTAACATCTTCCTATCTCTCGGAGGGATTTATTTTTAATTTTAGACATTTTCTTAATTTTCTGCTTTGCTGCTGCTGCTTCTTGCAGGTTTTGGTCTCCCGGGCTGCGGGCTCCACCTCACTTCCTGAGCGCCCAGACCATCTGTTCATGCTTGAGCCTAAGTGAGTGCCTGGGTTTGCTGGGCACCATGTTGGGTGGTGTCAGTTGGCAAGAGGCCCAATTCACTGGAGTCCGTATTCAGGCTTCTCTTCTCTGATCCCTTCCAAGTCTCAAGAAAAGATTCTCCAGTCCACCTGATGTGCTCTGCTGAGTTTATTTGGCGCAGAAGCCAGCCTGCCTGTGTACCGCCTCCCCCTCCCCCTTGCCCCTTCCTCCGAGCATTCTGGCGATAGCAGCTCGGAGCACCTTCAGTGTGGGTGTCCTCTCCTCCCTCCCAAACTATAGCCGGACCATTGTGGCTGAATCTTCTCGCTAGTGTTTGTTGCCCATGGAGAGGTCACATGATTTTTTTTTTTAATCTATCGATATTGAATGTCAGGGCTGCTGGGAGCAGAAGTCCATGCGTCTGATGACCTACTCACACATTGGGTCAGAAGAAGGACCTAAGCGCCCCCACCATGGGAAAGGAGAAGAGCTGGTGGGTTTCTGGGCAGCTTTCCGTTTGCGTAGAGGGGTGGGCATTGCTTGGGGACTTTCTTTCCCAGAGTGTGAGACCCTCTGAGTCTTGAGTTTGGCTTACAGCAGGGGGATTGACCTGGAAATCTCCAGCCCAGATTCATGTGCAACACAAGGGCCCGTGTGCCCATGGGGGAGGCCAGTGCCCCTTGGATGGTGCCCCAGATTCAAGGACCCCAGCAGGAAACATGGTGGGCAGCTACCCACCTGGGTATGGGCTGCAGGATGAATTAGGGACATGTGTCCAGCCTCCAGGGGCAGGTGACTGAGTTAAGAGCTTCTGTGAGGGACTGGAGCAATAGCAGAGTGGGTAGGGCATTTGTCTTGCACGCAGCTGACCCGGGTTCAAATCCCAGCATCCCATATGGTCCCTGAGCACTGCCAGGAGTAATTCCTGAGTGCAGAGCCAGGAGTAACCCCTATGCATCGCCGGGTGTGACCCCCCCAATAAAAGCAAAAAAAAAAAAGAGCTTCTGTGAAAGGGACTCTGCTAACTCTGCTCACCCACCCCTGGGATTCCCCTGACAAGAGTGCTCCCTCTCCCTGGGCGTGGCTGTCCTTCCGGGAATATGGCTGATAGCCTTGAAAAATGGGACACTGCCTGGACTGCCAGCTCTGAATAAATTGTTTGCAAATAGATTGAGAAAGGCGATTCGGAAACGAAGACTAATAAATCACCAGCTATTTCCTGTTGCATCCTAAAGGTTCCATCCTAGTCCACCATGCCCCGCCTTGGCCTCTTCGGGCTCAGTAATATGTTAGAGATTCTGAGAATTTAGTTGCCGGGAGGGTCTCATGGTTGGAGCGTGGTTGGAGCAAAATGCCTCCCCGTGTAGCAGCCGCCGCAGAGAAACGTGTGCGGTGAGCTCCCTCACACCATTAGTGTCAAACCCTCGTCAATATTTAAACATTCATTATTCAGAATTTCATTTCTCGGCATCTCTCTCTCTCTCTCTCTCTCTAACTTAGAGAAAGAAAAACAAGGTTAGCAACTGTATTCTGTTTTTCTGCAGAAAAGAAATGAGCCACTTCAAAGCTGGACTGATTTACTGGATAAATATATATTTAGGCATTTGGGGATTTTAAATGTATATGATTTAGCAGAGAAATAGGGGGCATCGTTCAGAAACCACTATGCAAAGATATATTGACACAATTTCCACAGTATGGTTATGTGTCTGATAAATCAGCTGCTCTTTCAGACCTTCATGGTCCACTGGCGAGAAAACCCCGCCTCCAGCTGGGCGGGCCAGGGCCAACTGGGCTCTGAGAAGAGGAAGCAGCTGCAGGGGGCCTTGTGGGAATCCTGGATTTGCCAGGGAGGGGCCACTCCAGAAGAAACATCTGTAGTGGGATTCAGAAGGCTGTGAGAAGCAGGTGCTGTCTGCCCGGTGGGAGGGCAGGATACTGACACCCCGTGCAGGAAAAGGGGGTGGTGGACTATGGTGAAGAGTCACTTGAGTGTGATGCTTGCTCCTGGGTCACCAGTCCCAGCCACAGGTCACTGCACGGAGTCTGCTGTGGGCTCGGCCCAGGATGTTCCCATGCAAGCTCCCCGGCTCCTGATAGGGTATTTTTCAAGATCCTTGTGGGGGGCAAGTGTGTATGCAGGAAGTTGGGGGGCTCCTAGCTCTAAGTGCAGCAGCTTATCACTAGGAACCTTATTCTTTTGGTCTAGGGAGGGGTGCCCAGTAGTTGATTCTTGACCAATGGGGTCAGCATTTTAATGTGATGAGGATGTGGTAATTTTGGGGATTGCCCAGGTTAACCCAGCACTGCAGTGCTTGGGGCTCCCCAGAGACACCCTGGGGTTCGAGGGCCTTATGTACTCCCTAAGCCCTGTGCTATCTCCCTGGCCTCGGTTGGAGCCTTTTTAATCTCTCCTGGAGGTGAATCCTGAGTGATGGTCCCTGAGGAGGACTTACGGCTGGAACGCAGGACAGCTGGCAGGCAGGCTGAGAGGCGCTGCAGAGCGATGTGAGATCCCGGGAGAGCCAAGGCTGAGAGCGAGAACATGGAGAAACTCTTCCCATTGGGCCCAGCGCCTGCAGGCACACCCCCTTCCTGCTCTGCTCACAGCCGCATCCGGGGCTGCCCTGAGCTTGCTTCCTGCACAGTCACCGGTGCACATTCTTCTGACCCCATCGGGGTGCAATCACATGGCTTGAGCCCCAGGGGTCTGTGTCCACAGTTGCCCGAAACTAACGCCCTCGCCTCTGCTGTCCATCACATCTGTGACTCCTGGGGCCTGTCAGGAAGCTGCTGTCACTTGGCAGGGGTGGGGACGAGCCAGGAGGGGGGGATGTGTCCTTCTGCTCCTCAGAAAGGGGTTTTCTGCCCAGTCCCACAGAAGGATGCTGGATCTGCATGGGAGCAAAGTTTCTTTCTCTAAGTCAGTCTCTACCATAATTGCATGCAATAGTAAATAGAATTAGGGAACGTTAATTACCTTCAATTAGGGGGATCTTTTGTTCATGAAGCACAACCTGGAGGTAATTGAGGAGGAGGTTGAAGTCCTGCCGTTCTGTGCTCGGACACGGCTGCCCACTCAAGACTGCTGCTCTCCGCCACACGCCTCACAGTGTGACTCCATGGCAGGGCACTGTCAGCCGGCTGGATGCCAGCGGCTCTGCTGACTGGGCGTGTCCTGTCTCCACAGGTGCCCTTGTGTGGGGGCACTCCTCAGAGACTGCTCTTGGCATCTTTGCCCACTGCAGCCATGCGCCCATGGGGAGGCCCACCTGAGTGAGCCAGCGCTCTGCCATGCCCCTGAGAAGAGGAAGCTGGTTTCTGGGGAGAGAGTCGAAGTACCTGATCAAGTGTGAGGCATGGAGGGCCCGTGTGCATGGAAACCCCATCTGAGCTCACAGTCAGTCTCTCTCCATCCTTCCATCCTCCTTCCCATGTCCTCTCTCTCCGTCCATCCACTGACTCCACAAACTGGGTGTCCTCCTCTGGGGCTGGAGTGATAGCACAGCGGGTAGAGCGTTTGCCTTGCACACGGGCCGACCGGGGTTTGATTCCCAGCATCCCATATGGTCCTCTGAGCACGGCCAGGGGTAATTCCTGAGTGCAGAGCCAGGAGTGACCCCTCTGTGACACAAAAGAGTAAAACCACTCCTGACCCCCCAAGGAGCTGACGGTTGGGTAGGGAAGCAGATATTCCAGTGGCAGGAAGACCTTGGCTTGCGGAGGGCGGGCTTGCTAACCGTGGGCGAGTGGGCTCTGCTTAATGACAGTAACGCATTCTGAGAAGTGGGTCATTTTCTCCTTGTGCCAAGGCCCAGGGTGTAATTTGACCAGTCAAGACCCATGGTCTACTATGCAGCCGGGTTTTGTGGTCTGGCCTGTCTGTTTTTCTGCTCTTTAGACCTTTTCTTCTCATGCTTGAGTCTTCCTTCCTGTGTCGTAGCCCCCACTTATGTATTTTTTTTTTTTTTTGCCTGTGGCCTTCATGGAACATCCTGAAGGCCCAATAGGAACCATATGGCTCCTACTGAGACTTACTGGCCTGACCCTTGGACACCTCTGTGGTATGTGTGGTCCTTTGTCGACCAGAGATTAGCAGCCCATGGCTGTAAGTTTTAAGGGGAGTGGGTGGGCTGCTTTGGACTGGCTAGTCATGGAAACAGCATAATCACCCTCTCCTGGATATCAGGATGGGGGTCAGTATCCCCTGTCAGTGCTCTCTCTCCTTAACTATTCCATGCGGCACTGTGCTAGCTTGCTGCCCTGTGGTAATTACTGTGTCCTGAGAGTGGCCAGTGGTCAGCACTTGTCCGTCTCTGCTGTGCCACCTTCTACTTTAGTACCACCCCTGTAGATGCAAGGGTCCCCCTCGTTAAGGTGCTGTGATAGAGTGACTGGGACGTGTCCTCTAATCTTCCCCTGAAAAGCTGAATGTGGGTGGGGGGCCACTAATCTCTGATCCCTGGGATTCTTGTCCTGTTTCAGAAACTTCTAGAATGGCAGGTTCTGGTAGCCAAGTCGGGAAACTCTAGTGTGGTGGGGATAAGCAGGAGGTTGGTTCATGGTTCTAGGTAGCAGATGAGGGTCCGGGGCTGCAGTTTAGGCTGGTGGGCAGCAAGCCTTACCCGGCTTTAACCACCACACAGAGAACAGGTCCCGTTAGGGCAGCAGAAGAGAGCTTGGGGATGGAAACCAGTGTCGGCTTGTTCTGTCTGCAGACTCCGAGGATGGGGCGTGCCTGGTGGAGAGGCGGCCGCCCTCGCCCGGGGCCCGGTAATGAGAGAATCCCGGTGCTGGGGAGTTAGAGTAACTGCTCAGGCTTGGAGCCAAATAGGGTGCTGGGCGCAGCGAATCTGGAGACTCAATCTCCTCGCCCCAGATGCGTGCTGAAAATGAAAAGTCTGCTCTGCCTTTCAACTCTCCATGAGGCAGGAGCGGGAGGGGGCTGAGCCTTGGCCTCCGGAGAGGATGTGATAGAATTCTCCGTGGTCTTGGCTTTGAAAGCGGGAGAAGGTTCAAGCCCTCGGGGTGATGTCCCTGGAGGATCACTGTTCTTTGCAGAAAAAGCACTCGTTAGGATTGTCAGGGAGAAAATCGGTGGTTTTGCATGAACTTGCGTTTGAAAGGTCATGGCTGCTTCTTTCCAACGTAAAAAGTGGAGGGATGTACTGGGCGATTCCTAATGTAAACGTGGTGCAATTTACTGTGCCATGATCAGGGACAACATCAAATTTTTATCTCTCCTCTGGACCCCATCCCTACCACACCACACTGTTTCCTGTCTGGGAGGCTGGGGAGGGGGATGTTATGGGTAAAATATAGTAAATGAACAGTGAAGAGTTTGCGCTGTGTCTGGGGGTTTCTCTGGGCCACAGTCTCCTTGAGCATGTCAAGAGGAGCGACTTTGTGTATCCGTCACCCCATGATGCCTACACTTCCACTGCTTGGACCATCTACAGAGATGACCTAGAGGAGTTGAACAGCTAACCTTAGAGTCACTTTCTGCTGTGACTTTTATCCAAGCCTACCCTTTATTCATCATGATGATTGTTCACACCCTCCAGCACCCCCAAATGAAGAGACCCAGGCACATCTGGCCCCATCACAGAGTCCTGGTGTGACCTCCTTCTTGTAAGGCAGGAGGGGAAAGGTGGCCATTGGTGGTTCCAGATGGTTGGCATCTGTGGCTCATGTATTCCCTTTGTGGGCCAGAGGCTCGAAGGCTGATTGGCAGGCATCCAGTGGAGAGGTTGGCCCGCTCCTCCGCCTGCCCCCGTGCCTGGGCTGGCCTGGGCATCCCTTGACCACAGGGCATAGAACACCTAATCATCTCCTTCCAGAGCAGGTGCCACCTCCTCCTGTCTGGGAGCCCAGAACTGCTCTGGAAGATGTTCTCGTCCCCTGTCAGTATAGACCGAGAAGAGCTGACACTGAGGGGTGAGTGTGGGCACCGGCCGAGCCCAGCCAGCAGTGCCCCGGAAGCAGGTGAGGGAGTCAGGCATCTGGAACCCTCCAGTCCAGTCTAGTTTGCGGCGAGGCTTCCTGAGAGAGTCTGGCCAAGGGTCCACGCAGTGCAGCTAGCCGCTGACCTTCGTCCAGATGCCCGAGCCTCAGGATCCTGGGAGTCTGGATTCAGGCTTCCTGGGTCTGCATCCCAGCCCTGCCACTTCCTGACAGCATGGCCCCAGGCACGTGCCGACCTCTAACCACCTTCCCACACCCGACACCGATCACTCTGCTCTCCTGGGCATAACTGGGAAGTGCTCGGTGGGGTAAAAGGCCTGGGGTATTGCTCCGAGGGTGCCATAAATCCCGACTATTAAGACAGCAGTGCCAGAAAGCCCAGTTATCTGGAGGTTGCTTCAGTGACCTGGGGTTCTCTCAGGCTGGGGTGTCCTGGTAATTCCCCCCAACTCTCAGTGTGGTATTCTGGGGAGAGCTGCTTGCCCTGTCTTCCTGTGGGGACGGTGAAGGGCATATATAAGGAAAGGGTCCCCCAAAACCACTAAATGCAGATTTCAGGGGGGGCATTTGCTGAGCTGAAAGATCATGTCCAGGCTGACTTGAGTTGGTTGATGAGGCATATCCACACACACACACACGCACACACACACACACACACACACACACACACACACACACACACACCCTGTACCCACAAGCATGGGCATGGCACGAAGGGAAGGAGAAGGCGTGAGTGTGGCCAGGGGGAGCCCTGAAGGCCTGAGCTGCCTGCAGGGATGCAGAGATCCCTGTCTCAGCCCCAGCAGGGTACTGCTCTGCCCAAGAGCTCCTTCTAAACCACGCAGTCCTCTCTGCGTGCAAGGCGTTCTTCCTCATGGCGTGACAAGGAGCAGGAGATAGGACGTGCACGAGAAGCAATCCGCCTGAATCCTCCCGATAACATTTTACATCTCTAATTCTTTCCCCTTCTCACCACATTGGATTTTTATGGGGATTAGTGAGGGTCCAGCTGCAGAAGGCCCAGGCCCGGGAGGGAAGGCTCAGCCAGGACTTTACTTAATGAATCCCCTCAGAGGCGATTTTCTTTTGTGACAGAAAATGTTCCCTGCTGCTCGGGGAGGTATCCACTGCCTGAGGCTCCTTCCCGGCAGGGCAGGGCTGCCTCCACTCCTGAAAGAATCTAGTGGGGGCAACAGTGGGGGTGGGAGGGCGTCACTGAACCCTTCTTGGCTCTGCTGTGATGGGCACCCCCAGCTCCGTGATTTGTATAGCCAAGAACCAGGGGACACAGAGGAGCATGAAGCAGCCAGCCAAAGTGAGGGTGTGGTGCTGGGCTCGGCGTAGGTAGTGCCTCTGGGGGAGTCCTCAAAGACGAGCATTCCAAGAGTGATTTTAGGAAGACCCCCATAATCTTACCCTCCCCTCAGCTTCCCGAACACGAGGGGACTGTTCCTCTAAAGAGGGTTCCCCTCCCACCAAAAGGAAAGGAAGCTCGAGTCTTCTGAGGGTCAATAGGGAGACTTGAAGTCCAGGATCTGAGTCCTTGAGGACGGGGTGGCCAGGTCTAATGAAGAATGAGCTTTTGATTCAGGTTTCAGATAAGCAAAAGATGCAAGTTTGTCCCACATATATACCTCAGGAAGCATACTTTTCAGTATATTTATATCTCCAGCAATATTCGGAACAGACTGTCACTGTCACTGTCACTGTCATCCTGTTGCTCATGGATTTGCTCGAGTGGGCTCCAGGAACATCTCCATCTTGAAACTTGTTGTTACTGTTTTTGGCATATTGAATACCCACACCTCTGCCGTGTGGGCGAGATACTCTTGGTAGCTTGCCAGGCTCTCAGAGAGGGGCTGAGGAATCAAACCTGGGTCAGCAGCATGCAAGGCAAATGTCCTACCGCTGTGCTATAGCTCCGCACATTTGAAACAGACACTAAAAAATATTTGTGTTTTGTCTGAAATTCAAACTCAGCTGGGGCCACCATGTTGTATTTCCTGAATGGCAGTGCAGACCGAGGAGAACTGTAAGAGCACCAGGGCTGGGCTGGTTTCGCCTACTCAGCTGAGTTTTGTTGATCTTGGGGGTCCGCAACACCATTTTCAAGGATCTGTTTGCGGACTTAAGCACTTGCCTGCCTCAGGCAGTGCCAAGTGGGCCAGGCATGCCTCCTGTCTCCTCTGTCGCCCAGCAGCTGTGTTCTCCCGCTGACAGCGAGGCCTCAGGACTCAGCCCCTACTGTCTCTTCTCCAAGCTCCAAAGCGGCTCCCCAAACACTGCTCCGGACCATGGGGGTCCATTGTGACAAGATAGCTCTGGAGCTTGCTGGCGTGTTCCCATTCTGCTCTCGTAACAGAAAGAGGGTGGAATATCTGAGTCCTAAAATCTGAGTGGGTAATTTTCTCTCCTCTTTTCAATGTGAGTGATCCAGACTCAGGTTTAAGAGAGCTTAGAAAAAAGTTTCTGGCTTAGACTGAGAACTACTCTACAGGGCATGCCAGGGGCTGGAGTGGAGACTCTCTCTGTGCCAGTGCCCTCCTCTCGCCCTCCCTCTGCCCCTCCTGATTTCTCTGTGTGGGTAGGCACCTGTGCCCAGGTCTGCGAAGGCCCTTGGACTCCCTGCCTTTCCTACACTGGGCCTGCTCCCTCTCCACTCCCAAGATGCTCCTCTTCTGCAGAAGCTTTTAGCATCCCGAGGAATAGAGCTGCCTCCACCATGGAAACAGCTTGAGATGGTAGACTGGTCCTGGATGCTGCCAATTATTCTCCCCAAGGGAGCAGAAGAGGGGTTTGATGGTTTGTGGCACATTTGGTCCCGCTGCTGTGGATATAAGAAACAAAGGGAGTGGGAGATAGGAAGGAAAACCACATCAAGTGGGGTACAAGTGTGACAGAGCCCCACTCTCCTGGAGATGAGCAAGAGGTGCCTGCTGCTGCCTGGGGGACCAGGCCTGGGAACTGAAGCTCCGCTTGAGTGCTGTAGAACAGGGAAGCTGTGAGCAGCAGCTTGTATTCACGCTCTTGCTTTTTTGTGAATGCTCTTTAATTTGGGGCATATGCCTTCACCTCGTAAGCTGGCTTCCTTAGTTTCCTGGCCTATAAATAGAGGCGATTATACTAGTTTCAAAGGGTTGTTGGGAAAATCAAAGAAGCTATCATAGGCAGAGTCACATGTGTGTCCCTTAATCAGTGTTTAATAAATGGTACTAAACATTATTAGGAAACAGATTAAGACTGCAAGACCCAGTGCATCTGGTTTTCAAAATGGTGCCCTTTGCTAAATTAAGCTGATTACTTAGTTCAACTTCTTACCTTACACATTGTAGTTCAGACTATATCTTTCCTGAATGTTTTCACCCTACATTTTCACCTTTTATGGTCTCTTTTCTTTTATTCTCTTTCTTTTTTAATCGAACTACAGTGAGATATACAGTTACAAAGTTGTGCATGATTGAATTTCAGTCATATAATGGTGTAACAGCCATGTACATTTCCCACCACTAATATCCCCAGGTTCCCCTCTTGCTGCAAGGAAGATAGAAGACACACCCTTACCCATATCTGCTTCATCGAAAGAGTTCCATCCTTAATTCTTTTACTTTTGTTTTTGGACCACACCAGGCATGGCTACACCTACCTCTGTGTTCAGGAGTCACTTCTGGCGGTACTATGGTGACCATATGCAGTACCAGGGATCAAACAAGGGTCTTTTGCATGTCAAGGCAATGCCATAACCCTTGTATTCTCTCTGTAGCACCGTCCTTGTTTCAATAAGAGAAGAGTATAAGTCTAAATTATTCCTCCTCTAGAGTCTCTGTATCCTTCTCCCTCTCTCTGTCTCTCCCTCCCTCTCTCTCTCTCTCTCTTTATCTCCTTTGGGTCTTTGGGCCTTATAGTTTGCAATACAGATACCAAAATCAGGTATACAGGTATATCTCTTTACCTACTTTCAACATTCAGTTCCTGTCCACAATGATCACTTCCAACTATTATTGTCATACGGCTCTGTTCTATATCTTAACTGTCCTTCACCTCTCTTGTCTCTTTCCTTGTGTTTCTAATCAGTTGACTAAGAAGCAAAGTTGTATATGGAAAGATACATACTTGTTTGTAGATGTCAGAGAAATGTCAAGGGATCTAATTGTGGAATGGACGTTCCCGGAGTGAGCTCTGCAGGCTTCTGGGGAGTACTCTCAAGGGTTCTTCAAGGTCGGGATTACTTTATTAGTGTCACTTGTCTATTTTACTCTGTTGAAATGTATATGGTTGGTGTCTGAGACATGTATCTAGCTAATTGTGAAGTCAGTCAGTGTTCTTAGTTCTTGCCTGGACAAGAATGAAAATAGCAGCACCAGAACATACATAAGGTTGTCCTTCAGGAACATCCACTCAAAAACCAAACTAAAAACCCAGAAAAATAATGCCAGTTTCACTTAAAATGCCAGTTTCACTTAAAATGTCCTTAACAAAGCACTTAATATTAATAATTTTTGGAATTCTTGATCCTCAAGTACATGTCCTTTAACATTTGGTGTGATGAGGTAGTGAGTTCTAATAAAATAGCTCTGCTGCATACTGATGTGTCAGGATTGTCTCAAGTAAAAACATAAGAACATTCATGTGATTTATTATTTGAGTTGCAAGCTGAACTAGCCACTATTTCTTTTAATGAAAACATCATTTTTACTTGAAAGAACAATAGACACAAACCCTGAGTTTTAGAGCTTGGGTATTTGGCTGGTAATTTCTTGAAAATAAAAGGAGGGAGTCTGTCATTTCAATGAAAACAAAAGTATGGGTAGCTATGGAGAACAGGTGTGTTTTCAGGTGAAAATTGGAGATTTGGGAAATTTGAAAGCTACTCACTATGTAATAGGTGATATTAGTGAATATATTTTTGTGCTAGATGAGATAATATGTAAACATTTGAAATGTCAGCACAATTCAGCAATTGGTATATTTTATATCACCAATACATAAAGTGACTAAATCAATCAAGGTGAACATTTCATGGAAAATTCAAATGAGATTAGTGTATTTTAATGTAACATAAATGCACATCTTTCATTGGTTAGGTATATGATTTTGCATTACAACTAAAACTAATGAGTTTTGGCATAATATCGAAGAGTATTCCCAACTATTAGGGAAAAAATCCCTACTATAATGTCTTTCCCTTTTCTAGATACAAATCTATGTGAGATGGATTTTCTTCATATACTTCAATGAAAATAACACATTACATCAAATTGAATTCAGAAGTGAGAATCCAGCTGTCTTCTACTGATACAGAGTGATTTGTAAAACCATAAAGCCATGCCAGTCGCTCAATTTGTCTTAAAAATGCAGTTATATTTATATAAACATTTTATTTGTGTTAATATGCAATGAGTTTATCATTTTTGGTTCTCAAGACTTTTTTAAGAACACAGAGGGACTCTGAAACCAAAATATTTGAGAACTGCTGCTCTAACAAATGCTTTCTTTGTGCTCAATGTCTGCAGTTGATTTATAATCTTTTGTTAGTGTGCCCTTCTTTTTCGTTGTCATATGGGCTAATTGAGGACAGTTTCTTGTTTTTGTTTGTGCCCCTACCAACTGGCATGTGGCAGGATTGATGCCACTGTGTGGTAAATATATATTTAATGGGATCATGAATCTTATATGGTTTTTCCATCTCTGGAAATGGGATTTGTTGGCTTATGACCTCAGGTTCTACCATTGAGATCCTATTCTCACTATATCTGTCTCTTGGTATTTGTGTAAGTTGAATAAATTGCTTGAGTTTTATTCTAGGCATTAATCCTCCAATTGGGAAACACAAATCTTCTGATCTCAGTTCAGATCTATTGAATCAAAAACTCTGGGGTGAGATCCAGAAGTCTGTGTGTTTAAACAAGTCTTCTATGGGGTTTTGATGGTCTCTTAAGTTTGCGAACATTTCAAACTCTTTTACTCATCTACAAAATTGAAAGCAGAGTCACCCCATTCAAGGGGTGACAGATCTGTGAGCTGAGACTCCATAGAAAGACTCCATTGGTAGTCATGCCTAGGCACTCAAGAAGCAGGACCTTTCTTTTTAAAAAATTTATTTTAATTTATTTACTTATTTATTTATTTTTCTTTTTGAGTCACACCTGGAAATACTCAGGGGCTACTCCTGCCTCTGCACTCAGGAATTACTCCTAGTGGTGCTCGGTGGACAATAAGGAATGCTGGGGATTGAACCCAGGTCAGCTGCATGCAAGGCAAACGCCCTACCTGCTGTGCTATCACTCTGGCCCCACTTTCTTATTTTAAGCCTATTTCTCCTCCTCTTCCACTTCCTCTTCTTCCTCTTCCTCCTCCTCCTCCTCCTCCTTCTCCTCCTCCTCCTCCTCCTCCTCCTCTTCTTCTTCTTCTTCTTCTTCTTCTTCTTCTTCTTCTTCTTCTTCTTCTTCTTCTTCTTCTTCTTCTTCTTCTTCTTCTTCTTCTTCTTCTTCTTCCTCCTCCTCCTCCTCCTCCTCTTCCTCCTCTTCCTCCTCCTTCTTTTGCTGCTGCTGCTGCTCCTCCTCCTCCTCCTTCTCCTTCTTCATCTGCTGCTGCTGTTGCTGCTGTTGCTGCTGCTGCTTCTGTTTTGAGGTCACCACACCTGGCAGTTCTCTGAGCTTACTCTTGGTTCTATAATACTACAGAATACTTATAATACTCAGGTATTACACCTGATGGGCTTGGAGAACCATATGGTGTGTCAGGGACAGAACCCAGATTAACTAGATGCAATGCAAGTGCCCTACCCACTGCACTATCTCTCAAACCCACTATTATCTTATGGAACTATTTCTTTCCCCACAGTTACGGGCCTTGCTTGTATGTGGGGAGTGTGTCTGAGTTGGTGGGATAGCAGAGAAGCTCCCAGGCAGCCAGCTCTAAGGGAAAACTCTTGTTTCCTTCTCCCTCCTTGAGGAGAGGATGTGTCCTTGAGCACCACAGGTCTAAACTTTGACATCACTGGTTCCGCTTTATCAAGGGATGGCACACAGCATTTCATTGAACTCCGATAAAGGCTCTTACGGAGGGAGAGAGGGGAGAGAAGTAACAGCTTAGAGAGAGGTTGCAAGCAGAGAAATGCTGGGCAAATTAGAGCAAGTAACCTTTGCAGATGGCAGCTGGGGAAACAGAAGGTGAGAAACTGTCATTCCAAATCACAACTTAACAACGAGAATGAATCAGCGTCTTGGCAGGCATAGACCTACGCATCCCCATGTCACAGTCTCCAGCCTGGCTTATCAGAGGCCCCATTCCTGTGACCCTATTAAAGGTCCATTGGCATCTGCAAGTCTTCTTGTTAATTGGAAGCGTCTCAAGCTGCAAAGCCAGCAAAAGTCCATTGGGGATCCAGTAGGACTGGCTGACCCATTAACTGCTTCCTCACCTGTCAGGGCAAGGGCCTTTCTTTCCAGTGAAATCAGTGGATAGCTTCATTCATCCTTACACAGATTCACTCATTTACTCCTCTGCATACTGGTTCCCTTCCTTGGCACACATTAAAAGAAAATTTACTTTAGGCGCTGTGACTTACAATATTGATAACGGCAGGGTTTTAAGCACAAAACATTCCATCACCACACCCTATACCTGAGTGTCATCTTCCCCCCACCCTTGTCCCACCTCCCCCTTGGGTCCCCCCAATGTCCTCCTACAATGATATGCTTCTTATTAAAGACAAGTTCTCAGTTTCTGCTGCCTTTGGGTGCTTGTTGTTTTACTGTGTTTCTTTATACCCTACATATGAGGTCATTCTATGTCTGTTCTTCTCTTTCTGTCTAACTTCACTTAGCATGATACTCTCCAGATTCATGATTTCATCTATTTTTGTAGCCAAGTAGTAACCCATTGTGTATATGTGCCATAGTTTTTTCATACAGTCTTTTGTTCCTCGACATTTGGATTGTTTCTAGATTTTAATTATTGCAAATAGTGCTGCAATGAACATAAGAGTGCAAATGTCTTTTCTGAGTAGTTTGTGGGCTGTTGGAATAAGTGCCAACAAGTGGAATTGCTGGCTCACATAAAAGATCATTCCCAGTTTTTTGAGAAAAGTCATATTGTTTTCCAAAAAAGGTTGAAACAGATGACATTTCCACCAGTAGTGGATGAGGATTATTTTTATCCCATATCCCTGACAACACTCGGGTTTTTTTGTTTGCTTGTTTTCTTGTGGTGTGTGCCAGTCTCACTTGTGTGAGGTGCTATCACATTGTTGTTTAAGTTTTCATTTCTCTCAGGATAAGTGACATCATTGTATCACTGTATCATTGTATCACTGTCATCCCATTGCTCATCGATTTTGCTCGAGCGGGCACCAGTAATGTCTCTATTGCGAGACTTGTTGTTACTGTTTTTGGCATATCAAATACACCCCGGAGAGCTTGCCAGGCTCTGCCATGTGGGTGAGATGCTCTCAGTAGCTTGCCGAGCTCTCTGAAAGGGACTGAGGAATCGAACCCAGGTCAGCCGCATACAAGGCAAACACCCTACCTGCTGTGCTATCGCTCCATACATTACTTATTATTTGATTGAGATTCTGTGGTTTAAAATACTATTTATAATGGTTTTTATGCACACGATTCTAACAGCCCACTCTTCACCGGTGTACCTACTTGCCTCTTTATGTACCTAACACCCTTTTTTCTCAACTCAGTTGTGTGGATCAGGTCTCCCATTATGTTGCCTTTGGTCCTTTGTTGCAATCTTACTGTATATCTTTAAATCTCATATATGAGATAAACCATTCGGTACCTATTCCTATCTTCTTGACTAACTTCACTCAGCATGCTATTCTCTAGTACCATTCATGCTGCTGAAAGTTGCAGTGACATACCTAATTTTTCTTTTTTGTTCACACCCAGCAGTGCTTAGGGGTCACTCCTGGCTCTGTACTCAGGAACTACTCCTGATGGTGCTTGGGAGACCATATGGTATGCTGGGGATTGAACGTGGGTCGGTCATGTGCAAGGCAAATGCCCTACCTGCTGTACTACTGCTCCGGCCCCAGTGACATACATTTTTTACCCTCATGGCAGCCTTTTGCTCAGTGGCTTCAAACAGGGACAGTCCTCCTGCCTCTCCCTGAGAGCATCCACTTTTGGTTGCTGTATGAGCAGAGAGTGGGTAGGGGAGATGACGTTAAACATCCTATCACACACAGAAAAACCTCCAGTTTTCTGTTAGAATTTCTTGGCCATAGTGAGTGCCAGAGCTCTCCATGGGACATCCAGGGGTTACCAAGGAAGTTCATGGGCAACACAGATGGCAGATAGCTCACTGTGTGACCTGGCAGGGAACTGCAAGTAAGGTGATGGCTGCAGAAGAAACAGGAACTGAAGGTTGTTTCTAAAGAGGGTCCGTGGAAGTGAGGACAGTGCTAGGGAGACCGGGTATAGCTGCAGAGTAAGGTCTCACGGGAGGAGGGCAAGGTCTTCTTCAGTCTATCCATTGAGTCCTCCTTTGGGTTATAGAAAAATGTCTACTCCTGCCAAGGGCTGTGAGTGTAGACTTGGAGCAGGGGGGAGCTTAAAAGAAAGATGGATACTCATCTCCACATCTGTTTCTGTTTACCCACGAGGCCTCTGAGCTCAGATGGCAGTGAGCTGGGTGCTGGCATCCTGAACCCACAGCTTCTGCCCCCAGAACTACTGAGGGTCGTTGATTGTGGGGCCACTGGGGTTTTTGTTTCTTTCAGCTTCGTGCCTCCTCACGCCAGTCTCTGTCTTGGAGATGATGGGAGAATCTACATACTCAGGTGTGGTTACTCCTGCTTTCTGCCTCTGGGCTTAGTGGCTAGGCACAGATTTCATCAAAGCATGGGCTTTTGTAAGAGCAGAAATTCTACTTCTGGTGGATGTGCCCTTCTAGACTGGAAATGACCTGTCCTCTGTCCCTGAAGAATGGTCTGGTCATCAAAGCTGCTCACGCTTTGGGGATGGAAATAGAGCTGCCTGGTCTGTGCTGCTTCCTAACCCTGCCCTGTGATCTCTGGACCTTGCTCAGAGTGCAGCAGCCATTAGTCAAGGACCGCCTCAGAAAGGTCTGACTACTTTAGCTAGCATCCCCACACCTTAGCTAGGTTAAGTCTTCACGTGACACAGTGGACTTTTCTGATCTATTGGGAAATAAACCTGTTGACTAGGAACGATTGTTTCGTTATGATTTCTCACAGTGCTGGGAGTTTGCTGAGCTCTGCCTGGCACCGTGGCTCATGCGCTATGCAGTAGTCAGGTGATGATGCACTGGAGTCATTGCAAACGCATCCTCACTTTCGCTGCTGGCAGTTCATGTCACAAGGCTCTCAGAGGAACCTGAGGTTCAGAAAACACCTTTCCTCCTCTGGGCTTCCTCATAGCATGACAGCTGGATTCCATGAGGGAATATTCCAAAAGACAAGAATTAGAGGCCACAGTTGGGAGATGTGTGCTGAAAGTAGACTAGAGACTGAACATGATGGCTGCTTAATACTTGCATTGCAGACCACAACACCCTAAAGTAGAGAGAGAGTAAAAGGGAATGTGCCTGCCACAGAGGCGGGGGCTGGGGGTGAGGTGGAGGTGGGGGAAGGGATCACTGTCACTGTCCTCCTGTTGCTCATCGATTTTGCTTGAGTGGGCACCAGTAATGTCTCCACTGTGAGACTTGTTGTTACTGTTTTGGGCATATCGAATACGCCATGGGTAGCTTGCCAGGCTCTGCTGTGTGGGAGAGATACTCTTGGTACCTTGCCGGGCTCTCCGAGAGGGGTGAAGGAATTGAACCTGGGCCGGCTGATGCAAGGCAAACATCCTACCCGCTGCACACCCAGGAGTGCTCAGGGCTTACTCCTGGCTCTGCACTCAAGGGTCATTCCCAGTGTACTTGAGGTACTACATGTAGTGCTGGGAACTGAACCTAGATGGGCCACATGCAAGGCCTCTGTGCTATCGCTCTGACCCAATCTTAATTAACTTTTGTGAATGACATGTGATATGGCTCCAATTTCACTTTTTTTACATATGGCTATCCAGGTTACCCAGCATCATTTGTTGAAGAGACTTTCCTTTCTCTACTTCATGTACTTAGCTCCTCCATCATAGATAAACGTTTAACTCAAGGTTCTCAATTCTGTTTCAGTACCATGCAGTTTGATTTTTTTTTTTTGGTTCACACCAAGTGATGCTCAGGGATCATCCTGGTTCTGTGCTTAAAGATTACTCCTGGATGTACTGGAGCAATAGCAGAGCAGGTAGGGCGTTTGCCTTGCACGCAGCTGACCCAGGTTTGATTCCCAGCATCCCATATGGTCCCCTGAGCACCGCCAGGGGTAAGTCATGAGTGCAAAGCCAGGAGTAACCCCTGAGCATAGCCGGGTGTGACCCAAAGAGAAAAAAAAAGATTACTTCTGGAGGGGCTTAAAGGACTATATATGGTGTTAGGGATCAACCCAAGTTGTCTACATGCAAGACAAGCACCTTATTTACCCTACTTGGACTACAGCAGTTTTGATTATTATAGCTTTGTAGTACAGGTCAGAGCTGGGAAATGCAACACCTCCTATCTTTTTTTTCTCCTTCCTCTTACAATTGCTTTGGCAATTCAAGGAGTTTTATGGTTCCATACAAATTTTACTAGTTTGTTTTTTTTTTCTTTTTGGGTCACACCCAGCAATGTACAGGGGTTGCTCCTGGCTCATGCACTCAGGAATTACTCCTGGCAGTGCTTGGGGACCATATGGGATACTGGGAATCGAACTTGGGTCTGGGAACATTGGAGGTGGAGAACAGGCACTGGTGGAGGGATGGGTACTCGATCATTGTATGACTGAAATGTAAGCACGGAAGTTTGTAATCCTGTAACTGTACCTCACAGTGGCTCATTAAAAAATAAAAAGAAAAGAAAAGAAAATCAGTATGACTATGAAAAAATAAAATAAAAGCCAGAGTTGTTTCTCAAGGAAACTTGTATAGGCTAGATCTCATCATAACAGTTTCATAAAAGTTTTCATGAACTTTTTGTTCATCAAAAAGTCATGAATACCAGACTTTTAAAAAAATTTAATTTTATTGACTCACCGTGAGATAGTTACAGGCTTTCATGTTTGGGTTACAGTCTCACAATGATCAAACACCCATCCCTCCACCAGTGCACATTCCCCACCAACAATATCCCTGGTATACCCCCTCCCCTTTCCCACCCTCCCCCTGCCTCCATGGCAGACAATATTCCCCATACTTTCTCTCTACTTTTGGGCATTATAGCTTGCAACACAGACACTGAGAGGTCATCATGTTTGGTCCATTATCTACTTTCGGCATGCATCTCCCATCCCAACTGTTTCCTCCGGCCATCATTTTTTTAGTGATCTCTTCTCTATTCCATCTGCCTTCTCCCCTCCGCTCCTGAAGCAGTCTTCCAGTTATGGGGCAATCTCCCTGGCCCTTGTATCTACAGTCCTTGGGTGTCAGCCTCATGTGATGCTACCCTACACTCCACAAATGAGTGCAGTTCCTCTATGTCTGTCCCTCTCTTTCTGACTCATTTCACTTAGCATGATACTCTCCATGTTTATCCATTTATAAGCAAATTTTGTGACTTCATCTCTCCTAACAGCTGCGTAGTATTTCATTGTGTATATGTACCAAGGTTTCTTTAACCAGTCATCTGTTTTAGGGCACTCAGGTTGTTTCCATATTTTGGCTATTGTGAACAGGGCTGCAATAAATATATAGGTACAGATGTCATTTCCACTGTGCTCTTTTGCATCCTTGGAATGTATTCCCAGAAGTGGTATTGCGGGGTCATATAGAAGCTCAATTTCTAGTTTTTGAAGGACTGTCCATATTGTTTTCCAGAAAGACTGGACCAGTTGGCATTCCACCAGCAATGAAGGAGCATACCTTTTACCTCACATCCACGCCAGCACTGGTTGCTTTTGTTCTTTTGAATGTGTGCCAGTCTCTGTGCTGTGAGATGATATCTCATTGTTTTTTTGATTTGCATCTCCCTGATGACTAGAGATGTGGAGCGTTTTTTCATGTGCCTTTGGGCCATTTGTATTTCTTTTTTGAGGAAACTTCTGTTCATTTCTTCTCCCCATTTTTGGATGGGTTTGGAGGTTTTTTCTTATGCAATTCTACAAGTTATACAAGATTTAAGGGGAAACATAGGCCCCACTTTCTTGATCATAGAAGTAGGTTGAACGCGGGGCCATGTTCTTGTAACCACCATGATACCATATCAGAGAAAAGTGAGTGTTTGCTTATGCACTGATTGATCAAATTGTCCTTAATAGCAACCTAAATAGCAACTTTTTGCTGGTTATGTCTGAGGGAAATGTGAATAAGTCATGTGTCTTGCCTCTGAGGAATCTGGGACTTCTAAGCTACCTTCTGAACTTTTCACTCTCTTCTCTGAGTGTTCTTTCAAGTTTAGAAACTGAAATAAGGCAGGATCCTACAGTGTCTGAATCCACAATGCTGTGCTGGGAACCCCCAAAGGTACTCCAGGACACCAAGGAAGTGTTTTCCTTGGAAGTAAAGCCTGTGCCCTTCACCTCTGAACCTGTGTAGTGAATGCATTTCCTTTGGAGTTTAAACTCATATTGTGTGGGTTTTCTCTTACTTGCGTTCAAAATGATACTGACTAGGAATGAATTTGAGGAAGTGCCACTGTAAATGTTGCATGTGCGTTCCTGCTGTGGATGTTTGATGGAGCGAGTGTTATGGGTTTAAATTCTGCTTCTTGTTTCTGTAGCCCGATATTTGAGTTAGACATGACTTTCCTGAGAGACCACTGAAAATATAATGACTACCTACAATTATGGTTAATTACATGAAAGAGAAGACACCATCTGCCTTCCCTCCCCCAAGTTGCAAGGACATGATATGAATAACGGACAGTCCTTCAAATTAAATAAACTTATCTTTATTTTAAAAATCTTTGTCATTTTGCCATCATGTTGAATGGGGAGGGTACTCTCTTCCCCAAGCCCATCTTTTCCAAGAGGGGAAGGTGAGTTGCTTTCGATTATTCAGACATGATTTCTGCCGTTGGTTGCTTTGGTCCTTAGTTGGCTTGTGAGTTTTTGCTCAGAGTTATTTTCCATCCCTAGTTGCTGGTGGTGGAATAGCTCAAACATCCCACCCTGAGCCATACTTAAGATAATCCTGATTTTTCTGGGCATCTGTTTTCTTGGTCTTTGGAATGATCGACAGGAAAAGGAGAAATCCAATGAGCATTATTGGGAAACTTGTTTTCATATAGGTTGGACCTGGACCCTAACCACCTTTATTTTTTCCCAAAATTTGTTTCATTTGGGGAAAAGAAAATCAAGACAATTATTAGTCTCTACTAATAACCCACCCTCCTAGCCCAGCTTCCTACTTAGGTATCTGTTAATGACTTAGTCCCTGAGAGGCTTCCCCTCGGAAATTTAGGAATGGTTCAAGCAACTTGTCATCTTTCTAAATCGTTTATGATCATAGCTTCAAGATTGATGAGCTTCTGCTCTCCTATTTCTCCCCACCTGGAGGCATCTTTGAGAGGAACATGCTGAAAAAGATGACAACGGTGGGGACCTACGTAATTCATAAATGGCTTTGACTGTGCAGGTTTTGATGAGGCAATATGGAAAATGATTGCATTAAGCATTGCTATTTATTTACTTGACTTTGTACAGGACAATCAATTTGTTCACGTTCCTTGCCTCCTGTCAGGGAGTTAAATGACAGAGAAGGCAGGCTGGATGCATTACCTCATTGCTCTAAGAGACGCTGTCACTTCTCAAATGGCTTTAGATTGTTTTTAATAACAGCATCTTTCATTCCTGTCCACTGAGGGAGAGGACACTCTCTCCACAGATGAAGGTGAGGGCAGATCAGGAAATGATGAGCTCATTTTCCTTTGAACTATATGAAAAGGCTGTTTCTGTAGCTCAGATTGTCGCTGTTTGATATGGATCAGTTGAAGTTTAGTACATCTTTGCCAGGAGAGAGTTAATTTTTCTGTATAGGCAGGACTTGGTCTTATTGGAGCATTTCGTAGCAATGTTCACTTCCTTGCAGGAGACACAGTTGCTATTCACCGCCAGCCACAGCAGACACACAATAGGGTGTGTATGAGAAAGACTGATCAGGGCCCGGGCAGCAGGCTCGAGGCGACAGTGTACATCTCGGCTGTGTGTTGAGGGAATTCTGAAATGTTTGAAAATTGATCAGAATACTAGACAGTTTCTTCACAGTGGTTTCTGAGTTTGAACAAGTGCTAGAAACAAGGCTTCTAAATAAAAAGAAAAGACTGGTTGGAGAAGGAAAAAGAAAAACATATTTGTTTTTTATTTAGAGGTGAAGAGTGAATGAAGAGGGTACTGAGACACACGCCTGAGTTTCATGGCACTTTTAGGAGCCGGCCACGGTGTCTTCACATGCCTCCCCTTTCCCTCAGCGATAAAGGTAGAATTCTGACATGATGGTTCATTTATGAAGCCAACTCAGTTAGGCCACAGCGTCCTGATATTTGCTCCAGCATGATTTTATATGTTTCTGTGAAGGTGTTTGTTAAGATGAGATGAATCTTTTAATCAATAGACTGAGTAAAGCCTATTACTCTCCATAATATAGGTAGGTTTCATCCAACTAATCATACACCTCCACAAGGCAACAGGCTAACCTTGCCTGAGGATGGGGGAGGATGAGGGATGCTGCCAGCAGCCTGCCTTTGTCCTCAATTGTAACTCTTCCCTGGATCTGCTGTTCGCTGAGCCTTCCTGGAAAATTTGGAGTTGCTAGCCTCCACAACTGCATGAGCCAATATCTTGAAAATCCTACCTACTCTTGTTCTCTCTCCCTCTCTTTCTCTTTTCCCACCCTCTCCCTGCATGTGCACATGTATGTGTGTGTGTGTGTGTGTGTGTGTGTGTGTGAGTAGATACACACACTTATTTGGTTCTATTTCTCTGAATAATCCTGAATAAAATGGTGGAAAAATGGTTCAATTGTCTCACATTAATTAAAAATCTATGAGACACCTACTCTGGGCCTAACCTACCCTACAACACCTTTGGGCCCGTGCCTTGAACAGATCACCTGTCTCTTTCATCGCTGGGCCCCCAGTGCCCTGCCCTCACCAAGTGTCACATTTATTCCTATTGTAATCATTCATTTTCCTTTCTGAGCCTTTAAGTTTTGAATCTATTTCAGAAGAGTGAGACTTGACTAGGAAGTGTAGCAGAGTTAGCATGAAGCAAAAGATGAGGTGTAACTTCATCAGAGACATAGAGAAGCAGGTGCAGAAGCTAGGAAGCTAGGAGGGATGAAGATGGTATATGAAAGATGGGGTATCTGTTTTCCTCAATCCTGGGCATCAGATGGCATCACTCACAAGGAAAGAGATGGCAGCTGACCCTCCCCCATGTGACACAGTCTCTTGTCATCCATGGAAAGCCTAAGACCTCCCTAAGCTCTAGTTGATGGGATGTTAGCTCATTGGATGGTTCACAGATTTATTATAAGGTTATAATTTTGTGAACAATTTACACTTGTATACATATTTATCATTCTTTACCAGATGTAATGCAGTTTCCACAGACAGTGCACATTTATTCCATATAAACTCAAATTCATCATAGATTCAATTTCCTTTTTTCTCCACATTGATTTCATTCTTTTCTTTACAGATGTTTTCTGATTAGAGGGGCTCATCTTCCAAAGACCTCCATTTGTCCTCAACATCACTTTCCCCAGTACTCTAACTCTCATTTTCATTTCTGTTTGAGAAAATTATGATTTAAATATATAATTAACAGATGTCTACTGTCAAAAAATGGAAAACTTAAAGATAATAAGGAAGTAGGCTAAATAGTATCCACAATTCTGTTAATGTTTTGATATGTTTAATGGGTAGCCTCTTTATTGAGTTAACTATCACTTTGTATCAATCTAGTATAAGCATTTTGATATAAAAATCATGGACCTTCCTCTCAATGGCTGTCCATTGGGGTATAATATGACATACAAGGCAATTTCTGTAATGTTGGACATTTGGTTTGTATCTGCTTTTCATAGGATGATGATGCATCACACTTCGAAGAACATATTGTCCCTACCTTTCCATCTGCCTTTTGGGGTCCATATGAGGAAAGTTTCTGTCACAGCACTGGCTCACTTCCTTCCAGCACTCCTGCAGGCCAGCCCCCGCTATGTGCTGCCTGCTGGCTTCTGAAGCAGCCTACAAAGTTGGATTGGTACTGTGACCCCTAGATTTTCCACTTTGGAGGACAAGGGTCAAGGAGATTGAGTTTTAGGTTTGAGTGCATGACTGCCACTCAGTGCATAGAGAATCTTTGGGGATGGATGGGCTTTTGCAGGCCAAGGCCTGGCGCTGGTTGGCACTTGGTAGGTTTTTTTTTTCCTTTTTGGGTCAGGGGTTACTCCTGTCAATGCTCAGGGTTTACTCCTGGCTCTGCACTCAGAAATCACTCCTGACAGTGCTCAGGATACCATATGGGATGCTGGAAATAGAACTGGGTTGGCTGCATGCAAGGCAGATGCCCTACCCGCTGTCCTATTGCTCCAGCCCTGATTGTATTTCTTATATCATTTCAGCTGCGAGTCCTCTGCAGCACAGACCAGAACGGTCCTTGTCTCCTCTCCCTGCTTATGAACCTTATGGTCCAGAGGCCAAGAGAACAAGGAAACACACACAGCACCTCTCAATGTCTCTTTTAGTCAGGAGGAGGTCTGTCTGTCTGTCTGTCTGTCTCACTCATACACTCTTCCTGTCTCCTCTCCTCCATTTTATCACCCAAAGTCTGCCCGCTGTGCACACTCCAGGAGGCATGGTGTTGACTTTGTATGCCAGGCTACCAGTACCAGGGGATCATGGTGCCAGGAAGTCTGCATATGTCTGAGCAGCACCCCCTGTTCACAGCAGGTCCCCACAGGTCGGTGCCCCACTCTGTGCCCTAGGGCCAGAGCTCCTGGCAGGCCTGCCCTTCCCACCACCCTGACCTCCAGGCTGCCTATGCTTCCAGCCACCCAGGCCTACAGACACTGCCTCCTTAGGGTGGGGCATATATGCTCTGCCCCTGCCCCCAGCATGCACCCTCCTCTCAGGCCTCTTGCAGCCTCTAGCTGCCTATTCCTGGCTGAGCCAATGGGATGGCCCGGCCGTACCCCTGCAGTCACACATTTCTCCAGAAGAATTGGAGTTGGCACAGAAGCTGGCTGAGGTGTGCCAACTGCACCCAGAGTCCTCGCAGGCACAAGAAGGCCACATCGGATTCAGAGCCGGGAGAAGGAAGTTAAACCCCTTCTTTCTAGTCTACTCTGCTCTCATTAGATTTCTAGCAGGTTTCATGCTTCCAAATGCATTTGCTACACAGAGCTGCCGGGGCTTCTTGATGTCTTACATAGGGACAGGCGAGGAGGCAGGAGGGGCAGGAGGCTCCCTGGAAGCGGGGCTGTTTGCAAGCAGGGAGCTCAGGGAACGGGAAGGCCAATAGGCATGTGACCCCAGAGGCTTCCACGCTGGGCCAAGGTCCCTAAAACTATCCCTGTATCTCAGCATGGCCAGCCCCTGCCCGCCCCTCTCAGCCCACTCACTGATGAGCTGTAAGGAGGACATCCTTAGGACATCCTGAGTGGCAGACCTGGGGATTGCCTCTGGGTCTGCTCGGTGACCCCCAGATAAGGCAGTTCCTCTGCAGAAGACCCCATACTCTCTTCCATCAAAGCCACCTCTGATCCCAGGAGCAGGTTCCGCATGGACTGAGGAAGGCGCTGGTGCCATTGCAGAGGCTCCCAGACACTTGTGGGCTCCTATCTCTGAGCAAGGGACTTTCCAACAGGAGGCCCTGGCTGAGGAAGGCTGAGAGAAGGTGGGGAGAGAGCGAGGGGCCGCAGGTCCAGGAGACTGGGTGCAGATGGCAGGGGCAGCCACAGGCTCTGGCTGCAGAGCTCTCTCTGGGGAGCCTGGCTCATTCCAAGCTCAGCACCACGGACAGCTCCCCTTGCTGCTTCCCCTGTATTTTCTCTTCCCCCTATGACCTCTCCTCTCCTTTGAGGAGGTTCCAGGACACATCACCTAGACCCCAGACTCCATCTGATCCACAGTCCTGTGCAGATGGACCCGTGGAAGGTCCTTCTCTGTTCTGTCATTCCCTCTGCCACTTGCTGCCTTCTCCCCACGGGCAGGCATACTGCGCATGGTCCCCTCTGTCCTCGACCCAGGGCTTTGGCTGTTCTTTCTTGCAGTTTCTCTGAGTGCGGTCACCACGGTTTCCGATTCCTAGGTGCTGAGCACCGTGTGCTGTGTTCGCATCTGTCCGTGCACTCACACACACGGCACATATGCAAATGTATGTCTGTGGCTCCATACGACCTTTGTTACTTGTACCAAGGCGCTAGCCAGTGTGGACGGCAGGACCGGGCCCCCACCCATATACCACTGTGCCTGGGCTTACTCTATTAGGTTAGTTCGTTTTCACTCTTCTTCCTTTAGTGAGTTTATTTTTCTCTCTCAACTGGAAAATCACATTTGATCAGCTGTAGAGAGCAATCAGAGAGCGAAGCATTGAGATTTTGCCCAGGAGGCAGCCCTCCAACGCTCGTATGGGTTCTCTAGGGTGAGAATGGTCCACCAGGAGGGGTAAGGGAGGACATCACACCAAACCCCTGGATCAGTGAGTCGGCGGGGGGGACAGAGGAATGAGCTGAGGAGTGAGGGCCCAGGAGTGAATCAGCCAAATCAGAGGGTGGGGACAGCCGCAGTGTGCTGGACCTGCTCTGCAGGGGGCTTGGCTTCGTCTGCCTCACTGCCGCTGCATTCCTCAGCTCTTACTCTCACTTGGTGAGTGTGATGAAAGGTGAGTGAAGCATCCCCGCTGCTATACATTCTGGGAAGGGGAATGGCCACTCTCAGCCCTCGTCCCCTCCCCTGTTGCCAGAGGTCATCAGCACCCCTCTATCAGTAGGGGCGTCCTTGCCAGCTCATCTGCAGCACAGTCCTGCTGCCATAGGGCACGTTCTGAACAGGGTGTCTCAGATTCTGCCCACGTGAGCCTCCTGAGGGGGGCAGGGGTGGGTTTATCCCATCTAAACTAGCCCCTGCACATGCGCACCCAGACTCCAAAGTGCTCTATCACAGGGGAGGTGCAGATGCTCCAGAGACCACCCTGCTCCCTGCCATAGGGCCCCTGGCCAGGCCCGGCCTCTCCCACAACACCATTCCTTCTGCTGGGCTTGTGGTCAGGGTGCCAGTGTGAAAACTTCCCCGCAGAGCCCCCTCACGCCTGGTCCTGCACCCATGTGCTGCTTCAGCCCCCAAATTTGGGTTTCTGTGAACTTTCGCCTAGCTTGTGTGCCTGCAGGGAGCATTTCCCTTCAGGGCTGCCAGTGATGCTTAGGACAACTCCGCCGGAGGACAGTGTTAGGGAGATGCCACTGGCCCTGGGGTAGACTCAGGTTTATGATGATGTTAGCCAACGTCAGCTCAGCAGATGCTGGGTGCATCTGGGCTGTGTTGTGGGTCCACACAGTCCTGTGGCAAGGCAGGGGATGTGGCCCTGAACCCTCTTGGAGATGAATCCGAGGAACCCATGTTCAGTGCCTCTGCAGTCTTTGCTTCCGAAGTGGGGGAATTTTATTCTTGCAGCTGTGCTCTCTAAATGAACAGTCACAAACACTGAGCAGATATTTCGAAGTCAGTTGTCACCTGAGCATCCCAGAAGTCTCCCACTACCTGGGATCTTGTGACATGGGTCATTCTACTGTGGGGCCATTCCTGCAACTTCCCCCTTACAGGGCGGTCTCCAAAGTTGCCCTCACTGGAGTGAGCCCCCACCAGTTGCCCATGTGATGGATGTAGGGTCACGACCTCTCCTTCTATCAGATATGGTGAGTGTTGGCTTTACAATGGCAGTGGATGTGGGCAGTGATGATATAGACAGAACGTTACCAAGCCTGCAATTTACTTCCTTGCAAGTAGCCTTACAAGGCCTTGTGTTCCCAGGGAAGCTAGAGGGATCCTATGCACACCTGAGGTATAGAGACATGATTCCAGTTCCAACATAGCCACTGCTAATGGATGACTTTTGGCAGGGTCTCCTGGCCTGTTTAGGTCTTGGTATGCTTCTACATTCCGTGAATCATGCCCTGAGAATCAGTCTGGGCACAGGTCTTGGTGCAACAGTGCCCATGAGGGCAGAGCAAGAAGGCAGGAAGAGAAGCTGAGTTGGGCTGCTCCCTCTCTTCCTGGGGTGTAGTTCGACAGTGTTAGTTATGAACCACTCACTCTTGAACTGGATTTTAGTACATTTACAAAGGGGAACAACCATCACCACCTCAATACTATTCAGAAAACAGGATTCCATCCATACTTATGATTAATCATGCCGTGCCCCTTTCTTTCCTTGCCCCTGTCCTGCAACCATGCATCTACTTGCTATTCTTGTGGCTTTGCCTTTCTGGACATTTCCTAGGAGCACACTCATGCAAAATGTGGTTTTATTTTTATAACTGGCATCTTGCTTAGCAGAATGTTTTCAAGATTTTTCTTGTAGCATTTCAGTGTTCCATTCTTTTATATGTCTGGCTACATCCCACTGTCTTAACTACATCACGCTCTGCTCCTCTGCTACTAAGATGGTGGACATTAGGTTGGTTTTATGATTAACTGTGATGAGTAATGATGAGTATTTATGTACACATTTTTTTTGCACAGATGTGTCATTTAAGTTCTCTCATATTTGCAATTGGAATTTCTAGGACATATGCTAATTTTGCTAAACTTTTTAAAGAAATGAGAAACCATTATTGGAAGGGACTGCCCTTTTCATATTCCCACCAGTTCCAGTTCCAATTTCTTCACATCCTCCCAGCACCTGTTGTTTGTCATGTTTATTTCAGCCATGGTATCTTGCCGTGGTTTTAATCTGCATTTCCACAGTGACTCACATGATTAAAAATCATTTGTTGTGTGCTTATTGGTATTATTGGGACATTTGCATTTCTAGCCACTCCTTAGGCCATTTTAAAATTGGATTCTATGTGTTTTCCTTGTTGGCATATAAAAGTTCTTTATATAAAGAAATAATGTCAATGAATTCCTTTCAGGTATATGATTTACAAACAGTTTCTCCCATTCAGTGGGCGATCATTTTGCTTTATTAATACTTTGAATTGTGACCAACTGCTATTTACCATTCTTTCCTTCTTCATGTTGTTTGTGCTTTCAGCATCATGGTTATCTAACCATTACCTAAATCTAAGATCATAAAGATTTATATCTGGGTTTTCTTCTAAGAAGTTTATGGTTTTAGTGCTGACATTTAGGTCTTTCATCCATTTTAAGTTAAGACAATCAATTCATCACACTTGGGCAAGTTGTGCAATTTATTACAAAGTTGAGCCAAACCAAGTCTTGTGTGGGTCACAGTTTTGCGAGTTGTAGGTAGGAGGTCCCTCAGGGCTGCCTGCAACTTCTCTGTTGACTCTAGTGCAGAATAAGCTGGAGCTCTGGTTCTTAGTCTGACTGGAGCCCCAGGTCAGTTAGTTTGCAGCAGAATGTCCAGGGCCAAGTCTTGCAGTGGGAACTGTGTTGGATCATTGGAATAAGCAGCTGGTGGCATAAAGCAAAAACTAGGGCAGGGGACGGTCTGGTCAGGGTTGATGGAGAATTACCAGGTTCTGTGGGCCCAGGCTGGTGTGCGGGCCCTGACATGTCTGCTCAGAGCCTGAGTAGGACTTGGTTTTTATAGCTCTAGGTCTCCATCTAGCTAGACTAAAGCCAAGGATGTGATCGTAAGCCACTCACCGAACCTCTCTGAGTCTTCAGCAGTTCTCCGAGTCTTCAGCAGTTATTTTGATGAATTACTTGGGTGATACTGTGCTGCAGATGCTGATGACTGGAGGCCACTGACATGGGGGTGTCGAACGTCAGAATAACTCTTTGCTAGAGATGCTGAGCAATGCTCCCTGCCTGCCTTTCATAGGCATGTGTGGCCGAATGACTGAGAAATGCTAAATCAAACCCAAATAGATCTTCTTTACTCCAGGGCTTTCCAGAGCCTTTTTTGGAATGTACAGCTTGACTCTGTAGGAGGGAGGTGCAGTGTAGCATCTCTCAGATCATTTTAACTTGAAAGCACCATTGTAAAAAGGGAGGGGGGGGTTCAATTTCAGATCGGGCCAGTGAAAGGCCCGTAACTAGAACTGGGTTCTGTGTGAGTGTGAGGCTGTGTGGATCAGGCGCCCCTTTACTCAGCCCGGTGCATGAACTGATGCTGTCCTCAGAGTAAGCACTGGACTCTGCTATGCCTGGACATGGCCAACAGGCTGGAAAGGGATTCTGGTCAGCCCACAGACTTTTCTGATCTTCACCCCGAGTTGGTCTGAACATTCAGGGCTGCCTACCTGCTTCTGCTGGGTAAGTGATAAGCCACTGTGCCACAGAACCCTAGAACACCTTGTGACCTGCTTGAGAGAAGTGGGCATTTCATCTTTGACTGTGTCAGAGATGACTCCGGGCTCAGCCTACAGCACTGCTGGCAATAGAGCTGATCGAGTCAGCAGGAAGCTGAGCCCTAGCATTTGGCAAACAGTCATAGGCCCAGGAAGGAACAAGGGACTGGAGGCTCGCTGCACGAGTGTGCATTCCTCTCCCTGCAGCCCAGGCTCTTTTCACTGTGAGGCGTTTGGGAGGGGATGGGTACAGATAGCAATGAAGGAGAAAAATGTACACACTAGCAGTTGACTATTCAATAAAATGGTGAGGATGTGGGGTTGGGGTCGCACCTGGTGCTCAGGGCTTCCTCCTGGCTGTGTGTTCAGGGATCACTCCTGTCAGTACTAAGGGGCACATATGTGGTGCCAGAGATGGAATCGTGATGGGTCACATGCAAAGCAAGTGCCCTAATCCTCATAATACTGCCTAGGCCCTCAACAACAATTTTATATATTTTTGCACTCGATTTTAACTCCCTAGTTTTGCAGGTTTAGATAAATGTTGGCATTGTTTCTAATTCCTCGACAGTGAAATGATGGCTGGCAGGTTGGAGATGAACATGGAGATTGGGGGAGGGAATTCTCTACCTGACACATGGAAAACAGAGGCTGGAGCATGGATTTGACCTCTCACCCATTTCCAGAAAACACTTACTTATAGCCCCCTTCCCCGTAACAACCTCCGTTCTTTAAGCAAGCAAACAGAATGTACTCCACACTTCCCCTTTTGCACCTGAAGGTACCACTGTCCTCCTGGATCATTCCAGAACACACCCTCGTGGTGGGGGAGATAGTATTGGCCACACTGGGGAGTACCACTGAAGCTGGAAAAAAAGATGTGAGCTGTGTCTCTGATTCTGCTGATCATCAGAAATGTCACACATGACCACATTTTTCTTGCCTGACACCCATTGTACAGCTGTGGAGCCCTTTGGGTCACAGGTTGGTCTAACTGACCTCATCTCTCCCTCCCCCCACCCCTGTCCCTTCAAACACACACACCCCCGGGAATGTTTCCTTCATGGCATTGTCTCAAGGGTGAGACCTGCTCCCACCAGCTTCCTTTGCTGATCTCATCTGGCTCTGCCTTGGCACAAAGCTCGCCAGCCTTCCTTGCGCTGGAGCATGCTTCACTGGTCAGGTCCCGAAGGAGACACGGGTTCCAAATAGCCACCCCTTCGTGTTGAGCCGCAAAGGTGGAGCTGGCATTCTCTGCTCCTCAGGACAGCAAGGTCCGTCTGAGGGTGACTCTGCTCACCTCGTCCAGCTCAAAGCTGATGGTAGCCAGATCACAGAGAAAGGCAGAGACAGATCAGTAGGAGCTCTGAGGAAGGAAAGATGCTTTCCAGCTGATTGGAGGAACAGGAAGCCCTTGTGAGAAGAACGTTACTGTTTAAAAACAGGAGGTAAAGACAGTAGGCTCAGTGGGGGGAAACATTTATATGGCTTCTTTTGAGTCATAAGGGGGCACTGCAGAGCTAAGAGATAATACAGACCTGCAGGGTCTCACATGCAGAGCTCTAGGGGTGAAATTTATTGTGGTTGAACACCTTCAGTTCCAGCACCATTTCATTTCAGGTTCCAAGAGATGGCTTCAGAAAATGAGGGACTGTGCCCTTGATGTTTTTTTATTTTTATTTTTTTGGGGGGAATAATGAATGAAAAAGCTCATAGCTCTAAATACCATCTATATGCTAATGACTATAATTTACATCTCCATCAAGACCTGTGCTGGAGTCGGAGATTCACCTGCTGACTCGGTGTCTCCTCCTGGATGGCTGATAGACAGTTGTTGAATCAAGAAAGTGAAGCCATTCTTGATTCCTGTCAGTATCTTCCCAAACTCCCCCTCTCCCCCACCTCCATCTTCCTGCATGTTCTCCAGGTGGGTATCTTCACTCCCCTTGTTTGATTTGGATTTGGCTGTTGTCGGGCAAAGAATTATACCCAGTGGTTCTTTGGGGCCTTGCAATATGGAAAACCAGGCCTCCGTGGAGCCACATCCCTAGCCAATCCACCCCCCTCTTTATCTTCTGTGGGGGAAGGGATATGGGCCATGCTTGGTAATGCTCAAGTTACACTCCTGGTTCTGTGTTCAGGGGTCACTTGATGGTGCTCTTAGTAACATACACCATGTCAGGGATCAAATCACAGTCAGCCAAGTGCAAGTATCTGAGATTTTTATTGTCTCTCCAGCTCCAATCTCTTCCCTTCTCCACATTCTCTTTCTTGCCTTCCTGAATGGCGCTTCTTATTCCTCCTGCCTCTTAAAACACTTACCACTCTCTTCCTTGAAAGTTATGGCCCCAGGTCTGTTGAAGAGCTGGATCTGGGCTTCCTTTCCATGCCCCAGCCCTCTCCTCACCTCTCAAGTTCTGTCTTCCAGGCAGTTACTGACAAATGAGCTGTCTAAGACATTTGGTCTCCCAACCTCCCCTCTCTCCTCAAGAAGAGAGGGAGCGAGCCCAGGGAAGTGATCTGATTCCATGTCAGGCTTGAGGTACATCCTCTATACCCACCACCTAGGAGCAGCCTAACAAATATATTGAGTAAGGGACACCTGAGTTGGTACTAGGGGCCTGGGGCCACTTCTGACAGTGCTCAGTCCTGGTGGTGCTGGAGGGGTGGGGGAACATGTGGTGTTAGGGATTTAATGCAAGGCCTCATACTTGAGTTAAATATCTGGCCCTCCAAATGTATTTTAGTATATAATTGTAAATATTGGAAACTGTCACACACACACATTAGGAGTAGAAAGAATAGCATAGTGAACTCACTTCTCAAGATGCAGGTTCAACAATTATCAACCCAAGTCCAATTTGTTCTCATCTCTTCCCTATGTTGAAACTAGTCAAAGATATCCTATCATTTCAGCTGTCAATACTTTAGTGTACTTCTCTAAAAGTAAAATGACTATAATACCATCCTCACATCTAAACAAATTTTTCATTCTACCTAATATTATTAGATAACCAATGAATTTTCAGAAGCCCCTGAATAGCTTTGTTCTTTAGTTTGTTTACTGGAGGCAGGCTCCAAAGCAGGACCTATATAGCAAATATTATGGTTTTTTGGGGGGTGAGCACTCCTAGGCAGTGCTTAGAGGACCTAGGGTTCCTCCCGGTGACTTTCAGCCAACCAGACCCTCTGGTTGAATGCAAGGACCTAAGGATATGGTGTTGAGGATTGCCTGGGCCACCCCAGTGCTGCTCTAGGGCCACGCCTGGTGGTTTGTGCAGGTTTCCAGGGCTGCATTTGATAATTCTCAGGGGACCAGGCAGTGCTGGCATGCAAGGGCAGGTTGAATCCAGCAAGGCACGAGCCTGTCCCCAGCCTATCTCTCCAGTCCTTGGATATGTCTTTAAACCTACAATTTTCCCTCCAACTTGCACTTTGTTCATTTTGAAATCTATTTGTTTAAGAGACCAAATCTGTTATCCTAGGAGGTTCCTGGAATCTAGATTTGGCAATTGCCTCTCAATAGTGTTCTTTCTTTGTTGTTATGTATTTTGTATTTTTTTGGGGGGGAGGAGTTATACCTGTTGGTGCTCAGGGCTTACTCTTGGCTCTGTGCTCAGTGATCACTCCTGGTGGGACGTTGGGGACTCTGTGGGGTGCTAAGGATTGAACTCTGGTCAGTCACATTCAAGGCTAGCACCTACCCACTGTCTTATCTCTCTGCCCCCTGTTATTATATATTTCAAATTTAACATGCATATTTAAGGTGTGCATTCTGTCAATATGACACATTTATGCATTGTAATATTGCAATTGTAGTGATAATTCTCTAGTCATCACAGCCAGTGGTGTTCTGTGATGTGTTCCTCTGTCTCCTGCCTTTCCTGAAAATTGGAAGGAAGAGGCTTGATGAGGATCATTCTGACTTCTCTGGAAAAAACTCTCCAGCCTAGGGTTCTCCCATCAGGAAGCACTTCTGATTTGCCCATCTCCTGGTGATGTTGATTAGCTTGGCTCAGGTCCTGCATTTTATTAGAACCCATTAAATGTTAATATTTAAATTCTATCATTCTCCCTGTCTATATTGGGTGGAATTCTTTTTTTAAGGAATAACTCACTTCATTAGTTATTTGGCTCCCCTGATCTGTAGTTTGTATAAGGAAGATAAATGTTTGATTTATTGTTTTCAGAATAGCCAGTGGTTCCCGACATCCTCAAAACTTTCCAGAAAGGATTCTTGTTTCAAGTATAATTTTGAGTGAATAGTTATAGTTATAATTAAATACATTGGATGCATTTCAATTTTTCTATGTTTGCTGAATATGCAGGTTTACAACTTTCTCTAGAGTGTCAGGGTTTTCTTTCCAGACCTTGTAGTTCCATGTTTTGTCTGCAGAACCATTGCATGGGACCACAGAGATAGTGCAGCATGTAAGGTGCTTGCCTTGCATGTGACTGAACACAGTTCAATCCAAGGTACCACATAAGATCTCCTGAACACTTCTAGGAATGATCCCTGAGCACAGAAGCAGAAGCAAGTCCAAGAGGCAACACACACAACAACAAAAATATTGAATGTTTTCTTCTTGACTTAGTGCTATGTCATGACTATTTACTTAAGCTCTTGAATTTAACGGAATAAATACCAGGATTCTGCTTTTAATAATTCTTATCCATCTTGATTCTAAGCAGCACATTTACTACTAGATACTGCCATTTCACTCTGAAAACCCAGGGATGTATTTCTACTTGGAATATAGTGGTAGGGACCTAGGCCTGGTCCAGGTTCCTTGCTCTGAGTCAGTGACCTACCCAAGGCCTTGGTTTTTCCATTTGAACAAGTAGACTTGGCAGCAGGTTATTATCAGTCTGTTTCTCATCGTGCCACTTGGGGAACTCTCCTTCATCCTATTGCCTGTGACCTGCAGGTAAAGGTCATGTCAGAGCAGCAGTGTAGTGTGGGGGTGGGATGAAGGAGTGGGGCCCAGAGACTGGGAGGCAGAGCCCATGACACAGGGTTCAACCAACTTCTTAAGGAGTCTGACTAGAGTATATCTGCTCTGTATGCTCGTGCATGAATGTGTGTGTGTGCGTGTCTGTGTGTGTGTGTGAGAGACAGAGACAGAGACAGAGAGAGTAAGAGAGAGAAAGAGAAAGACAGAGAGACAGAGAAAGAGAGAGAAAGAAAAAGACAGAGAGAGTAAGAGAGAAAAAGAGAAAGAGAAAGAGAGACAGAGAGACACACACACACAGAGAGAGAGAGAGAGAGAGAGAGAGAGGTGGGTCCCCCACCCAACTAGGACAGATGTGGTAGTGTTCAGTAGACTGAAGAAGGAAATCCCATGCTGGATGCTGGTTTCACTGTGTAGTTCCATGTGAATCTGGGGCTCCTGGGTACCCAGTGATTTCCCTCCGCTTTCTGCCAGGGCTGCTTCCACACCACGCGTTTCCTCCCCTCCACCTCCAAGCCCACCCTGGAGGCAGACACAGCCTTGGCAGCTACCCTGGCAGTGCCGCCTGTCTGGGAATTCAGACATCCGAGTGCCGCAGAGTCCGCTGGCATTTCCTTTTGTCTGCTGCAGGCTTCGATTGCGCGGAATCGATAGCAGGCATTCCACGAGCTTTCTGATGAGCAGGCCTGCCGCTGAGTTGTTGTCTGCCTTCCCGCCCTCCAATCACAAGGCCCCCATTTCCCCATCTCTGTCAGCAGGTGACTCTAGCCCCCAGAGAGAAAATCAGTTTATCTGATGGTCACATGGATCTGATGAGGTATCCAGAGATGATGGAATGTCTCTTTCTCTGCTTCCTGACATTAGCTGCCAATAGCGAGGAACCGATGGGGCATGTTATTAGCCAAAGACAGGGGCTGGCTCACTGTTCTCCAGTATCGTTGCCATCTGCCGAGTATAAACAGTGAGCTGGTTGCTCTTAGCAGGAGGAGGGGTGTTCTCCACCTCGCAAGGCTCTCCCATGTTTAGGAGCCCCCGGCCTGTTTCCTGAGACCCCCTAGGTGGGGTCAGGCCTTGCTCCCATTTGAGATGTCTGGGGATGAATGCTCAGTTGTTTAGATGAATGCAGAGTTGCTTTGATGGTTAGACGCCATCCCAGGAAGAGGGTACTCAACCATTGTATGACTGAAACCACTGTATGACTGAAATGCAAGCATGAAAGTTTGTAAGTCTGTAATTGTACCTCATGGTGATTCATTAATAAAAAAATATTTTTTTTTTAAATAGAAGAAAATTCTGGAGTGATAGTACAGCGGGTAGGGCATTTGCCTTGCATATGGCCGACCCGGATTTGATTCCCAACATACCACATGGTCCCCCAAGCACCACCAGGAGTGATTCCTGAGTATAGAATCAGGAGTCAGCTCTGAGCATTGCCGGGTATGACCCAAAAAGCCAAAAAAAAAAAAAAAAGGAAGAAGAAAAGGGATCCTGGTTTCCTTAGAAGTGAATGATAGCCATAAAGCAAGTGGATATCCACATGAAAAATATTATATATGTATATATGTCTGTGTATGTGTGTGTGTCTTATATATAGAGAGAGACCCTTGCCTCACACCATATACAACTATTAACTCAAAATGGATAATACACCTAATGTAAAAGCAAAACTTTCAGGATAAAAAAATGTATGGCTTTAAAACAAATAATTATTAGCTATGACTCAACAGAATAATAATTCATAAGAGGGAAAAGTGATAAATGAGAAGATATGGGCTTGAGAGATAGTACAAGAGTAGGTGTTTCCTTGTACACTGTGCGGTCCCACAAGCCAGCCAGGAGTGATCTCTCAGCAGAGTCAGGAGTGAGTCCTGGGCACCACCAATGAGACCCAATAACAACAACAGCAACAACAAAAAGAAAATTAAAAGATGTGGCACAGACTTGGAGAAAATATTTGAACATTAATGTCTTAAAACTTAATGAAAAGTCACACAACTCAATTTATAAATGAGCAAAAGAGCTGAATAGACATTTTAGCAAAGAAAGTATACAAATGAATAATATGCATATGAAAAGATGGCCAACATCATTAGTCAGTGGGAAATGCAAATCAAATACACAATGATATACCACTTCATGCCCAAGGGGATGACTATAATTTTACATTTTAAATGTAAAGAATGGAACCCTTTATATTATGATTGATGAGAATGTAAAATTACACAATCACTTTGGAAGATTTGGTAATTTTTTAAGTTGAACAAATTTACCAGCAATTCTGCTCCTAGACCTCTACCAAAGAAAATAAAAAAAACCACAAATACCTGTGCAATGACTTTCAGACAGCTATCATAGCAACATTATTCATAATGGCCAAAAAGTGGAAATAATTCAAATGTCTTACTGGTGAATGATTAAAGAAAATGTGGTATATCCATACAATGGGACATTAGTTATCAAGATAAAGTATTGGAGCCCTGATAGATGCTACAATATGGAAAAACCTCAAAAACATTATGCTAAATGAAAAAAAATCAGATGTGAAGAAAATACAGAGCAAACTCATGGACTATCCAGAAAGGGCAAATCAATAGAAGCAGAAAGTAGATCATGTGGCCTGAGGTTGGAGCTGGTGAGAAATTATTGACTGCAAATGGGCATGAGAGAACTTTGGGGATGATGGACATGTTCTGAAATCGGCATGTGGTGATGGATACTCAGCTCTATAAGGATGCTGGAAATCATTGAGCTGTACACTTGCAATGAATTTTATGATCTGTTCATTATACCCCCATAAAGCTGTTTAAGAAAAAATAAAGAAGGGAAAGAGGTAAATTTCAGCAATTTCACTGTCGAGGAAGTACCTGGGGGAGTGGGTACAGGGCCTCCTGGAGACAGTCAGCTGCCAGGGCATGACCAGATGCAGCCGTCTGAGTCCTGAGCATCTTCCACTGCTCCTGGGCACCTCTAATCTTCAACCTGTTGGTTCCAGCTCACTGCAACATTCCCTGAGCTTTGCCCCCCTCCTTCCTCACACAGCCCAGGGCTTCTCCTGCTCTGCACCCCTGGGGCCACTGTACCTTGCTCCTCTCCTATTTCCCTCTTATCCACTCCATTGTCCTGGGACTCGGGCATGTCCTACATGCCAGAGTCCCTCATCGGGCTGGCACATGGCTGAGCCATAGGCAGGCTGGGTGTTTAGGAGTTGGGGAATGGTCTAGAGTATATGCATGCAGAGCTGACAGCAACTGGCTGAAGGAGAAGGTTGTGGGATGTAAGAAAACATAAAGACCCCGGAATGCATGACATTTTCCTACCACATATAGGAGGCGCTGGAGTGGTCAGTGGAAGCTCAAAACAGGCCCATAACCCTGAAAAAGGAAGAAGGATGCTGAGGAGTAGCTAAGGATTGAATTGGGGGTGAACTTTTCTGAATTCGGAGAGAAGAAACATCCTGGGAAAGTGACCCCTCTCATTGGTTTAGTCTTCTGGGCATAAGCCTCCCTCTCTGGATTTTGATTCCAGTCTTCTTATCATGCCTCCATCCAGCTAGGACTCAAACCTCTGTCTAAAGAAACTCACGCCCCTCCCACTGGGGCCCAGGAAGAGGCATCTTCCTGCTGCTCTGACCTGAAATTCCGACTCATGGACAGCAAGTGCACTGAAAGGCCTGGATTCTAACCCACCGAGGATGCCCTCAGTACGTGTCCATCACGCCAGACCAGACGCTTCTGTGCAGGGGGCACAGAGATGTGGGCTGGGGCGCCCTGAGCCAAGCAGTACGGGGCACCCTCAGGATTATTCTCCTTTCTTTTCTCTCGAGCTTCATTGTTATTCCAGAGGCTTCACGATGAAAATTACAAAATAATACAGCTGCAATTTGTGGTGTGTGGTTGTGTGTACCAAATTGAGGCTCCCCATGTCCCCTCTCTCAGAAACAGAGCATTGGACACTCTGCTCACTCCTCACTGTGGCTGTCGTCACTCACATCCTGTGAGTGATCCTCACCCCTCCTTAGATTTCTCCCTTGTCCCTGGTATGGGGGTGACATGAAGCATCTGGGCAGGGATGGTCACCCAAAACTCACCTATGTGTGCCAGAAGGGCCCAAGGCACCAAAGGGACCCAGAGGTGTGCCCTGGCTAGAAGAAGAGATGAGCAGTGTCATAGAAATACCCACCTTATGTTTTCTGGGGGGGCTGGCGGAGAGAAGAGGCCCATTGCCTTTGGTGTTGTCACCGAGGCCACCAAATCGCCATGGGTTCACTACTGTCCCAATGACTTGTGCGCCAGGGAAGGGAGGATGGGTAAAGTGGGGGGTGCTGCTAGAGCCCTGGTCAGGAGCGGCAGGAAATCCTGGCCTCTGAGGCGTTTCGTGGAGGAGGGAGAGCCAGATGGCAGGAGAGAGGCAGGGCTCAAGGAAGGAAGTAGGGGGGAGGGGGAGATGAGTAAACCCCATTCTACCCCAAACTCTTCCTACACGAGTTTGTCTTTGCTTCTGTGAAAGCTCAGCTTCCTTTGCAAGAAGGCAGAGAAAACCCCAATGACATCACTCCTGGGGAAACTTGGGGCAAAGTCAGAGGTGTCAGAGGGAGAGGGCCACGTCTGGGCAGCCTGAAGGGAGCATAGTCCTGAGGAAGGGACAATAGGAGTGAGGACTGCGGGGGGGGGGGGGGCGAGAGGGGCTGGCCATGGAGCAGCCTGGCACCCTCGGGATTAGAAAGGCTGGAGGTCATGGTCATAAACTCTGAACAGCCATGGGGCATGGGATGAACGAAGGGGCTTCCCCAGGCTTGGCTTCTGCTCCCTCGTAGGTACAGGACAGCACCTGTGTCCCACTGGGTGCGAGGACTCGGCCCTCCTCATCAGGCTCACATGCAAGTCTGTCCCACAATGACTGTGTTGTCTGAGGACGAAACACAGAGTTCCCACAAAGTGCCTAGCACAGCACCTGGCTCACACCTGCCCTGCGTGCACTCTGAGGGCTGCCACTTCTCTGTCCCTCCTTCCCTGGTGACAGCACCTTCCACTCCATCCTGTGTCCCTCAAGTGGATTCAGATGGAGGAGGAGGAAGGGAAGGAGCAACAGAGGAAGGATGAGGAATTCCTGTCTCCCCCGACTCTTCTCCCCCACCAACAAAAAAGCACATAGAAAGTCCTTGATAAATCCACGTTCCTGCTACATTCAGTTCTCCGCCTCCCCTTCCCTCCAACCCCTGTCCTGAGAGTCTGTGGCATGAAAGAAGACTCTTTGGGAAGAACGATCTTCTCTTATTGTAGAGAAAAGTTCGAAATGGAGGAAGGCACCATATCGATACTCTGATCTATTTCAAGTAGAGTCAGATCTGGCATAGAAATCAGGGGGCTTCCATGCCTCCTGAAAAGGGGCAGGCGAGATGATGAACACTCTTAGGCTGCTCACTCACTCTTGGGGTTCAGGGTGTCCGTAGTCAGAGGACCTCTCCAGAAAACCACCTGCCCAGGAGTCATTTCACTCCTGTCTGTCCATCCCTAGTAGGGGGAGGGGGCACTTGTGGGTCAGCTCCAGTCCAGTCCGGACCCCAAGAGGCAAGAATTCTGGGATCTGTAGTTCTCAGGCTTCCAGCTGCTGTGAGCCTGTGGGAGCAGCAAAGGAACAAAGTGTGGTTTTCCATAGGGCAAAGGGCAGAGGTAGGAATAGCCCCTAATCATGCAGTCATGGCAGCAGACTGCATGGCAAGCCCCAGCTCAGAGCTGCATGGCTGTGGGAGATGGAAGAGAGAGGGGGGTGGCCTGGGTTCCTCCCTGTGAGGCAGATGGGATGGCAGCAGGCACAGAAGAGTCCCAGCAGGAGGCCCGGGCTGTAAGGCTACCCACCATGGTGATTGGCAGCATGGCCAGGACTCGATGACGGGAAATCCTGTGCCACTCCCAGAGAGCCACAGACCAGCGGAGAATAAGGGAACTGCCATGGACGGACATGAGAGTTAGAAAAACACAAATCCAATGAATGTGGTGATCAGGACACTTACCAGGACTCCAGCTGAATGATGCCCAGAAGCTGCCACCTGCCGTGACCAGGCCCTGGTGGGAGCCAGATGCAGACCAGTAGCTCAGTCCCAGCCAGCGTGAGAGAGAACAAGGAGGAAGAGAAAATGAGGATGCGTGAATGCTGTTCCCATTGCGTATGATGTAAGTCAGTTTGCAGGGATGTCAATGTACACGTGTAATTTTCAACCACCCAGGCAGATACTCTTAGTATTTTGCAGCATCATTATATCTGTTATTACCAAGCAGGTTGAAACTCTTATGATTTCTCATCTCAGAGGCGGCTTAGAGAGTGAGTGAGCTGCTTGTCTTGCAGTTGGTCAGAGGTGAGGCCAGGACTGGGCTGGGGACCCTGCCTCAGTACACCGCAGACAACACCAGACAGCACCAGGGGGCGGGGGCGGGGTACCAGCACACAAGTTCAAGGACAGGGCTTGGGGCTTCCAGAAGGAGGCATTCAGGCCAACTGGGAAAAGGGACACTGTCATGGAAGGAGGTGGCATGGTGAGAAGCAGGAGTGGGATGGGCTCCAGGTTCAGGGCAGGTGGAAAGGGTGGGCACCCAGAGAGCGGCATTGCGTCAACAGCATCCTGGAAGGTCCCACAGCATCAGGGTGGGGAAAGGAAACAACGAAGATGCGTTGGCACGTGAACCATTGCCTTGTCAGTACTCACTGTTTTGCCCATTTCGCACGAGGACAGCAGCTGCTTAGGTATTGCTAGAAAAGATCCTGGGGTTCAGCAGGGAGGTAAACAGACAGTCACTCCAGTGTGGGGACAGCTGTCTGCAAGGCTCCTGAGCCTAGACCAATGAGCTCTCCTGAGCGGAAGGGGCCCTGGCTACAGAGGCTGAAGGACAGTCTGCAGGGCTGAGGAACAGGCCCCTGGAGGTGTTTTCTTTGGTCCCGGGAAGATGTCCCTGGCAGGGAGTGGGCAGGGGAGAAGCTGTCAGGCAAAGCCGGATACTGGTAACTTGACAAGTGCCCGAACTAAGGCAGGGACAGAAGCAGGGGGCGGATACCAGCTCAGTGTGTCGAGATGACACGATGTGGTCACACTGGGTGTGTGTGACTGAGGGAAGGAGCCTCGGGACATTGTGGGCCATTTGCCCATCCCTGGAAGTTGGAAAGCCCTAGAAAAAGAAAGCCAGAAGGGCAGGCCCTGATCCCAGCAGGGACAGCAGGGGACAGGACAGGGAGAGTGGGTAGTGCACAGGGTAAGAGTCCATCTGCTCCCAGGGCTCTGGCTCGGCCTTGAAGTGCCTTAGGCAGGAAGTGTCGCTTCGGGGCCAAGTGCAGTACGGCCTGCACATGGTGATGGCGACAGTAATGCCCGTAAGTTTGCCCCTCCTGCCCCGCCCCTCCTCCTCGCTGCCCAGGAAGGACAGTGTCTCAAGTGGTTTCCTTGACCCCTTGTCCTGGTCCCCTCTGTCTCAGGAACCCCCTGCAGGGATGCACAGAGCCAGAGCACCGAGAATCTTCCCTGAGCATGTTCTCCATCTCCCTCCTCAGGAATGGAGGTTTGTACGCAGATTTTTCTTCGCTCTTTTGCATTTGAGTTCTGACTCAGAAATAGGGAAAAAAATCCTAAAATCAAAGTACAGGAGGTGGGGGAGAGAGATACCCCAAAGTGTTTTTAATTTGAATAGGTTTTTCTTCCCATATGAAAAGGCGACAGTTTATTGCAAAATATTTATCTTCACTGTGGTAGCTATGGTTATTGATGGAGGTGGCGGTGGGCTAAGGGGAAAGTCCCACGAAGGGTTGTGCTCGGTGAGCAGTCTTCACCTTTCCCATGCTGCTCCCACCCACCGCTTTGGGTTTCTGGGTTCCCAGCAGGCCCTGGCTGCTTCCTGCAAAGGGTGATGGGTCTTGGTTGGTCTCATGCTTGGTCCTGCAGGTCAGAGCTTGGGTTTCTGGCCCCAGGTTTACTAAATGCAGCTGGCGAGTGGCATGGGATGGGTGGATGGCCTTGGGGTGGGGGTCCCGGGGGCCCTGGGACTGGGGATCAGTGAGTCGAGCCTACTTTTCCATTTCATGCCGGGGTAAGAGTGACCAGAACTCTGTTCACATCTGCTCATGGCGGCTCGCTCAGCTGTTCCTTCCCAGAGCCCTCTCTGTCCCTGTCCCACCTGAGAGATGCCCCAGCACAACAGACACTGGCAGAGAGTTTGGGGAATCAGAATTCAAAGGGATTCTGCAAATTGAAATTGAATTTGTTTTGGTGGAGCTTTTAGAGCACAGTTTCCCCAAGTGGCTGATACCATGCTAAGTGGGATGAGGGGAGAACACTTTCTCTTTGTTTACTTAAAGACGGTTGATATGCAGGGGGTAGAAGAACAGTAAGTTTGGTTTTTTTTTTTTTTTTTGAAAAGGGGGATGCAGGTCCAGTAAGTTTGGGAACCTCTGGGAGCTGAAGTCAGCAGCCTGCGGTGCTCCAATTCACACGCAAAGTCTAAAACCCAATTAGGAATAACCTTGCAGCTCACAGTGCTTTAATAAAATAAAATTTGAAGAAAAAAAAAAAAAAGAAAGACCAGCAACTCTCAGGTCTGTCTTGGACTTCAGATTAGAGGCATTTGGTTCTGTCTTGAGCCCAGTCTGCCGTGAGAACTCTGCTTCCTCGCGTGCCCCGTTTCACAACTGCCCCTCAGGGAGGTTGCGTTGGACCACCAGGATCTCTGGGGAGCAAGCGTTTAGGAGGTGGTTCTGGAGTCCTAGGGTTCAGAGGAGCAGTAAGGGTGCAGCTGCTGCCCAGGGGTGGCTGTTTGGGGGTGATGTTCGTGCCTCCTGTTGAATGTGCAACTTTGGCCATGGCCAGCGCACAGCCGAGTCCCTGCTGGCACAGCAGCTGATGTGCACACACGGGGTCCCATCGGAGGAATCCCCCCAAGGGAGCCGAGTGTCTGGCCAAGCCCCTGACTTGGTCTCAGAAGTTTCTAGCCACACCTCATAAATTGGCAGTGTGACATTTGGCTGTTCGCTCGGAAGAGACATCGGGGTGATTTAGGGCTTGAGCTGGCGGTTTCTGCCACGGAGGCCGGAGGCTTTATGAGCGGTTTCTTCCTTCCCGTTGGACTCAGCTGCCTTCTGGCTGAGGTTTATGGCTGGGAGGTTGTAAAGAGGAAGGGAGTCGGGCCCATCTCCTGCGCTTGCTGCTTCTCTGCAGGAAGGCAGCATCTCAGAGTTGGGGTGCAGGCGGTGAGCTGCCCTAGTCCTGAGCCCCCCTGGGTTCTTTTGGGTCTCTCCAGGCTGCAGCACCCCAGTCTGAGGCTGCAGAAGAAGGGGTAACCACCTTCTCCTCCTTGAGTATGTCTCCCCAGGGGTCAAGCAAGCCCCAAACTGCAGGTGTGTCCCAGGGGACTCCCCACCCCTCCTCAGGCCTCTAACCTCTTCCCTCCCCCAGGGAACGCTATGGGCTGGAAATGATGGTCTTTAATCATTTCTTAAGTGACCAGCCCAGAAATCATTTCTTAGTGCCAAACACACAAATTAAATCATAAATCCATAGTGGGTCTGGCCTGGGAAGGACTGATTTGGAGCAGCAAGGCCGCCATGGAGAAAGAAATCAGCACCAGGAGGAAAGGCAAGGGCTGTGCAGAGAAGGAAGCCACACCACCCTACTGGACTGTTGTCACAGAGCTGGGCTGACAGCCCCAGCGAACTGCTGCGTAGGTGGGGGTCCCCAGCAGGAGGCCAGCAGGGAGTGGGTCATCCTGGTATGCAGGTGGCCAGCCAACTTCAGGTAAGGTGCTCATACCACCTACTTTAATGCAGGGGAGAGAGGGGGAGAGAGGGAGAGAGAGAGAAAAAGAGAGAGAGAGAGAGAGAAAATAGAGATGAGAGAGGAAAGTCCGAGAGGAGAGAGAGGGGGGAGAGAGAAAGAGACAGAGGAGAGAGGAGAAAGAGGAAAGAAAGAGGAGAGTCAGAGAGGATAGAGAGAGGGAAAGAGAGAGAGAGAAAGAGAGAGAGGGAGAGGGAGAGAGAGATTTCAATCTGATCCTTCTCCTTTTGTAAGAAACATTAACCCCATTATGGGAAACCACGTCTTGACTTTCTCTCACCTCCCCCTGAGTATTTCTTTCAAGAGGGGCTTCCCGGAAGGATTGATGCAGGGTGAGAGGCACAGTTATTCACTCCATCACACCTATGAGCGCCCTTCCAACCAAGTGTTCCTGGGAGCCCGCTCACTTCTCATAATGCAGATGGGTGGGCTTGGGTATCAGGAGGGTGCCTTGGGAAGCCGTACCCAAGGCTGTTCTGTGCATAGCCCACCACTGGGAACCAGACAGGCCCAAGGCTGCCCCGTTATACCAGGCCCAAGGCTGTCCCATCAACCCCCACCACTGGGAACCAGCCAGGCTCAAGGCTGCCCCATCATACCCACCACTGGGAACAGGCCCACGGCTGCCTCATCATACCAGGCCCAAGGCTGCCCCATCATACCCACCACTGGGAATCCCACAGGTCCAAGAGGCACTTTGATTACCCAGAGAGGAAGGAAGGAGTTGGCAGGCAAGAATATTACCTGAGAGAGAGGGGAACTGGCAGGCACTCAGGAGAGATTCATTATTGGGGTAGGAGAGTCTGAAAGAGGTTTTTGGTTACTTAAAGCCTATTCTCAAATCCTAGCCGATGAAAATATACTTTATGTCTCCCCATGAAGTCAGATTTATGCTTCATTAGGTTCACCAACCATGGGCATACAGAGGACATCAGCAAGCTGCTAACATCCCTGACTCTATCTACCCATCCTGCTTCCCCATGCTGCTTCCCTTGCCTGCAATGCCTTCCTTCGTGCGGACTAGTGAACTCCTGTTCATACTTCAGAGCCCGTGTGAATGATCTGGTCTTCCAAAGAGCCATCAAGTAGGGATTCTTTGTTTCTTCCCACTCTTTGACGTGATTCTCTTTCCTCATTGTTCATGCTACTGTTTAATTCCCATTGACATTTAGTCCTTCAACTTGACTGTGCGTTCCTTGAGAATGCGGGCTGTGTGACAGAGAACTGTGGCATTTCCCTGGGTGGGTGATAAAGTGACCAGAGCCCCATGGTGAAAACTGCCACAAACCTTTCTTTGTCAGAAGGTGCCTTGTTTATGTTAGTCACTCAGCATCTGGGTGGAAAACCTGAGCTCTTCCTCTGCAAAGCAGGAAAAATACAGCCGGTGCCTGTATGACTTTAGAAATCTACAAAGAAGATGATTCTGAGAGCAGGTTGTGAGGGAATGTGTCAAAGCCCTTTAGCTCCTGGAAAAATTCCATTAGAAAGTCAGGGTGTTGGTACTGCAATTATTGTTTGATTCCCAAATGGTGAGAGCGCTTCCAGAAATGTGCTTTGCTTGATGAACCAATACATTTTCAGCCCCACTGATGAATTTGGGAATCGAATACCTGTCATCTCGAAATAATTGACACATCTTGGTGAAGCGCTTACATTCCACTGATGAAATTCTGGATTCTTATTGAGAGTGAGGAGGAAGACGTGTTACATGGGAGCAATATTGTTTTATGGACCTTTATCTTGGTTATTAACAAATGAGTGCTCCATGTAGAAACGGTAGAGGGGGAATTCAGTAATGAAGTTTCATAGGATTATAATGATTATTAGCCTGATGATGATGAAACCCAGGCTTCAGTGTGTGCGGCTTTCTTGGCATTCGCTGTTCTGTGTCCCTGAAAGGTGATGGGCGACAGGCTGGTTACTTCTATCCCCAGCGCTTCATTCCTGAAGATGTAAAGTGGGCATTGACACCTCTAGCATACCTGGACAGGGGCCTCGGCAAATTCTGTTCATTCTAGATACCATATTGGATGTAAATAGCAATCATCTTTTATTTTCAGAAGCTGGTGCCCCCTAGAGGTGGTCAGTGTCAGTGACCCCCCCATCCCAGCCTACCCTCATCCCAGTGCTGGGGACCTGCCCTGGAGCCTCCTGGAAATGCATCTGGCACCACCGTTTAGGTTTTTTTTTATTTCTCACTGCCCACTGTAAGCCTCTAGGAAGAGGGATTTGCCTTTCCAAGTGGCCTCTGGGAACATGCTGCATCTGTATCCACACACCGGCTTTCCACATCTGGTCCGGAATTCAAGCCAGCGGGTTCAGGGCACGCAGGACCCTCCCTTCCGTAGCAGGGGAAGTTAGAGCAAGGTTGCCCTGAGCAAGTGGGGAGGAAATGTGCCTCATCCCCTTTCCCAAGCCTCTCATCTGAACACGGAAACACATGAACATGTGTGTCCCCACACCTAAGAGTGCATGCCTGTGGAGGCAGAGCTGTCCTCCCATGTGTGACTCATGTGTGAGGACACCTGGAGGGCTAGATTGAAAGGACATCAACGCCAAAGCCAAACAGATCTGGTTTGGAATTCTGCCTCTGTCACAGTCCAGCTGCACAGTAGCCAGCCAGGCAAGTTAATCCTGCCGCCTCATGTCAAGACCAGTGAAATGGGAAGATGCTCTTTTTGCATGGTTTCACTGCAAGGGCTGGAGGACAGCTCAAAGGGCTGGAGCACATGTCTTGCGTGCACAAGGCTTTGGATTTATCTCTAGTTCCACATGCACCCCACTCCCCACTTCTGCCTTCTGCCAGATGTGGTTCTTGTGGTCCTGGCACTTTAAGGCTAGCCTGGAAGTTCTGTGTCACCAGCCCTCAGCACACAGTGGTTGGTCCGTATAGACAAGTCAAGTATCCCTGGCTGGGAACACTCCCTTGGTGTGTTCCCTATCACGTAAAATAAAAGATATGTGGTCTTCTATAGTTACCTATGAGAAATAAACAAATCTATGTCAGGTTATTTGGCTTTTTAAATGTAGTTCTTTTCCCCTGCTCTTCTAAATAAATCCAGGAGGGCCTGGAGAGATAGTATGCTGGTTAAGGAACTTGCCTTAGATGGATGACCCTGGTTCTGTCCACAGCACCCCATATGATCTGCTGAGCAGAAGTTATTTCCTGAGTATAGAGCCAGGAGTAAGCCCCAAGCAACACGGGGTGTGGCCACAAAGCCAATAAATAGATGAGTCCAGGAGAATAGGGAAAATTGTGATGATTTATTAGAGATCTAGGTATATTCTTCTCTCTTTTGCTTATGTCCTTAGCACAATTCCTTCTCAGTGTCTAACCATTATATCTACTTTCTAGCCAACAGAAATGAAAAAAGGATAAGAAAAGAGCTAGTTAAAAAAATTTTTTTTATTGAATCACGATGAGATATACCGTTACAAAGTTGTTCATGATTGAGTTTCAGTCATACAATGTCCTAACACTCATCCTTTAACCAGTGCACATTCGCTGCTACCAGTGCCCCCAGTTTCTCACTTGCCCACCCCACATGCCCAGCCCCCATAGCCTGCCTCTTTGGCAGATACTTCTCTCTCTCTCTCTCTCTCCCTCTTCTCTCTTTCTCTTTCTCTTTCTCTTTCTCTTTCTCCTTCTCTTTCTCTTTCTCTTTCTCTTTCTCTTTCTCTTTCTCTTTCTCTCTCTCTCTCTTATTTTCCTTTTAGGCACTGTGGTTTGCAATACTGTTACTGAAAAGGTGTTATCCATCTCACTTTTCCTCCTTTCAGCACTCAGTTTTTGTCTAGAGCAATCATTTCCAACTATCACTGTCACAGTTGTCCCTCCTTCTGTCCTAAGTGCACTTTCTCTCTCCCTTTGTGGTGAGCTTCCTACCATGGAACAGTTCTCCTGGCCTCTTTGGATATTACCATGGAAGAATAGTTCTCCTTCTAGCCTCTTTGGATATTATTCAAAGACAATATATATATATATATACATATAACATAGCCTGTGAATAATATATATTATATAATATAATATGTTATATAATATATATATATCAAACAAATGAGTGCAATCATTATATGTCTCTCTCCTCTGACTGATGTCACTCAGCATGATACTCTCATTGTCCATCCACATGTAAGCAAGTTTCATGACTTATTTTTTTCTCTGCATAGTGTTCCATTGTGTAGACATACCACAGTTTCTTTATCTACTCCTCTCTTCTTGAGCTTTTGGGTTATCTCCAGATTCTGGCTCTTGTAAATAGTGCTGAAATGAACACAGGAATGCAGATGGATTTTTTTTTACAGTATTCCCAGGTTCAGTATTGTTGGGTTGCATGGAAATTCAATTTCTAGTTTTTTGAGAAATGTTCATATTGTTTTCCAGAAAGGTTGGAGCAATTAGCATTCCCACCTGCAAGTGAATTAGAGTCTCTTTCTCTTTGCATTCATGCCTGCACTGGGTGTTCTTTTTGATGTGTGCCAGTAGTCTTTGTGGTCTGAGATGATATCTCATTGTTATTTTGATTTTCATCTCCCTGATAATTAATGATGTAGAGCACTTTTTCATGTACCTTTTGGCTGTGGTATTTTTTTCTTTTAGGAAGTTTCTGTTCATCTCTTCTCCCCATATTTTGATGGGGTTGTATGTTTTTTTCTTGTAAAGTTCTGCCAATGCCTTATATATCTTGGATATTAATCCCTTATTAAATGAGTATAGGGCAAGTACTTTTTCTCATTCCTTGTGCTGTCTTTGTATTCTGGTCATCATTTACTTTGAAACGCAGAAAATTCTTAGTTGAATGTAATCCCATTTTTTTTAATCTTTGTTTACACTGCTCGGTCAGTTGTGTTTTATCCTTGAAAATGCTTTTATCTTCAATGTCATGGAGAGTTTTATCCATGTTTTCTTTTATGTACCTTGTAGATTCAGGTCCGATATCAAGGTCTTTAATACATTTTGATTTGTTTTTTTTTGCACAGTATTATAAAGAGGTCTAAGTTTATTTACTTTACTTTTATTTATTTTACTTTTCATGTAAACTGACCAGTTTTCCCAATACCACTTGTTGAAGGGACTTATATTGCTCAACTTCGTATTTTTGGCTCTTTTATTGAAGATTAACTGATCATATACCTGAGGTTCTGTTTCAGGATATTTAAATCTATTAAACTGACCTAAGGGTCTATCTTTATTCCAATACCATGCCATTAACTACTGCTTTGTAGCATTGTTTGAAGTTAGGTACAGTGGCACCTCTTATCTTCTTTTTCCCCAATGATCACTTTAGCTATTCAAGGTGAAATTGAAGGTTATTGTTGCAAATGAATTTCAGGAGTACTTGATATTTTTATTTAAAAAAATAACATGGGTATCTTTATAGGGACTGCATTGAATCTGTACAATGCTTTGTGGAGTATTGTCATTTTGATGATATTAATTCTCTAATCTCAGAAATTATGTTTCCACTTTTTGTGTCCTCTTTTACTTCTTGAAGTAATTTATTGTAATTTTCTTTGTATAGGTCTTTCACTTTTTAGTTAAACTGATTCTGAGGTACTTGATTTTCTGAGGTACCTTTGTGAATGCAAATTTTTTTTTAAAAAATCTTTCTTCTATTTCATTATTTGTACATAGAAAAGTCATGGACTTTTGCATGTTAATTTTATAATCTGAACTTTGCTATAGAAACCTATAGTTTTTAGGATCTTTTCGTAGAGTCTTTAGGATTTTTTAAATATAGTATCATGTCATCTGCTTGATTCTTCCCTTCCCACCACAATACCATTTATATCTTTTTCTTGCATAATTGCTATGGCTTCCAATATTGAATAGAAGTGATGAAAGTGAGAGACATGCCTGATCTTAGAGAGAAAGCCTTTAGTTTTTCACTGTAAACATTGGAGTATAATGTTCTCTGTGGGCTTGTGGTAAATGACCTTGACTATATTGAAGAAAGTTCCTTCAATTCCCATTTTATTGAGTTTTTAAATTATAAATGGATGTTGGATTTTGTCAAATGCTTTATATGAATATATTGATATGATCATATGGTTTTTAGAGGTTTTTTAGTGGATATGGTGTATTTTGTTGAATGACTTGTGTATGTTAAACCGTCTTTGCATTCCTGAGATGAATCTTACTTGGTCATGGTGTACAATCTTTTTGATGAATTGTTGGATTCTATTTGCTAGCATTTTGTTGAGGATTTTTTCTTCTACATTCATCAAGGATCTTGACCTGTATTTCTCTCTTTTTTTGTGGTGTCTCTGTTTGCTTTTGGTATCAGGGTGATGTTTGCCTCATAGAAACTGTTTGGGAGCCTTTTGATTTCTTCAACTTCTTAGAAAAGCCTAAAAAGGATTTGCAGTAAGTTCTTCTTAAATATTTGAAGGAATTGACTAGTGAACCCATCTGGGCCTGTGGTTTTGTTTTGGGGAAGATTACCATTTCAATTTCCTCAATAGTGATAGTTCTGTTCAGATATTCCAAATCATATTGGTTCAGTCTTGGGAGGTTACAGAAGTCCAGGAATTTCTATGGTATCTGTTGTGATGTCCCCCTTTCATTTATTAGTTTATTATTTATTAGTCTATTATTTATTATTTATTAGTTTATTAGGATCTCTCTTTCTCTCTTTTTCTGTGTGTGTCTCTCAGTCTCTATGTGAGTTTTGCTAGAAATTTATTGACCTTGTTCATTTTTTTTAAAGCAGCTCCTGGCTTTATTTATTTTTCAGATTGTTTTATGGATTCCAGTTCATTAATTTCTGTTCTAGATTTTAGTATTTCCTTCCTCCTGTCTTATTTGATCTCCTTTTATTGGTCATTTTCCAGTTTCCAGTCAAGCTATTTATGTAACTTTATGGGCTCTTCCTTCCTGATGAATGCTTGCATAGCAATGAACTTTCCTCTTAATGCTGCTTTTGCTGTATCCCATGAATTCTGGTGTGTAGTGTCCTCATTCTTGTTTGTTTCCATGAATCTTTTAATTTTCTCTTTCACTTCCTCTCTGACCTACTGGTTATTCAGTAACAAACTATTTAATTTATAGGTGTTTGAGTCGTTTCTCCATTTCTGTTTGTGATTAACTTCTATTTTCAGTGTATCATGGTCTGAAAAGATAGTTGATATGATTTCTATTTGCTTGAATTTGTAGAAGTATGTTTTGTGTCCCAGCATGTGGTCTATCCTTCCACTCCGTATCTTTTAATTTGTGTATTTAGCCCATTGACTTTGAGAGAGATTATTGTTATGGAGTTTCGTGCCATCTTCTTGCAGAATTTTGACATATTTGTGAGACTTGTTTTAGAGTAGCCTGTTTAGTTGCTCTTGTAATAATTATTTTGACTCTATGAAGTTACTGAGTTTTGTATTGTTCCTTCAAATAAGAATGAAATTCTGGCTTGGTAAAGTATTCTAGGTTGGTGTTCATTTCACTTCATTGAGTTTTTTTCACTATATTGTACCACTGTCTTTGGGTCCGAGGGTTTCACCTGATGATTCTGCTGTAAATCTTAAGGATGCTCCTTTGTATATAATTTCCTTCTTTGATCTTGCTGATTTCAGTATTCTATCTCTGTCTATGCTTTCATCATTCTGATTAGAATATGTATTGTAGTATGTTTATTTGGATTTCTTTCAGGCTTCCTGGATCTGTGTGCATCCACTCTTCAGTTCTGGAAACTTCTCAGCAATAATGTCTTTTTGACTGTTGCTTCTTCATCAGAGATGTCTTCCTGCTTCTCTGGGACCCCAGTGATTTTTAAGTTGTTTCTCTCCAATTCATCCCAAAGTTCTCTTGTTATCTGCTGGTTTATTTTGAAGTTCTTTTCCATCTTCTGCTGTTGTCTGGAGATTTCTGCACCTCATCTTAGAGCTCATTGATTCTATTCTCAGTAGCTGTTACTCTGCTTCTGAGGTCTTCCAGTGAGTTTTTCATTTAACCTGCTGAAATGAAAGATTTTCAGACCTGTCATTTCTGTTTGTAGTCTCCTCATTCCTGCTCTCATATCCTCTTGTGTTTTATTGGCAATCCATTCCATTCTTTCTTTGACTTTTTTATGCATCCTCAACAATTCCTCTTTAATTTCCTATCAGAGAGGTTATAGAGCTTATTATTACTGATTGAATCTTCCAAATAACCATCTTCAAACACTAAACCCAATGGGTTTCTGCATTATTTTACCATTATGTTATTAGAAGTCTGTAATTGGTTTTTGTGTGTTGTTGTATGGTTAGGTGCCAAGAGTTATGATGTCTTTGTATGTTTATGGTCAGTTATGGAGAGGGCGTCAAAATATTGATCCTGAGCAAATAGCAGGGTTCCCAACTCCAATGAACTTCCTTAGTTTCCTCAAGAGCTAGTTTTTTCCTCTTAAATGTCACTGCTCAGTAATAATATGTAGTTCTGCTTATATCTCTGGATATTAGCAATTCAAGCTAATGTCCACATATTATTAAATCCTGATGGGAATGTTCCATGTGCTGGGACAGTTGTTGACTTAAGAAAGAATTAGATATTAGCAAGGTGAGGTCACACTGTCTTTAGTGAACACATTATATGTAATAGAACAGCATTAGTGGCTGCTTTCATTTGAGTACTCATTTATGCCAAATGCTGCACCATTTATACTAAATGGTATCAATCATTAAAGCAATTGCATGATAGGGACTCTCGTTACTTAATTTTTCTACATCAAGAAATAGACTCAACAAATTCTAGAACTCACTTGCTATGTAGATAGTAATGGACTTTAGCTCTGAAGCTGATACTCCTTTCCCCAAGAAGTCATGTGTGCAAAATTCATATAATAACATGACACTTCTAGGTTCCAAGAAAAGTTACTTGATTTCAAAGCTCTTCATGGGTTGGAGTGATTGCACAGCAAGTAAGATGTTTGTCTTGTGTTTTAGTTTAACTGGGTGCCATCCCTGGCATCCCCTGTGGTCTCCTATACACTGCAAGGAGTGATTCCTGAGTGCAGAACCAGAAGTAGCATTGCTTGGTATGGTCCCCAAACCAATAATAATCATCATCATCACTGTATCACTGCTGTCCCATTGTTCATCGATTTGCTCAAGTGGGCACCAGTAACATCTCCATTGTGAGACATGTTGTTACTGTTTTGGCATAGAGAATATGCCACTGGTAGCTTTCCATGTGCTGCTGTGCAGGCAGGATACTCTCGGTAGCTTGCTGGGCTCTCTGAGAGGGATGGAAGAATCGAATCCGGTCAGCCACATGCATGCAAGGCAAATGCCTATCTGCTGTGCTATCGACAGCAATAATAATAATAATAATAATAATAATTATAACAACAATAATAATAATTATAACAATAATAATAATAATAAAAGACCCATGGAAAAAAGACCCATGGAAAATGCTTACTTAACTACTGGTTATAGCTATTATCATTTGTAAATGGGTGTTTATAACTTTATGACAGATTTTAGTGGGTGGGTGTCAGTTTGGCAACTCACAGGTCTCACTCCCAGTCCTGTACCCATAGGACATTCTTCTGCCTCCTCTAATAAGTGGCCTTTGGGGACAAAAGCTCACAGACCTGGGAAGTGAGAGTGAAATGGAAAAAAAGGCCTCTCCCCTCCTGAAAAGGGGCCAACACCATGGCCTTGGTCTGTCTAGGTTCTTGCTTCCCCAACCTGGTACTCACATTGCCTTTTGCTTGGGGGCAGGGGGTTTAGTCACAGGGGGAAGTCTCCAGGCTGATTCCTGGCTCTGTGCTCAGGGGTCACTCCTGGTGGGCTCTGGGGACCATGAACAGTGCAGGGCATTGAATTGGGTGAGCCGTATACAAGGTAAGCTCATTACCTGCTGTGTTAATACTCCTCTGTAGAAGTCCTGTTGCAAGCTTCTCAGCAGGGCTTTTCCTCTCACCCCAAAATTCCTTCCTCCGACTCTCCCTTGGGTACCCATCTATTGCTTCTTTCTTTGCCCTTCCTAATGTGATGCCTTCAGTTGAACATCCCTTGGCTTAAGTGCACGCTGTGATCTAAGTGCTAAGTGTGTCTTAACACCTCCAATCCTGGCTGCCAGCTTCTCCCTGAATCATGTTTAACTGACAAACCTGAATGCAGTTGATGTGGCTAATGTTCATCCAGGAACTGCAAATAGGGAGTGCTCTGGCGATGACCGCTGGGCACCTTTGACTACCGGGTCTCTGGCGCAAACATGATACGCAGCTCTTTACTCCCCTCCCTGCTGGGCCATTGACCTGGCCCCTCCATTTGGCCCTGCTGAGTTTCTCAAAAGGCAGGAGTCCTCTGGATTCCCAAATGGTGAGGCCTGTTTCTCAGTCAGCAGGCTAGCTCATGCTTTCCCGAAGTCCTGAGCCATACGTCACGGCCAGACAGAATGAATCCTGCCAAATCTCGCCTGTGCTCAGCCTTTGTATAAATATCATGCAAATGTTCAGCCTTGTCCAGTGTGCTCCCAATTCAGAGTCTTGTGGGGTATGAGGGTTCACCATATTACTTCCATATTGACTCACAGTTATTGCCCTTTTGGGGGGAGTTGACTTGGGCACCTGTGAAGTGCCCCATGCACTGTGGCTGCAGCTTAGGTGCTGAGACCTGTCTGGCAAGATTTGACCTTCAGTCCCTCATGACCTTGGGTGGATGGACACCTCTGACATTCTGTTGAGAGTTCCGGGCCACACATTTTGGGCAGAGGGAAGGATTCCTCTCCCCTCAGTGTTAAGATAGCTGTGGGAAGACAGCTTGAGGATTTCAGCCTTCAAGCTGTTGCTCTGCTATTATCCCCAAACTAAAAATCCTTTGTTTTCGCTCCCTTATCCCACTAGAATAGAGTATCATTATGAATTTCTGTATTTCTGACTCTGTGACCTGGGGAGAAGCTGGAAATTCCACTGTGCCCATTCTGCTCCTGGGTTTCTGCAAAGGTCACTGCAAAATGATTTTATCAAGTACACCACAGAAGGGGAAAATCTTAATCTTATATTATACATATGCAGTACTTGACCTTCTCTTGCGATGCGGCACCTCTCAGCTATACTTACTTAAACATAATGCAGCTTCTCCCCGGATGCACGCAGGGAGAATAATTAGGTGCCCTGGCCTCCCAGCTGGGGAGGACGCTGACCTCAGAGGAGACGAAGAAAGAGCTGAGGAGGACAGGGCAGGGATAGGGTGAGTCTTGCAGAACCACTGTGGGTTCATGCTGCTGATAGGGCAACTTGGAAAGGAAAGCACCCCCAAACGTATTCTGCTTCCCCACTGATTGTGTGGTTCATGACAGAGACTCAGTTTCCCCATTCTGGGAAGTGGCAGCTTTGGTCCATGGGTAGCAAGTGCCACAGGCATGGTGTTGAAGCTTTGGAGGTCAGGTCTGGAGCAGACAGCTGTGGTTATGGGTGATGTCAGCTGTGGCTGGCGGGGTAGGGGGGTACCCAGTAGAGGGTATTAGAAGGTCTTTCCTACCTGACTCCCAGGGATGAGTGACCCTCCCCGTCTCCACAGCTCTGGGGAAGCTTGGAAAGAGACACAAGAAGCCGCATCTCTAAGTGAATAAACCTTGTTTGCCTTGGCAGGTGTTAGAAGGAAGTGAGATTTGTGTGGTGCCTCCAAGCACGGCTGTTTTTTTTTTTTTCCCCCGCCCCTTGGTTCTTGGTTTTTCTCTTCCTGCTGGCTCTGTGGAAAGGAGAGAAAATGGTGTCTTTTCCAGATGTGTGACTCATGAGGTCACAGTCAGGGTGCTTGGACCCTGTGCACATAGATAGCACGTCAGGACCTACACCCTTATCCAGCCTTGACAAGACAGTGAGGAGGTCCCTGCAAGGATCTTGAGAACTTGGCCACGAAGTTCTTTTTGGTTTGTTTTGTTTGGGGGTCACACCCAGCGATGCCTGGGGGTTATTCCTGGCTCTGCATTAAGGAATTACTCCTGGCAGTGCTCGGGGGACCTTATGGGATGTGGGGGGGGGGCTGAACCCAGGTCAGCTGCATGCAAGGGAAATGCCCTACATGCTGAACTATCTCTCTGGGCGAAGCTATGAAGTATTTTTAAGGGACACCATCAAGGTCTGTGTGGGGGAAGTGCGTAAAGTGAAGGCTGTGCTCGCAGGGGAAACGCTGTCTTAGCAAATGTGGGAAGCGTCTGACCACCAGCATATGTGCTTCGCCTGCCACACGGCAGGCCAGATTGGCACGTTTGTAGAATGTTGGTTACTGTGCTGCAGGTGGGACAGAGCCTGGGAAGGGGACCAGTGGGGATTCCCTGCCCCCTGGAACTTCAGTGGGAGGCTCGGTGTCCCCCAGTGACAACAGGAGCCTTTGGAGTGGTCAGAGTGACCCAACCTTTCTGTGAGCCCAAGGCCCCTTCCACCCCACCCCGCCAGGAAACCCCCCCAGTGGTGGAGAGTAAAGGCGCATGTCCAGGCTGCTGGAGGTACACACAGGCCTCCTTCACCCCTCATCTGGCTCCATGACCCTCGTTTCTCCTACCCAGACCCATCCTCAATTTTTCTCTGGAGTCTTACGGTCACACTCAGCATTAACAATTTTACCCTGTCTGGCCATTGGCTGCCTCTGGGTGGGAGAAATTGTCCTCCATGTGCCTCATACTTCCAATCCCCTGCATCTCTTGCCTCACTCCTGGATGCTCACCCTCGGTGCCTCAGAAAGAAGGCATCATGCTGCCCTTTGGGCTGGCTATCCCGCAGCCAGCCCCTTCCAGGTCCAGCCTGATGCTCCCAATCCCCTGCAACCCCTTTCCAAGGTTCTGCAGCTCTTCAGGTCTCTCGGAGGCTTCCTGAGTCTAAAGACGGATGAACCCACTTTCCTGTACACGGCTTCCCCTACTTGTTTTCATGCTGGTGGTTAGAGAGGGTGACTTGGGGGGCAAATATGATATGCCTCAAGAAGAGCCAAATCGATCCTGGTTTCTGAGTGAGCACCCACAGCTCCATTTCCTGCTATTTCCTGGTGTTGCCCCCAATTTCCCATCAGGACAGGAAAAGCTCTGTGGGGGTGCGGGGTCGAAGAGGAAAGGCACTGGAAGGTAGCTACCGCCTGCATGAACGGAAGTGGGATTCCTGCGGCAACAGGGATGAGACTCATGTTTGACCCAGGGGCAGTGTCTCACCCCCAGGGCCTGGCACCCAGCAGGGACTCCGTGCCCACCTGGGTGATCGAGCACTGGTTAACCTCAGGCCCCCTCTTCTAAAGAACTCTTGTGGGACCGGAGCGATGGTTTAGCGGGCAGGGCATTAGCCTTGCACTTAGCCAGCCCAGATATGATCTCCAGCACCCCAGATGGGTCTTGAGCCACCAGGCGTGAGTGTTGAGTGCAGAACCAGGAAGAAGCCCTGAGCACTAAGTGAGCTCCCTCTCCAAAATTTTTAAAATATATCAAAGCACTCTTGAACCCCAGTGTTTTCCCACAGCCCTGTCAGGTATCTAGCACACAGTGAGGGGTTCTTTTCACTGAACACTCCCCCCCAACCCCCCCGCCAGCCCACCACTTCCTTGTCTTCCTAGCAGTAACAAACATCTGATTGTGTTTCTTCCCGGTGTCCCTCCATCAGTGGCTTCCTGGGACTCAGGGTGAAGGTCAAGGGCATGGTGGGCGGAGTGGAGGCCCTCCCCAGGCCCAGCCAGCCTCTTCCTAGAATCAGCTGGACACTGTGGCTCTCACTGTGACTCCTTGGAGTGTGCTCTGTCTGGGGACCCTTGACACCTGCAGAAAGCCCCCATAAAGCACCTCCCCTGGCCACCTCCACTTAGTCACTTGTGGTGTCATAACTAGGATGACACTGGAGTCCACTCACTGAGGCCCCACTCTTGTCTGTCGCCTCCACTCTCCCTTGGAATTGCCTGTCTACACTCTTCCTGGCCAGAATCTTTGTTTGCTCCATGGTGTATCCTAGTGCCTTGCCCAGTGGTTAATTTGATGTGAATGTGAAGAGTTGAATAATGCCATCAACCCCTGGCATCTTGCAGGAGACACCCCACTGCTGTGTACAGAGGTGCTGCTACATTCCAGAAGACACCCAGGAACTCTCCTCTTCGAGGAACGGAGAGTGGCCCCAGCACTCTTTGTTACAGAGCTTGGCGCTGAGCTTTGGGGAGTTTGTGGGATTGAATCACATAAGATCCTTGTCAGTGGCAGTTCCTCGGACCCCTGGCTGTGAGGTCTCCCCACTCCTGCCTGGTCTACGGCCATGATTCTCATCTGGAGCCGTTGTGGGATCTCCTGGAGGGCACCTAATGCCGGGGGCAGCTGGGGGGTGGCACTGCATCCGTCTGAGAGTTTCTGCGATGGGAAGGGTGGGTCTGAGAGTCTGCATTTCTGTATGTGCTGACTGTGGGTTGCTGGTCTGGATGACTTGCCAACCCCCTGTGCCCCAGCCACCATGCACGGTGACCGTGGGACAGGGTGTGGGGGGCAGCTGAGAGCCCCCTTCTGGATGGCGCCAATTCCCAGGCAGTTTCAGCTTCCCCCCGCCCCCGGGCTGAGCCAGGCTGTGCTGTTTCTCGCTGCGCCTGGGGTCTGCAGCCACCAGCCGTAAGGACCCGGTCCTCCCTCTCGAACTCTTCGTTTGTTCTCCGCAGCTCTGACCAGTGATTTTCCCGTTCCGCCACGGCAGAGAACCCCCCTCCTGACCCGCCTCTGTAACAACTTCCAGGCTGATTGATGCTTCCTGGCTCACTGCTGCCTGAGCAGCTTAACAGCACAGGAAGTCACAGCCTCGTCGGAGTCACGCTGCCTGCAGCATTCATCAATTTCAGCAAGTGTCACCCAGAGTGATACGAGTGTATGACACAGCTAAGCATCCCTTCTGCACAGGCCATTACAGCTGGCTCCAGGCCCAAGGAGGCAGAGACTGGCATGAACCCTTTTGGCTTCATGCAAGCAGGTCAGCCCCATCCTGCCTGGTCCCCATTACTGTGTGTGCTCCTGCCAACCTTTACACTTACCTCACTCAGGTGGGCCTGGGTCCTATGCTCTGGACCTCAGAGTACTTTTTCTCCTTAATTTCTTCCTCCTGTTTCTACATTGTCTTTTACCCATCCTTCAGGGTTGGTATAAGTGACACCTCCAGGCAGTCCTCCCAGCTCACCTCCAGGCCTCTCTCTGGGGCAGGGCATCCCAGCCTCTGCTGTACAGCCTTTCTCCCTGAAGAGCCTCCTAGGACTGACCCGGTCAGCTCACCTCCTTGGGATGGGCTTTCATCTTATCTGTTTTTATGTCCTTCTCAAAATGAAACAGTGGGTGGTTTTCTTTATCACCAGGATCCTGTCTATGTAGTGCAGAACGCTGGGGAATAGCAGCATAAGTGAATTACCAGCAAGTTTCTGCTCCACTGTTCGCTTCACAAGCATGTCAGGTTCATATATGATACGTATGTACACATCCACCTGCATCAGTGTCTCTCCTTCTCCCAGGGGAGTCTTCCTAGGACCCTCAGGGCATGCTGAAACAGCCCCAGGCAAACTGTTTATCCCTAGACATTCAAATGCAAAGTTTAATTTATAAATGAGGCACAATAAGAGATTAACAGAAATAATGAATAATAAAACAGACAAATTAAACAATAGACTGATACATGCTATAAGAATGTAGTCTGTCTCTCTCTCAACATATTTAGCCTCTTTAGATCTTGTTTGATCACAAGTCACTAAAATCACAGAAAGCACCACTGGCAAAGAGTATGTGAGGTTTGTATGTGTGTTCATGTGTGTCTATGTGTCTATGTGTGCATAATGTGGTTTTAGTACCACTTTAAAAATATTTTTCCACAGTGGAATTTTAATTGGCATGTAATATTCCATTATATGGCTATTTCCCTTTTTTTTTTTTTTAGTGAATGTCTTGTCATTTAACTTTGAGGGGGGCGATTATGAGGAACTGCCAGGAGGGAAAGGTTAGTGTAATTTTTGTTTTGTGGTGCAGAGGATCAAACTTGGGCCTCACACAAGCCAGGCAAGCCTGTGTGACCCCAGGGCTCCTGCATGACTCCTACAATCATCCTATTTCTGCTCCTCTTACCTCTCCTCCAGGTTGTAAACGACACAGGGCAAACATGTGTGAACATGAATCTTGCTTTTCCTTTTGCCTGAGTGCTTGCAATAGGAGCGTCCACAAGCTCTGGAGCTTTTGGATGTCTCTGAAGGTCAGCAAAGCTCTAGGAAGCTACACTTCGTGTGGGAGAGTCTGTTACCAGGTAGCCTCCAATGCAACAATCAGGTCATTATGGCTGTTAATATTATTTTCACTGTGGATTGTATCTTTTGGGTCTTCTGGTGTTTGGTGCAGGCAGAACAGCCAACCCCGGGAGCTGACGATTGTCTGCATTCCTGGTGGCTGGTTCCCAGCAGTATGTGCTGAGCACAGACCTTGGCACCAGCCCTCAGAGATGGTCAGACTTGAGCAGGACTCATGTGGATGGTAGCATATGCACACAGCCTGCTGCTCTGATTGTCCGTGGAAATGAGAGTTTCTCAGGGTCTGGGTCCCTGGAGGATGTCCCAGGTATCTTAGGGGCCTCATTCCAAGGAAATTGAAAGACCACAGGTGAGAAGAGACAGGGGAGACCCAGCCTCAGTTACCCTGGTACCCTCTGCTTTGGGAGAGCATCCTTCTTGGAATTCCAGAGTCAAAAGACATTGTGTCAGCACTAAAGGGCAGATGATGAAGACTCTCAACCTCAAGGAGACTCTGAGTCCCACCCGGTGCCCCAAGAACCACGGGAAGTATCCACGGGGGATACTCTGTGTTCCTCAGAGCCTCCAGCACCCACCTCCACTTGAACCCCATCTTTCACAGTTGTTTGCAACTGCCAGGAGTCAGCAGGAGCCAAGTGTGGAGAGGAAGGGTGTGTCTGGAGCAAGAACTACGGGGCTGTGACACTCTCCCTTCCCCACCAGGGCCACAGGACTTGATCCTCTCACTGATGCCCCTCAAGGCGGGCGGACCCCAGAGCCAGCTGCCAGACTGCACCTGCAGGAAAAGACACCGGCTCAGCTCCTAAGCAAGGGATGAATATTCATTGGCATGAGCCTTTGCAAACTCATTTGGGGGAAAAATTAGATCAGGAGAAGTAATCAGATTATTAAAAAGAAAGAGCAAGGACAGAGGCATCGGGTAGAGGAAAGAATCCCATTTAAAATGCAAGAAGAGATTCCCTTCCTGCCAAGTAGTTGTGACCCTCTAGACCATGCACAGGGAGTATTTAAGCTCTTCCACGTTTCTGCTGCATAGAAAATGTTGGTTTTCGCGGCTTCGGCTGAGGGGGGAGAGGAGAGGCAAGCACGCCCTCCATAAATGAAAATTATAAAATAATGTTTTGAGGTGAGGTTTCATTTTATCTTTTTTCGATATCAAGGAAAATGGTGAGCGCGAAAGGGGCGCGGGTGAGTGCTGAGTGACAGGTTAAAGGGCTCCAATAAAGATTAGATGGTCCACTATCTCCTGAGGAAATTGCATAAAAGTGGTTATTCCCTCTTGCTTCTATTAATTTCCTCTTCCTGGCTGCTTGGAAATGCTTCATAACCCGATGCTGCAGATGGGGACGAGAGCCGCTTCCCGTGATCTCAATCACTACGCTGTTTATGAGACACTTAATCTGCTTCTTTATAAAGTAATAGTACTGTAGGTGATGGATGTAATGTCACTGGAAGTGTGCGTGCGGGTGGAGGGGAGGGGTGTTCTCATGAGCCTTGCAAGCGCCAGGTAATTTGTTACTTTCTTAAATCTCTGAGAAGTTGGGTGGGTGTTTCAAGGTGACCTTCTAAATATCAGCCAGAGGTCAGCGCATGGGGCGCCTTGTCCTTGAAGGGGCAAAGAAACTGTGAGTCCGGAGCAGAAACCATATAGGTGAAGGGCTGGTGCTCCCTTACTTTTGTCTCTCGCTCTCTGCAAAAGTCAGGTGGGGAAGGAAGTGTCCGGAGAGTGGTCACCCCCAAAGCTCTGTTTATCACCTGTCTCAACAAGGATAACTGACAACGCAGGAAAGCAATTGCCTCTGGCCTTGCAGAAACAAAGCATTTGAGGGGGCCACTGGTGTCACAAACATACAACTTGAGTTCCAGGGGCTCCGGGGACAGAGATTTTGTGTGAATTTACAACAGGGCACACGAGACTCTCCTTTCCCACCCACCCCTCCTCAGGGAATAGTGAAGGAATCCTCCCAGCTGACTCCAGATGGCTGCGCTGACCTATTTCTCTGCCTGCCGCTCCTTCCTGTTCCCTGCTCGCTTTGTCTTTGCTTCTCGGGCTGAATCCCCTCCCCTTGGCCATATCCTGCGACAGACCCTGAGGACACAGGCACAGCCCGGATCCCATGTTGGCTGCTGGTGTCTGGGACCCACCTCCTGCTGCCCGTGATTTGCCCCAACTTGCACCCTGCTTGGTGGCACTGGGATGGAGCAGGGTGGGATGGGGTTGGGGCAGGGGCACACCCCAGGTCCTCAGGGAACGCCTGTGGGAAGGGGCCTGTCTGGTTACTGCACTGTATCAGTGAAGGGAAACTCCTTAGTGCTGGGAGGATGTTCAAGCATCAAACGGGGTATCCACCTCAAAACTGCTTGGCAGTGAGCGCAGCTATGTTTGGATAGGCCGCTGCAGGGTGTCACTCGCACTGCAGGGAACTGTTGTGCCTGGAAAGGTGTGATCTTCAGGCTGCTCCGCTGGGTTCCTTCTAGGTGCTTTTCCTACATGCCTGGGCTGATGCCACTGGCTTTGGCTTCCCTTGGCCTCGGGACTCTTCCTGACGACTCAGGAAGCAGCATCCATCAGCCCCGATTAACGCTGCCTTTTCTCCAGGGACAGCAGAATCATCTTATTTCCCTTTTGAAGTTAAATGTTGAGTAAAATAACAACATTATTAACTTCTGTTTCTTATTAGGGGTGTCTGATGCAAGATACATTAAAAGACTTTGTGGACCAGCCTGGCACTTAAACCATTATTGAAAGCAGCGATTCTATGAGGAAATATGGCACAAATGTGCTTACAAGTTGCAATCTAAAAGTTTAATAAATGAAGTTAGGAGGGCTGCTTCTTTATAAATTAGGGAATGCCTAGACACAGATTTCATTAAAATATTAATTTATGAAATCTGAATACTAAGGATATTCATTCATTTTGTAATTAAGGCTAAGATATATCTTATGGACATAATGATTCACCCGTTATACAAAAACAGAAATAATCTGTGCGGAAACACTTTCTTCCATTTGGTTCCAGAATTTATTTTCTCACTCTGGGGCCCAAGCTCATATTCTAACCCTAACTTCTAAAATAGTTTCCACAGAGAACACTTATTTTCCAAAAAGGACCTTATGAGAGGTGGAGGAGTTAGAACGAGTACCTATTGATACTAGGTCCCCTTTGATGCTCTGCGTGTGTTCAATGCTAATGACCTGGAGGAGTTGCTAGTAGAAGAGTCAGTCTCTCTTTCATAGATCCTCTGAGTGAGTTGAGGCTCTGGGGTATGAGAGCACCTGCCAGTGAGCACCACACTAGGAAGCATCAGAGACAGCCATGGGCCCAAGACCTTCTGTCCACTGCCCTGTTCTCATTGTTTTGCAGAAAGTGTACCCCGTGGTCCTCTCAGGGCCTCTTCCAAACACCCTCAAAGCCCCTCAATCTGATGTCTGTCAAGGATCCTTGTTCCTCTTTCTCCATTTCCACTGTCTCTTTGGCTCCCAGAGACTATTCCTAGCCCCCTCTGCCTTCTCCTGTGGGAACCCCAGAGCCCAGTGCTCTCGAGGGCTGCCATGACTGGTGACCCTGAGGGGGATTTACTGCTAACTTGGGACTGTGGAGGTTTGCAGCCCTGGAAAGTGAAAGTGTTTTGTTCTCAGATGACACATGAAGTGTCAGAGAAGACTCCATGCAGTGTGCCAGTGTCCAGATGAATGCAGGAGTATTCATTAATAGTGTTAAACCAGGGTGTTTCCCTGCTTTCTGGAAAACAGCCCACTATGTTTGGGGCCCATAGAGAGTGCACTGTGTTGGGGGGGTCTTCTGTGCTTTTCAGCTCCAGAAATGAATGGGAGCAGGGTGGGGGTTGCCCATAAATTCATATGGTTTGCAAGAGAAGGGGCCAAGTGGTACTAACAGGAGGCAAGGAGAAAAGACGGAAAGTAGAAAGGGAGGAGGGATGGGATAGAGGAATATTTGGTGAATGGACATGGACAGGCTCCATTTAGGGCTTCCCCATGTTGATGGGGCCTTTAGTAAAGGTTTATATTTTTTATTTTCTTTCTACAAAGGGTCATTATTATTATTATCTTTCAGGATGGGCCACAGGCAATAGTGCTCAGGGCTTCAAGGCTTACTCCTGGCTCTGAGCATAGGGATTACTCCTGGCAGGGCTCTGGGGACCATGAATAGTTCCAGGGATCCAACGTGGGGCAGCCACTTTCACTTTTGAGGCAAGTGTCCTTCCTGCCATACTATTGTTCCAGCCCCAATAAAGGGTTATCCTTTGGCCTTGCTGAGGTGGCTTAGCAAGTGACCCACATAATTCACATAATTCCAACAGACATTTCCCCCACTGTAAAAGCCTAAGTGGATGGTATAGATTCATAGCTCTCAATCCTTTTCTTACCATAACCCCTGTTCATCCCATTTCCTTCCTTTGTCTCTGTGTCCTGCCAGTTTTCTCCCTAGTCTTGTACCATAGTTCCCATGTATGTGACTTCCCCCTATGGCCCTTTCAGGATACCGTGAGGCCCACAGGAAGCAATATGGCCTCCAATTGAGAAATACTGGGGCCCATTTTGTCCCCATTACCTAAATAAGGTTAACCCTGATATATTCCATGAAACTTGAGTATGGGGCATATGCTATAAAATGGGGAATATTTTTTTTTGGCAGGAAAGCAGAGCTTTCACTGTCTTGTTTCTGGAAAGTCTATGAAATTCTGTGTCACAATGTAAGGTGATTTCTTTAATTCTATATTTCCAAAAAACCCCCCATTTGTAAATCAGAGGTGTTAATAAACTAAAGAACTTGTATTCCATGGGATAGTCTTGGATTATGTCCTTCCAGAACATTCCATTTTAGAAAGTCTCTCCCATTCATGATTAACTCCTGCCCTGAGATAATTCCAGGATAACAGAACACCTGATCCTCACTTCAGGGAGAGAAACAGTGTGAAAACTTAGTAGCATAGGAAACAATTCTTCCTTTTTGCCTTGGTAGCAAAAGTGAATATTTTTCAGAGAATTTATATGTACATTATCACTATCATTTCCCCCACTGTATGAGCACGGGCAACTTCTTTTTAACCTCTCCATGTCCCAATTTCCTCATTAGTAAAATAGAGATAATAATAGCTACCCCATAGAGTAAAGCATGCAAAGCACTTAGCAAGAATGTTAACAGATGGTTGCTACTGCTATTATTAAAGAATATTTTTCACTTTCCAGGAGGGAACAATATACTTGGGGAGATAAGCCTTGTGTAAGTAGAAGCCATTACAATGGTACTTCCTGTTTCAGTCAGGGTCACATTGAATCATAAATGCATGACTATATAGAGGCAAGAATTTTTCTTTATAATTCCGTACCTTGGGTTCTGCTAAATTAGTTAGAGAGGGAGGTGAGAAAGCCAAGCTAGCTGAGCCTGTGCTTTCAGCTGGTCTCAAAGATGGAGGATTTGAGCAGGCTTCATAGAGGCAGAAAGTTGAGGCAGGAGCAGCCCGAGATGATCAGGAGGGTTCTCAGAGAAGTAGAGCTGGCAGCAACAGTTTTCTGATTGCAAGGAGAGAATCAGATGTATAGCCTCTGTGTCTCTGTGGATGTGGTATGGTGAGAGCCTAGAACCAGGCTTTTCAGGACCCACCTCTTCAATGGCTGACCACACAAGGAACAACAACATAAAAGCATCTTCTCTCTGAGGGTTCTTCCAGTGGTCAATACGAGACACCCCATCTCTCCCAGTGCTCTGTCTATGATGGATGACCCCAGTGACTGACCCATTACCTGGTGCACTGCCTGCAGAAGCCGTCCTGGGTTTGCACATTCTCCTTCCCTCCGCCCCTGCAGCATTTCACATTGCAATTAAAGGAGAATGATGTCAAGGCAGTAACCTTGAAATCACTTTAATTTCTTTTTTAAAGAATCACTCATAAATTTAGTTCCCTACCATAATTCACAACCAAGGCTTGTTAACAGAGCTCCTAGTGGCCCTTAGTGTGTTGCCTTTAAGAACTGTGGTGTGATCCTTTGTCAGCCAGGACCCCTTTCCCTCTGGGGTGAGTGACTCTGGGTAAGGCCCAGGCTGTTAACCAGGTGGGAGAGGAGGGGAATAATCATTTACAGAGCACTTATGTCCCAGACACCACGCTACACATTAGATTCATTTTCTCAATTAAATCTCTTGACACACCTGAAAGGGAAGAATCATTATTCATATTGTTCAAGAGAGAGAGGCTGTTGGTACCAGAAAGGTCTAATTCTCGAAGGATGTTTGAAGAATTGGAAGTGTTTAAAGGCGGTTTCTTAATCTTAAATGTTCATTTTATGCAAGAGGGTATTTCAATGTCTTTTGTTGGGGTGGGGGAGAAGGAGATGCGAATCTTTTGTTTCCTAGATTTCAGGGAAGAGCCTCTACCTGCTGCTCACCCATTAATTCTTCTTTGGTCTCTTTGTGTTCCAGCCTGCCCTGCAGGGATGTTCAAGGCCAACCAGGAAGCTGAGGGCTGCTCTCACTGCCCCTCCAACAGCAGATCCCCTTCAGAGGCCTCCCCTATCTGCACCTGCAGGACCGGCTACTACCGAGCAGAGTTTGACCCACCCGAAGTGGCATGCACTAGTAAGTGTTTATTCTGAGCTCTAGGCTGGGGATTGGTAGCTGCGAGTGGTGACCCTGGGGTTAGGAGGACTAAAACATCCTCCTGGTGCTGAAACGGACAGCTCCCGGGCCAGCTAGCAGGGTCCCTCTCTGGTCTCAGTAAATTGCAGGGTTCTGATGCTGTTCTCCACAGCTCCCCTGCCCCGTAGATGGAGAGACTTCCTCCTGCTGAAGCAAGACAATTTCTGATCACCAGATGGTAAAAATGCCAATCTGGAGGATTCTGTCACTGTCACTGTCACTGTCATCCTGTTGCTCGTCTATTTGCGCGAGTGGGCACCAGTAACGTCTCTCATTGTGAGACTTATTGTTACTGTTTTTGGCATATCAGTTACACCATAGGTAGCTTGCCAGGCTCTGTAGTGTGGGCGCGATACTCTTGGTAGCTTGCCGGGCTCTCCGAGAGGGACAGAGGAATCGAACACGGGTTGGCCGCGTGCAAGGCAAATGCCCTACCACTGTGCTATCGCTCCAGCCCCTGGAGGATTCTATGAATGCAAAATAAAAACACTGGGGTGGGGGTGGAGTGTCTTCCTTACATGCATTGCAGCCAACTGGGGTTCCATCCATGGCATCCCCTTGGATCCCCAGAGCCCTCCAGAAGTGATTACTAAGCACAGAGGCAGAAGTACTCCCTGTGCACACTTGGTGTGGCACAAAAACAAAATCCAAAGTTGAAACACTAGGATCTTTCTCTAAGTCAATTCCTCCAGGAAGCCTCTTTTGGTCTGATATCTGAAAATAGCTTTCATTTTCATGGAACTTTTTGTATCTCAGTACTCTCAGCATTTTATTAGTTACCCAGATATTCTACATACCCTGACCTCAGTTTCCAAATGGATATGCCGACACCATGTCCTTCATCACCTTATGCTCTTTTTCCTCTCGGTATAGAGTTGTATTCACAGCTCTGACAAATGGCAATACCAGAATCCTTGACACTGCATTTCCGGGCAGAGAGATGGGGGGCTGGCCTTCGTCAGCTCTGCCACTCTTTCATTCTCTGCTGGAGAGGGCAGGACATGCATTTTGCCCTTTGTGCACTGCAGTTTGATGGACAGGGAAAAAAACAACTGGATTCTGAGTAGAAGAATTCCTTAGCTCTGGCCTTGTCGTGTATATAACCTTTGCTGAGTAAAGAACAGGAATGAAAGTGTCTCCTAGATCCAGGTCTTGAGGTCGATCAATGCTTATAGATTTGAGCTGAGGAAAAGCTCATCCTCTTGTAAACTGATTTTCCCCAGACCTGCCTGCCTCTCTGGTAGGTTGATATAAACAGAAATGATTCCATTTCTGCTAACTGGAGTCGGTTTCTTTCTGCTTTGGAATCTTCTCTACTAAGTTCTGAGATCCCCTTGGGGTATCTTTTATGAGCCCCCAAAGCCTTGCTTAATCATTTAATGTACTTCTCCGAAGTCCCTGAAGGATGCTGAAGAGTTGCTGCCTTGGTTCTGAATCCAGGACCACCAGTTTTTCCAGTTGCTTGAGCATATCTGTGAGCTCTAACCATTTCTCTCGGGAAATCCTCTCCCTCCATCTGCCCCTGTCCCCTCCCTCCTCACTGGTTGGGATCCCTTTGCGACAATCTTGTGAAAATAGAATCTTGGACCTTACAGTTTCCCAGTCAGAGATGCACTGTACCAATCTACCCACTCCCTGGATATGGTCATCTAAGAGGAAAGTAGAGATCAGAATGCTGGCCGGTGGCTACCCTTGTTCTAAGGCAGAACCTCTCCCAATTAACTCACAAGACTTTGTCTTTTGTTTTTCAATCATCTCCCTTCAGTGCTAGGACCAATAGGATTGAGTTTGGAAATACACTTAGGAAGGCCTCTGTCTGCACGGTAGAAACTCTCCATTCACTCTGCCTAACTCTCAGCATGAGTCCCTTCACTAAAATTAGATCTCATGGACTTTGCTCCTCTCTCTGATCCTGTAGCTCTGGAGTCAGCTGTGCCTTAGCCTTCCTCTCCCCCACTGAAGTTGTACCGCCATCTCCCCACTTTACCCAGAGTGTGGTGAATGATGCTCCACTTGTCCTCTGAAACTCATGTGCCTTTAGATGCTTATCAGAAAGTCAGGGCTGGACCAGTCCTGGGTGAGTGGCGGCCTATTCTCTGAGGGGCCAAACTAGAGAGCACCCTTGGGTGTCTGGTCCAGCTCCACAACTTGCTTACAAGGATGAGCACTTCATAATGGACCTGGTGCTAGCCCAAACCAATGTAAATAGACCTATTATTTCATTGAGCCTCATTATATATTTGATTTATTGTGTGCAGAGAAGTACTGTATGAAAAAGTCAATTTGTTGGCTTTTATAATCTCATTAGGGTTTCCTTTTAAAGCAGTCTAATTGGAGGTGCCATCTGTTCTCTTAAAAAGGCATTGCACATCACCAGAGTAAATAATTTTTCAGAACGAGGGAGAATGGATGGATGGCGCTGGTGAGTCCTAACACCATTCTATGCTGGGGCCCTGGAGGCTCCCCCCCGGTTTGAGGATGGATCAAAGCAGCCCAGGAAAAGTTGGTTGCTGTGTGGAGGGCAAACCCACAACAAATGAGTCCTTGGCCCACCCAGTCAGGAACCGGCTATGACCAGGGGACAATGGGAGGATGCTGGGGGCAATGGGAGCTCTCCGCTCTAAAATGCACAGGATAGTGGCATCTGCAGAGACCAAGTCCTTTGGGTTCTGGGGAAGGAGACACAGTGTGAAAAGTGTCCAAGGGTCCAGGCCTCCAAGTCAGGAGGTGCCTTGGGTTTGGCCTGTTGCCTTTGCTGTCACATGAGATTGTATCAATAGCAGCACTCATTCCATGACGATATGGAAAAGCTTTCTAAAACCTGAGATTTTAAAGTGTGCTTTTACAAGGTCAGAATAACTGTCACTGTACTAAAGTTAATATTTTGACGGAATTGCATTAATTTCTGGAGACACTTATTGCATTCTTATCATGATACAAGAGTTCAGTGGTTCTAAAGTGATGCAAACATTTTAAGAGCATGACAAGGTTTGTCATTTTGTGCAGGCATGTCTTTGTTTTCTTTTCAATCCCCCTGTAGAGACTGGGGTCTTCTGGGCCTCTGAGACGTTCTGTCAGTGTATCCAGTCTCAGGGATGCTGCCGAGATCAGAGTACACCCAAGGCAGTGTCACGGGGATGCTAAGGGAAGCCCACCCAGGGTGCTGCAGGAGCTCAATATCTGAGGGGTGACATGGCTATTACTAGCCCAGCCTAGCTCCCTTTCTCCTCTGCCACCTCTCATCTTCAGCATCACCTGATGGACTGACCCCTTGTTCAGCCTTGACCCAATACTTGTTCATGTCAAGAACAGGTCTCATCCTTCCAGACCTTCTGGGGTACTCTGGAAAGAGTGAAGAGAGAGGGCTTAGAGAAGACTGGGGTGAATGCTGCAGCTTTCAGGGCCACCCTCAAAGAAAGGGAGGTCACTTAAAGGATGTATGGGCTGAGGCAGGAGTTTGGAGTGTCGAGAAGCAGGTCATAGATGCCCACACTGCCCTAAAGATGTGACTGTCTGAATGAAGATAGATGCTATGGGACAACACTGAATGGAGATTTGGTGAGGTGACAGTGGGGTAGGAGAATGAGCAGCCACCTGCGTCGGAGGGGCTGGCTCTGAACCTCCCTCTTCTGGGATCTAGCTGAGGACATTGCCTTATTCCCCCTGCTGCCTCCTTGGGCTAATGGCTTCTATAGCTCCAAAATATCCAAATCTTGGCTGGGTACTATCAGATCATCAGTTATGTGCAAGGTTTAGAAGATGGATTTTTTTTTTTTAGTCTTCATAGATAAAAGTTGGAGTCTTAAATTCTGTTCACTTCTCTGTGACCTTGGACTATTTCCTCCCTTTTTTCCCTTCTGTCATTTATTCTTCTGACCTCATGATCATGTAAGCCTCTCTGGGAGATAATGAGGATTATGCACGGTAGTAGTAGAGAGTTGTTGGCACAGTGCCTGGATCATAGTAAACTCACAATCAACACTAGAACTTGCTTTGGTTACATCTCTGGAAAGTGTGAAGACGGCAGCAGCTATGAAAACTTCCAGAAATTGGATTCAAGTATCTAAGAATAAAAGTGGGGGCATGAAGCAGGGAGGGGAGCCCAGGTTTGCTGCTTTTTCTGAGCAAGCACCACAGCGGAATCTGTCCCGTGGTTCCGGCACGCCGTCACTCTGGCCTGAAGATGCTGAAGGAAACAGATGAGAAGGCACCAGCGCCGTAAGCGCAGAGTCTGTGGCTGGCTGAGCCTCGGCCAGGGTCTTTGGGCGGGAACCGGTCAGTGTAGGGTGGAAGGCTCAGGGGGATGAGCAGCCAGGAACGCAGGAGGAGACGCGCAGTGGCAGGAAACCCAGCCCCCAGCTGCACTTCTCCAGTTTTGAATAATCGCTATTACAGAGGGTTGAGATGGAAAGGAGGAATTTATGAAGCAGGTGAAAATAGAAAATTATGCCTTATAAAATTGCTGTCTGTGGAAAATTATGCAGAAGGATTGGTGTAAAAATAATTACTTTGTTATGTTTTTGACCACAGAAGCCCTTTTTCAGTCACCCACATGGGAGATACTTGGAAAGAAAGATCCAGAGACAGCTCCTACGTGTCTGGTTTCTTTTTCTTTTTTGGGGAGGAGGTCACACTCAGCAATCCACAGGGGTTACTCCTGGTTTTGCACTCAGAATTACACCTGGCAGTGCTCGGGGGACCATATGGGATGCTGGGAATTGAACCTGGGTCGGCCGCATGCAAGGCAAACGCCCTACTCACCACTCCAGCCCCATGTCTGGTTTCTTGGTTTCCTCTAATATGGAGGTTTCTCTCTGGTCCTGAGACTGGAAATAGAGTGAAAGGGGCTCCAGAGGCAGGTACATCCTACACCTGCATGAAACAACCCCATAATCTTGGGTGCCCTCCTGATTCACCCAGAGAAGCAAAAACTGAGTGACAAGGCAGCGATTTTGGGGCTGACTCGAGGGTGTGACATCCCTTTATACCTTCCACATGCGTGACAATCTGTCTGAGCAGGAGCTTCTCCTAAGCAGAATTGGGCATGATGGAGAGGGAGGAGGTGGTGGGGACAAGGTCCACACGCTGAAACCACACATACACCAGAGACACACACTGGAACCAAACACGCACACACAGAGACAAGAGACCACACACACAGACCAGAAACCACACACTGAGACCACATACACACACACTAGAAACCACACACTGAGACCACATACACACACACCAGAAACCACACACTGGAACCAAACACGCACACACACAGACAAGAGACCACACACACACACACACACACACACACACACACACATACACACACCAGAAACCACACACTGGAACCAAACACACACACACACAGAGACCACACACTGAAACCATACATATATACACACAGACCAGAGACCACACACACACACACACACATACCAGAAACCATACACTGAGACCACACACACACACACACACACACACCAGAAACCACACACTGAGACATACAAACACACACCAGAAACCACACACTGGAACCAAACACGCACATACACACACACAGAGACCACACACTGAAACCATACATATATACACACACAGACCAGAGAACACACACACACACAGACCTCCCATATCTTCACACACACATAACCTCACAGACACTGAGACCTCATACATACATGTGACCTCTTATACCCACCCTCACCCACACATGACCTCATACTCACCAAAGCTCACACACATGCTCTGAGAGTTGGAACTGGGGGCTCCGAGGGTGGCAGGGCCCATGCTGGAGGCAGTGATGGGGTTTGCTGCTCCTCTCCCTCCTACATCTACTTCCTGCAGAAGAAGAATCCGTTCCTCCTCTCCACCTCTGCACACGTCTTTCTCTCTTTAAACTCGTGTTTCATCCTCAGAGGCTGCCCTTCCTCTTGTGACCACATGCTCGCCCTGGGCTGAAGCCTGATGGCCTTTAGGACACAGAGAACGGTCTGGGCTGGTGGCAGCACTCGCTCCTCCTTGCACAGCATGGCTCCTGCAGTGAGGGCTGCGGTTTCCTTCCAGCGCTGGTTTCTTGTGCAGACCCAGGGAGGCAGCCTCTGGCTCCCCCTGAGAACTGTGAGAAATGCAGATTCTCTTCTCTCAGGCCTGCTGCATGAGAAACTCTGCTGACAGGGCTGCATTTTAGAAGCCCTCTGGACGGCTCAGAGATACACCGAGGCATGAGGAGCAGCTTGCTTGAGAATTCGGTCGGGTTTCTGTGTCCTCTGATCTACACTCGGGTAGAGAGAGGTCACCTGGTGCATTCCCACCCGCGGGAGCCCGAGCATGGCCTGTGCAGGAGGGGGAGGCCCTGACAGGTGTGGGGTGTGGATCTGGGCATGGAGGGGGGTGTGCATGTGCTTCTGAGTCTGAGTCCTTGGGGGGAACCTGGCTGCTTCCCAGAGCAGCACCCCCTGCTCGGTTTCCATTTTATCTCCTTCTTGGGTGGCGGGAATGTGGGGCCTCTAAACGCAGATGCAGCAGTGATAAGAAGAAGAAGCAGGGTGAGAGAGCACCCCCTGGCTGGAGGGGACACCAGGAAGGGGCTGAGGAGAGACCGTGACAGGTGGGGAGCATGCTCCTGAGCTTCGGTGCAGGATTGGGTGAGAAGGTGATAGAAATGGTGTGGTCACCTTCCAGCAGGAAGTAGGCCAGGAGAAGCCTCAGGAGGACAGGGAGCTCTGTGGTGACAGGCACACCCCAAGGGGCAGGCAGAGGGGGACAGGAGTCCGTTGACAATGACTTCCCCTTTTGTCCATACTTTGTGGATGATCTTAAACCCTTTCTCAAAGTCAGCCTCTGCCGGGCCCCTGCTCTGTTGCATTAGCAGATGAAAACGCTTCACTCACGGAGCTGCTCCCAGCGTCCAGCAGGGCTTGAAAGACACACAGGACGTCCGTTGTGGAGGGCCCACATTGCTGGGCTCTAGGATCATGGCGGATGTGTGTTGCCCATAAATTATATCTGCTGTTTGTGCTTGGGAGGGGAGGTGGCCCGTGTCTCCCTCGTGGCAATCTAGAGACAAGGGGTAGAGATCAGCTGTGTCAGAGGTTAAGCTACTTCCCTGAGTCTGTCTCATGGTATATCCATCTGTGTGGACTGAGGAGGGTGACAAGAAGTGGCCAGCTGTTCATAACCGTCCCTGCTGTCACAGCAAGGCTCAGCCATCATGAGCGTGAACGCGCCTTCACACTTCGAGAGCCTCTGGTGGTTTCTTTCCACAGAGGTCTGGCCCTCGGGAGTGACTAGCCCTGGGCGGGGATGCAGGGGGAGCACGGAGCACTTCCAGCTAAAAGCACGCACACCTGCATCCTGTCTGCTGAGGCTCTGCCTCCCGGGAAGTGCTGAGTGGACTGTGCCCATCAGACAGTGCCCAGGTGGTGCGGTCCTCAGGGGGACCTATAACCCTCCCCCCACATCAGCCCTGGGCCTTCCACTGTGGGTTTCCTGAAGATCTGAGATTTTCCAGTGTGCTCTGGTCCTCCTAGTCAACTGCTAGGCTTCCACCGCTAGAGTTCTGTGTGTGTGTGTATGTGTTTGTGTGTGTGTGTGTGTATGTGTGTGTGTGTGAGAGAGAGACAGAGAGAGAGAGAGAGAGAGAGAGAGAGAGAGAGAGAGAGAGAGAGAGAGAGAGAGAGAGAGAGAGAGAGAGAGAGAGAGAGAGAGAGAGATGTTCTGTCTGGGGTGGGCCCAGCACAGAGGACCCATGTTCTGCAGGCTCGTGGTTCCTGTGGCACAACTGCCTCATCCTTCTTTAATCACCAACTTTAGGCTAAGCGTCGGCTGCAATTGCCATTCCCCAAAGCGCAGGACATTCATATCTCTGCTGTTCTGGTTGACCTTTCCAGAATCTTTCCCATTTATCAATAAAACTCTCAAACACAAGGCCCTGCCCCCAGAGCAGGGTTCAGTGGACATGTGATGCATCTGCTGAGCCAGGGTCCTCCGGACTGTTGACTGCTCTCATCGGCTGCAGCCAGTCTGGAGAGCTCCAGCCTGCCCTGGACTTCCAATTCCCTATTGTTTTTACTGCCTGTCCATTTATGTTTTCCTTCTTTTTGGGGGGAGGGAGGACCCAAAAGTGGTACTCAGGTGGTTATGCTCAACCATAGGGCTGGTCAGTTGAATGCTGGGGTGTGAGGAGGCTGCTCTGGCCAAGGACCACAGGGAGATGGCAGCAGGTCTAAGTCCTGTTACTCCCTTCTGCCACTCCTACCTTCCTTTTATTCTGCATTAACAAACACAGCTTCAGAAGTGGGTCCTGTGAGGCTGGAGAAAGAGTACAGTGGGTAGGGCATTTGCCTTGCATGTTAACCTGGGTTGGATCCCTGGCACCACAGATAATCTGCTTTGGACTAGCAGGAGTAATCTTTGAGCAGAGTGCCAGGAGTATGCCCTGAGCACCACTGGGTGCAACCCTCAAACAAACAACAAACAAACAAACAAAACTCAATAAATGGGCATTGTGTGTTTAGGCCCAGCACTGTATGTTTAGCGTTGTGTGTTTAGGCTAGGTCATTTGGAATAGTGATTCCAGCAGTCTTTCAAATAAGTTGCAGCATGATTGTTAGCTGGAAGACTCTGGCCTCTGTACCTGGCTTTAGATCTTCCTGCCACTTGCCAGTTGTACACCATGAAGCAAGTGAAGGGGTAACTGAGTCTCAACTTTCTCATCCATAAAAATGGGTCAGTATTGCTGTCTGCAGGGCTATGTTAGCAGGGATGCTACACACACACACAGAGCAGTATTTAGTGACGAGGATGCCAAACGGGAAATGGATGATTTTTATCTTCTTACTGTTTGTTTCTGGAGCTGGCCACCCCACTTTAATGTTATTTTCCAATCAGCTGAAGCTCAAGCCCTGGAACACATTTTCAGGTCACATTTTCTCCTTTGATACTCACACATCTGCGTTCTTTTTTTCCAATTTCCATTGTTGAAATCTAGGAGTGCTCTCCGTATTCTTTTTCTCCGCAGGCTCACAAACTTTTTGAGAAAGAAACCATGTCATTTGGCCTGGCTCCTACTTAGACTTCTACTTAGACACACGCTGGTTCTTGTCATTCTCTGAGGCTCACAGAGCCCCGATTTAACTGGGAGGTTTCAGAATCAGGAGGGGACTGGGACAGAATATATTCGCTGAGTCTACTTGCTTCTCTATTTTAAGGTAAAGAACAAAACTGTCTGCCTGGTGCCCTTGGGTCCCTCTATGTCAAGACCTCTGCTCCATAGTTGGTCCCAGACCAGGGTTCTGATGCCATACGAGGGCCTTCCCTCCCCAGCCTGTGGTAGGGGCTGGAAGTTGGAGGCAGCTATAGCCCATCATCTTCACTCTCCCTTGCTCCAATCTCCTCACAGAAGATAGTCAGAAGCAAGTGACTTTATATCTTCTCTCCTCTGCCAACATCTCGCTTCGTTAAGGAAAGTGGGTGCCTTGCCCTGCACCTCTGAATAGCCTGCCCTGGTATAGGTCTCTGGACATAGGCCCTTTGTGTACTGTGCTAGGAAATTTTTTAATGTGCTGATCTGATTTCCACCCCCTCCTCCGTGGCCAGAACCTTGCTGCTGGAATCAGATTAGGAAGTGACACTTGGCTCTACCCCACTCTTACAGGGTGTCCTTGTGAGTGCTCCCTAATCTCTTAGAACCTTTTTTCCAGAAACTGAGCACTGTGTTATTGCATATTATTTCATCAATGCACAATATTTCCTTATTGCACATGTGGGACGAAGTATGGCATGTCCTTTCTCTGGCCAGCTGTCTTTCTGACATGAGTAAGGCCGAAGAGTCATGAATCACTTCTAAATGTTATAATCCACAAGAACAGAATAGAGGTGGGCAAGGAAGGGCCCTCTCAGAACAAAGGTCCTGGAAAGTCATTCACAGTGGGCTCGATGCTGTCATCCTCTGAGGCCCCCTCACCAATCACAGAGTGATCTCTAAATTGTCATCTCTGTGGACCATCTTGCTCATTCCCTTGTGCCTCAAAAGTCTTTGGGAGATGCCCTGGTTTTCATTCACACTCCTTTTTCCTCTGGGAAACTGCACAGGTTCTTCATCAATTCAAGTCCATAGTGGGATGTGGGCTGGACCTCTCTCCTAGAACTCCCCCGGGGGGCTCTCCACTTTCAAGACCTCCATTGCTGGTTACTCAGACCAACCTCGCATCCTTCCAGTTGTTACTTTATCCAAGAGCCAGGCTTCCTCAATTCCCTTCGGTTCTATTACTCTGACTGGGTGGGTCGATGGTGGATCCCACCACGTCACTAAGCCTGGTTAGGGTCTCGCTACATGTCTGGTGCTGGGCTAAACCCTCACATGAAGTCTCTCCATCTTGAAGAAGATAATAGGGGCTCCTGATACTTGCAGGAACAGAACAGATGAGAGAACCAAGGCCCAGGGGGCCTCAGTGGGCAGCCCCACTGCACACATTAGTGAGCTTCTGCCTCTGCTGGTGCCTGTCTGGACTTTGGGCCAGGCTGCACTCTGAGGAAGGACAACAGTCTCTGTGGTGGCCTGGCACCAACTCATGCTGGTGTTCCCCAAGCACCTGCCCCCTCCCCGCCAAGATAGTAAAGGCTAGAGTCCACTGGCCTTTACTCACATGATATTTAGGCAAGTCTTTTGGGACTCAAGTTGGTGAGGGGTGGTTGGGATGGAGTCACCAGCCAACTCCCCCACCTGCCCTTTAATGAAGACAGTGCTTCACTAATATAATCAGCTCCTCAAGGAAATGCTCAGACAGACCTCGGGGGCACACATGTTTGTATTTGTGGAAAAAAATTCACCTGGAAATAGAATTTCTGGGTTTCTGGGCACATACACTCAGGAAACCCATTGATATTACCAAAAAATTTTTCCAAAGGACTCAACCAATAAGCCCCACTCCCAGGAGCTTGCAGCTGCTTCTCCATTCACAGACCCAAAAAGAGCATTATCAAGACTTCCTGCACTCATTTGTGGAGTATAGAATAACATCAGATAAGGCTGACACCCAAGGACCATAGATACAAGGGCCAGGGGGATTGCCCCATGGCTGGAAGCCTACTTCATGAGCGGAGGGGAGAAAGCAGATGGAAAAGAGAAGGGATCATTAAGAAAATGATGGCTGGAGGAACCAGTTGGGATGGGAGATGCATGCCGAAAGTAGATAATGGAACAAACATGATGACCTCTCAGTATCTGTGTTGCAAGCCTGAATGCTCAAAAGTAGAGAGAGAGTATGGGAAATATTGTCTGCCATGGAGGCAGGGGGAGGGTGGGAAAGGGGAGTAAACCTGGGATATGGGTGGTGGGGAATGTGCACTGGTGGAGGGATGGGTGTTTGATCATTGTGATATTTTAACCCAAACATGAAAGCCTGTAACAATCTCACAGTGATTCAATAAGTTAAAAAAATAAATAAATAAAAAATTTTTGAAAAAGCTTCTTGTTTTTACCTGTTGACTGATGACCTCCTAGTCAACTAGATTTGTATTTTTCCTGATTGTAAATGAGTGTGTATTTTTCAGGTGTTTATTGGCCAATTTATTTTGTCTTCTGGGAATTGTCTGTTTATAATGCTCGCATTTTTCTATTTTTTTAAAATTGATTTCACCATGCACATCAATTATATGTGACATCCTACCCTTAGCCATCCACTTATTGTTTTTCACTCTGGGCACCTTTTCTATCACATTGTGATCTTTAAATTATTTAAATTCAAACCCGATCCTCTCTATCTTTCTGGTTTGGGCGCTCTGTAACCAATTTTGGGAGGGGGCTTATGAACATCTTTCCCATATTACTGCATTAAAAGCACCCATTTTTTCTTTTATATAGAATTTAACCTCTGTCTGAATTCGAACATGACTTTTGTATAGAAGGTGCTCTTGGCATTCTTATTTATGATACTAGATACAACATCCCATTAGCTCTACCTGAATTGCTCATGCTTAGTGAGATGCTTCTCTCGCTGTATACTTAATACACGCCTGTGCTTTTCTATATTCCTTCCCGTTGATTTCTTTTTGTCCATTCTGCCCCCAGCTTTAAGCTATTCGAGTGCTGATAGCTTTACAGTACTTACGACAGTACTTTCAGTACTTATGGACAGGTGTCAAACCCTGTCTCAACTATTGCTCATTGTCTTTTCCTCCTTCCCAATTTCTAGCCTGTAATAGCCGGGCATGTGCTGAGATGGGGATCTCATGGCATGAAGGGATACCGGGGCAGACAGGCAATGCTGCCATCCTGGCATCCTGGGCTTTGGCTTCTTCTGCTTCCCTTAAGTCATGCTGCTGTCTCCATTTGTCAAAGGCACTGGTGGGGGCAGTTAATCCTAGGCATTTAAAAGGGGGTGGGGGGGGAGGTAGAATCTATGGTGGGAGGAATGATTTTCCCATCACATAAGAAATCAGAGGTTGACCAAGCTTGTTGGGATCATGGACACATTTGCCACCAGGGATGTCCTATGACCTTCAGGGTCCTTCTCATTTGGAGAATGTGGGTGTCAATGAAATGTTTGGATCAGGACTTGATTTAGGATGACCTGAATTTTTCTGGGAATTACACCTAATATGTTTTATTTCCATTTCTCTTTCTGTGACCTTGAATCACTCTTTTGGGGCCTTTTCTATATACCTGGAGAGGAACAGCACATGACTCTTTCAAAATTGCTTGAGACAGTCTGGAAGACTCTTCTGTGTATTCCCAAGGAAAACGGAATGAATAATCCATGAATATTTAACCTGCAGTCTCTTTCCAGCTGTTATCTTGATGCTATTCTGATACACAGTCTCGAATCACAACAACTGGGAAACAAATCTTGGCTTTCAGGGAGGAGACTCTTGATCATTTCTGAGGGACAATATAGATTCAAGACCCCTCCAGGGACACCTGTGTCTCTCAGGGGATGGCAGGAAGTAAATGGTTAATGCAGCAGCCTTGAGGCTTGATCCAGGCTGCCACTAGTCACCATCCTCTGCCTGTCACAGGACCAGTCAGGGCTGACACTGGACAGTGCATGTGGGTGGGGAGTTCTAGGGGGTCGGAGACGCTTCACTTGGGTGTCTTCCATGCTGTGTGTGATCCTTATCCTTGACCTAGTGGTGGTCATCCATATCTCAAGATCAGTGGCATCTGTTTTCTTATTCTAGATTCTTCTCCACATGTGGACCAGCCAGAAAGGAAATGCCCGATTCTAGGTCATATCAGGACTCACTCAATCAAACATGTGGGTGGAGATGGTTCAAGGTCTGCAATTCTCTGATTAGAAGTGTCTGGCCAGAAAGGCTTGCCCCGTGGGAGGCTCTGCCCAAGTGGGGGTTGTCATGCTGTTGTGCCAAAGGCTGTCCTGAAGTTCTTTGCCTCGGTGACTGTGAACTCCTAGGAACTTGCCTTGCTGACTGTGGCCTGTTGTGTGGATCCATTGGCAGCATGCCTGCTTGGGGAATCCTTCCCCTGACACTGCCCAAGTCAGGATGCCATGCGCAGAGCCTGGGCATATGCCACCTGCCCAGCTGGAGCAGGAGCCACACACAAACAGGTCCTAGAGCAATCCTGAGGTCTCACAATCCTGAAGTAGGTGGATGTTCTTCCTGTTTCAGAGGTCCCAGGTGCCCTTTTCGGGACAATGTCTTTTATTCCTTGTTCAGGCGCATACCTGGTCACTCCTCTTCAGGAAGGTGAGAAATGAGCACAGACTCTGGGAGAATTAGACCTATATGCATGAGAACATGTGAAGGCCTGATGAATGCCTCTGGCTGAGTCTGCCATCTGCGTCCCCAGCAGTTTCCCTTGGCTCAGTGCCCAGTCTTCTCCAGTCCAGAGACACACCCCTCCAGTCTCATCAGTTAATGGTTTTAAGACTTGTGCCAGCACCCACTTCCCTGCAGATTTCTGGGGTGAGCTCACATCCCGTTCCACCAGGGTTTAGTGCACTGGAAGATCCCAGGAAGCATATGGGGGAGTAGAAAGGGCAAGTGAGCTGCTCATGTCTTACTGGGAAAGGCTTGCACTCTCATGGCTTTCTCTTTATGAGCCCAGCCCACCTTCTAGGAGGCCTTTGAGGCCCATCAGGACTAGTGGAGAGCTTCAAAGCCTGTTGGCAAGAGGATCTAACCTGGCAACTCTCTATGACTTTCAACATGTAGGGATCTGCAGAGGGAGATGACAAAGCACCCCTCTCTTTGGCCTGCCTTGGGTCACAAACAAGGTGGAATCTTCTGTCCCATGTCACATGCCAGGCCATGGTGGGGACTGGATGTGGGCACATTCCTGTCGAGATGTAGTGCTTCATGGGCTTCTGGAGCCTCCGAGGCTTCTTCAGCCCTGTAGAGATCTTGAAGTCCAAGCCATGTTGGAGGGGTTATTTCTTTTGCCCAAAAGTAGCACCTCATCTCTTTCTTCCAGACAATTAGCTCTGCTAAGCAGAGTCTCTTGCCCCCATGCCTGGTTGTCTTCCCCAGAGCCCCTTGGAGGGGATGGGCTTCAGTTTCCCTCCTCGCCCCGAGCAGAGCTCCCGTGGCCAAAGACCTCTGGAGCCTAGCCACAGCCATGTTCAAGGCCCTTCTCCACATGTTCGGACGAGCCTCATGCATGAAGTAACTGGCAGAGGAGCCCAGGTGTGTGGAACCCAGTACTGAGACATCCAAGCCTGCTCAGATCGGGACTGGGCCTCTTCCGCCCAGATTCCTCATTTTCTAGTAGTTAGGTGGTCACACCCAGGGACTGCCCTCAGTGCTGTGTAATCCCACCAACGGCCAACATCCAGAGACTATAAAACCAAGCTCCTGAAAGCGATATCTTTTAACCTAGTTCTCCCTCTGGGAGAACCTAGATAGCTACTGAGAGTTTCCTGCCCACATGGGAGAGCCTCTAAAACTCCCCATGGTGTATTCATATGTCAAAATCAGTAACAATGATGGTTCTCATTCCCCTGACCCTGAAAGAGCCTTCAATGCGGCACCATTGGAAAGGATGAGTAAAGAGAGGCTTCTAAAATCTCAGGGCTAGGATGAATGGAGACATTATTGAGGCCGCTCTAGAAATTTGACGATTAATAGGATGATGATGATGATGATGATGATGATGGTGATGATGATGATGATGAAGCAGGAGGAGTGAGAACTTTCCACAAACACTGGTTTGGAGAGATGTGTCACACTCCCTTCTTTGAGGCTGCCCAAATCCTTCCCAGCAGGGCCTGTCCTTGTTTTGACTGGTCACCTCTTATCACTAGCTGTCATGATCAGCAGGATTGCCTGAGTGTGAGCCTAGTGTCTCTGAGGCCCTAATGAGCAACACATACAGGCTTGCTCAGTGAGGGCTGGAATCATTGACATCATTTCTACAGAGAAGAAACTAAACTGGCTCAGGGACAAGGGATTCCTGCTTCGGGGAGAGTGGCCCTGCCCACACCAGGCTGAACTGCATCTTCCCTGCACTTTTCACCATTAGGCACCACCACCTGGGGGCAGGAGCATTTGGGACAAGCTGTGGTGGACCCTGCCAAGCTTGTGCTGTGGTCCTGGTTCTGCTACTCACCAGTGTGAGAAGTCACTGTGTCTCCCTCCTACGTGAATGAGGGAAACTCTTCTTAGGATGTCAGGAAACACCCTAAGATCATCCTTTCAGTAATGTGCCCAAATGTCTCAAATGCTTCTTTTCATCTAAGGTTTGTTTTACATCAGAATTCCTTACAGTACAGTACAGAATTCCCTACAAGGGCATGAAGCAACTGTGTACATGAGCTCAGACATCAAGGCTTTGTCCTGTGATGTCTGTGCAGGTAGTCCAAGGGTCAGTTCTGGGGTGTTCACACAGATGACCCAGGTCTCTTTTCTGACTTGTCCATGTAGGTGGCACAGGTTCTCAGGAAACCTATAGACCTGGGTTCATTTTCAGTGAATGCAGAAGATGGTATAAAATCATACCTAGGCATTTTAGGGTCACTGTTGAAAAGAATTGAGGAGTAAGGTGTCCCCAAGTTTCAGCATCCTCTCCTCCTTCCCCCAGGAGTATCACCCACACTTTGAGAGAGAGCCCAGGGTGCCACAGCTTGCAGTGGGACAGGAAGCACTAAGCCTCACAGCCCTACTGCCTCAGGCTGCAGCACACCCTCATAGGAAATGACCCTCACGACTTCAGAAGCAGCATCTTCATGGTATTGACATCACCCAAATGTCTGGCATTCATTGCTCACTACTTGTAGGGACCCTTGGTATGCTCTCCCCAACATGGCTCTGTGCTCAGGCATCACTCCTGTCAGTGCCCTGGGGACCTATGTGGTGCTGGAGATTGAACCTGGTTAGCCAATTGCAAGGCAAGCACCATACTGCTATAGTATCTCTGGCTATAGTATCTCTGGCCCTAATAAAGTCCTCTTGAATGATGAGACCAGACAATGCCTGCTTCTACCAACCCCTTTGCTTGTGGTGGTAATTGGCATCCCTTTTAGGATCCTCAGAAGCTGTTCCAATGCCAATCTCTGTGAAGATTCTGCCACTTACCAGGATGAGAGGTAGCAGATAAGAAAGGTCTTCTCCAAGGTCCTGAATCAACCACACACACACAAAAGCCTTTCTTTTTGGTCAGTGGTTGTTCTTGTCTAGTCTCTGCCAAGAATTCTATATCGAGTGTGAGAATGGTGAAAGACAAATTTATGACTCAAATATAGGTGTGTCGAAGCTAAAAAATGGCAACTATAGAGAATAAGAGTATTTTATTTTGTGATAGTTTTCAAAGAAAAAAAAACACACTTTAACATGACTCTGTGTTCATTTGGCAGCGCTACTACCTTATTGCACTGGACACTTTCCCCTTTACTTATGTTACTATCCAACAGATTAATTTGGTTTCAAGCACATGTTGCTGCATAATCTCTCTCCACCTGCACAGTTCCCATTTCCAAGTCAACTTCATCTCCTGCTCTTAATTTTGTAAGATATCAATCTCTTTTCCCCATTCCCCAAAATTCACTCAGATGATGGTTCGTTTAAGTAGACATATCATGGTTTACAGTGGGTAAAGAGATATCCTGCAGGAACAATTATTCTTGATACCCAATGCTGGGCCATCCTTCCTGGCCTTCAGACCATACTCCCTATCCTGGTGTCATTTTCTGGTCTCTGTAAGCACCTCTTTTTTGTATTGGATCACCATGAGATACATAGTTAGAAAGTTGCTCATGATTGGGTTTCAATCATACAATGCTCCAACACCCATCCCTCCGCCAGTGTATATTTTCCACCACTGATGTCCCCAGTATCAATCCCACCACTTCACCAACTAGCCTGGCTCTATGGCAGGCACTTTTATTCTTTCTCTCTCTATTTTTGGGCTTTATGATTTACAATACAAATATTGAGAAGACTCTCATGTTTGGTCCTTTATCCACTTTCAGGTTGCATCTCCCATCCATGGCAATCACTTCCAACCATCATTGTCATAGTGGTCCCTTATCTATCCCAACTGTCTTCTCCCCAGCACTTAAGGCAGGTTTCCAACAATGGACAAATCCTCCTGGACCTTGTTTCTACTGTCCTTGGTATTAGTCTCATACTATGTTGTTTTTCTTTTTAATCTCACAAATTAATGAAATTATTATATGTCTGTCCCTCTCTTTCTGACTCATTTCACTCAGCATAATACTCTTCATGTCCACATACTTACAAACAAATTTCATAACTTCATTCTTCCTAACAGCTTCATAACATTCCATTGTGCAGATGTACCATAGTTTATTTAACCAGTTGTTCGTTCTGGGGCACTCGGGTTTTTTCCAGGTTCTGGCTATTGTGAACAGTGCTGTAATGAACATAGAAGTGCTGGTGACATTTCTGCTATGTGTTTTGGTGCCCCCAAGATATATTCCTAGAAATGCTATTGCTGGTTCATTTGGAAGTACTCAGCTTCTAGACTTTTGAGGAATAGTAGTTTCCACAACTACTATTCCATGGATGGGGTGGGGTCTTACTTCACCAACAAGTACCTTAGTCCCCCCATATCATGGGCCATAACCTCCATGTCATAAGAACTTCCCCAGTGTCCCTCACAGAGCTGGATAGAGTTTCTGCTTAAGCAGAGTGGCTGAATTAGATCAGTCTTATTAGATAAGTGGGCCAGGATTCCGGGCAGACGAATTGAAACAAAACTTACAGTGACAGCAGCTGGAACTTATGGAGTTGTGCTGTCTGGTAGCCACCCAGTGAAAGTGCACACTTATTTCATAAAGTCCTTAAACAACCACATTTCAGGTGAGAAAATTGAGGCTTAGAAGTCAACGCTTTCAAGATTTTATTTGTCTGAGATATTTTAAGAGATATTTTACACTTGCTATCTCTAGTTGTTGATTGATTTCAGGGGATTATGAACCACTCAGAGTTTCTTAAAAAATCATGTGTTCTCAGATACATGTTAATTTTTCAAGGGAAAAGCTATATTGCTCCCATTATATTCTTTATAAGGTTGTGCACACGGTGGTGAGGACCCATGTCTCTGAAAATCAGCGAGATCATGAGGACTTCCCAGGAGGGCTTTGCATCACTGGAATTATCGTCTCTTAGCTTTCTCCCTGGAAGGGGGGTTCCAGGATACACCTCTTGGGTGCAGTAACACATAGCAGGAGTTACCTAGTTGGCACTTGGGGCCAATTTGAGGCTCACACCTAAATTCTGGATGAAGGAGGTTGGCCTCATTAAGGTTCCTGATAAAGGAACCAGCTCTGGAGCCTTACCTGTCTTTACCAAATTTCCCATGGAATTGCTCAGGAGTTTTCTTATTTCCAGCTTAATGACTACAAATGCACTCACTCACTCTCTCTTACCCACCCTGACTGGCTCAAATCCTATGAAGAAGTGGGAGATTCTGTCTCCATATGAAAATATTTGGACCATCACTTGGCTTTCATAGGATATTTTCTGTTTGACCCTTGAAGTCTCTGATGCCAGACACACAGGCTGACACACCCTCTCAGCATGCCCCAGAGACCCCCAGAGCCCTCTTCCCAACCTCCAGGATGTACCCTGCCCTTCCTTCCAAAATGGGAATCACAGCTCAGCAAATCTCCTACCCTTTCCAAGACTTGAGTCTTCCAATCCCTCTAACACGATGTTTGCTCTGTAGTCACCATGTAAAGAGTCTCCAAAATTCCTGCTAACATGAAATTAAGTAAAACAAGAGCAGGGGCCTTAGACAAGGAGAACGTGGCGCTGGGCTCTGCCATGCCTTTCTGGGGTCTTGGTCAATGGAAATGGTGGAGTTTTCTTTTCCCTCTGTCCACCTTCTTAACACCTTGTTCCAGGGGAGAAGTTCGGTGTTTTGATGTGCTCCTCCTTAGGAATGTTGTTAGGAGTCCTGGCCAAGTCCAGACACTGCCAGTGTTGAATAGGACAGTAGTCTTGGCACCTTCCTCTGGGAAACATTTCTGAGACCAAACCCACTGTAGTTCCCAGGACGATGGCACAGATACCTGGAACCAGCATGGTTTTAGTTGCTCAGATTCTGTTCCCCTCTAATCTCGCATGGACCAAGCCCCATGGGGAAAGTTTCTGATAGGAGGCTTGCTGGAAGCTAATCTGAGCCTGGGTGTTTTTGCAGTTCATGCTACTGTTGTTTGTTTGTTTGTTTGCTTGTTGGGGGCCATCCTTGGTGATTCTCAGGGCTTACTCCTGGCTATGCGCTCAGGGATAACTCTTGGCAGGGTTTGAGAAATCAAATGTGAGTCGGCCATGTTTCCTACTCACTATACTCCCACTCTAGCCCCAGGCCACAGGGTCTTCTCTTAAGTAACCTCAGTTCACACTGCCACCTTCCTGTCACTTTTCTCTTCCCAGAAGAGAAGCTCCACACTCATCTGATCTGTCTATCCTGCATTTGCCTGTCTCCCCGGTGCTGGCCCAAAATAAGGGTGCTGGCTAAAGGCATGAACTAGTGAATCCCAGTTGTATGTGAGCTGGATGTGGGCTGCCTCATCACAGAGAGCCTGTGAGCCCAGGCTCTGTGCTGGGCCCCAAGATTGGAGGCCAGTAAGGAGGGCAGAAGGAATACTCACAGCTCCTTCCTGCTCACCTGACTTTCTACCTCACTCTTCGGGGAGGGTCACTCTTGCCTCAGATGGAAGGGTCCAGAATTCTGCAACTCCTCACTCAACCACCGCCCCCCCTGATAGGTAACCCATGCAGGCTTACAAAATGCCAATAGGTAGGAAAGGGCAGTGGTCGTTTCCTAAGAAGGTTGTTTCTAGATCAACCTTCTCTGAAGAAGGGACCAGCTACCAGAGATACCACTTTGTCAGTGTTCACAAACCAGCTCTTTGCTTTCATCTTCTCAAAGCTTCTACTTCTCAGGGTTGCAAGACAGGAAGTCGCTGCCCCACTGCTGTGTGCCCCGGTCAAAATCACCCCAGGACAGCTTGTGTGTGTGTGTGATTTCCACCACGCTAAGCAGACATCCGGGCAGAAAGGACCATCACAATGCCGAGATGGAATCTGGGAAGCAGACTAGAAATGGACTGTGGATGCCCAGAAGGGGTGGACGTGGTGAGGGCTGATAGTAGAATGGGGGTGAGTCTTGAAAGATGAGCAAGAACTTGTCAAGCAGAGAGGAGGGGAAGAATTCCAGCAGAGGGGAGAGTGCTGTGTCGGGGCCAGTGTGGAGAGAGCTTAGTGTTTGCACACAATCCCCTGACTGCCCGCTGGCCAAGATATGAGCCCACTGGTGACTAGAGATGAGAGGAATAGCTTCAAAACCACGTGGGCACTTGAAGGACACAGAAGGAGGATGGATTTTTGGAAAACTGGAGTTTGAGCACAGAAATGCTTCAGTCCTTTGTGTTCTGGAACTCACACTCCAGCTGAAGAGAATGAAAGGTGGTGGTGGGTAGGACATAAGGCCAGGTCGGGGACTTCATTGGTTCTATGTCAGTCATAGAACCGAGGACATTGAGAGGAAGAGCATTGTCAGAGGACAGAGAGATAGAACTGACACAGTGCATGGGGCAAGGTCACAGAAGATGAGACTCCTAGGGGCTGGCTGGTGACAACACAAAATACCCAGAGCGTTCGGACTGGATTGTGTCCTCTGGAACCATCAAATAGTGCCAAGGGAAGGAGGCCCGGTAGAGAGGCAGGAGGTATCCATGCGGGGAGAGAGGGCGAGGGCCACAGCCAGGATGTGTGTGACTTCACTTCTACAAAGCTTGGCCTAAGAGAGCAAAGCAGCATGTACGATGCACAGAAATACCAGGGGGTGGTGTGTGACAAAATAGCTCAGTTTAAGTGGAGAAGGTGGAGTCAGGAGAGCAGGTCAAGTTAAATGTCAAGAGGAAGGAGGCCATTGAAGATGACAGGGTGGGAGGTCACTCTCCAGGACACCTCCAGACCCATGGCAGTTCTGCACACGAGCCTCTAAGTGGGCCCCAAGTGCAGTAAAATAGCAAGGCTGAAGGCTTTACCCTGGCCCTGCCTGTGAAAGGGCCCCATGTGGTTAGATTCATTCTGAGTAGGAGAAACAGTGGCCTGTGGCTGAGGTCAGGCTGTCGGCTGTGGGAATGAGACATGCAGGAGTGGTGTTGACTAGTGGGAGCGAGTGGGCCGAATCTCATCAGTCTGAGCAAACAGGCAGGAGCCCACAGCACTGACCAGCCTGCACATTAATGAAGTACTGTGCCAGGGGAAACCGCCCGGCCCAGCATGGCCCACCTAGGGCGGAACCACCCGCCCTCCCATGACCAGCTGGGTGCCGGTGTGACCAGCAAAGGCTGTTTAGGCTGTTTCTCCAAGGGCAGATGGGTGGGGACTTCTGGAACAGTCTTCTCAAGACTCAGGTAAAAATGCTTCCTGGCTCCAGCCCTGTCACAGCCCCACATGAGAGCGGAGCTTTTACTTAGGCCTAATGGACATTAGATGCTCCCATACTGATTCTTCTTTCACGTAATAATAGAATCCGGTTTAATATTTGCTTTCTGCTCTGGCTGCTAGCTATTGACTGATTCAACACAGAATCCTTCCCCTGGTGCCCCCCGACCTCGTTGTTATTCCCTCATTTTGTGCGTTGGCATTTGATTCCTGTCTCTAGCATGAGCCACTTTACACATGTCCCTGTTCAGCTGGTGACTGTCACGTGCATGAATTCCGAATGCTGTGCTTTCGGTGGCGGCTGCTCTGGAAGGGGGGCCTTTGGGTAGGGTTCATTTCCATCAGTTAGACACCAAGGACATATGCAAAGCTTAGCTTGGGGACCTTAAGCTGAAATCTCTCCTGTTCTGTGGCAGGAGATTCTCCCAACTTAATCTCAAAATGCCCAGCACTGTGGCTGTTAATCTAACAACATTTGGCCCTCCTGCTAGGTACTAGGCTTTCCACCAGGCATCTCACCCTTTGCCAGAAACATGAACAAAACCATGAACAGAGCTTGCCTAAAGGGGAGAGGAACTCTTTGAGTTCCAGTGGGCTTGTACAAGAGCCTGTGCAAATCTCCTGTTATCCACAAACAGATCTAACCACCAGCATTTGGATGACCACCTCAGTGTAAAGTCAGCTTGGACACAACTTTTCCCTTAGTAGAAAAATAGAGTTGGATTCTCTAGCTGGCAGCACAGGGCTTATAGCTAAGATGGTGAGATTTATAATCAGGCTGATACAAATGTATCATGGCTTCAGTCCTTGCAAACTACACCATCGCAAGCCAGTTCCCATTCACAACTTTTCCTTTTCTGCACAATAGAGCTAATAATTGCATCTTTCTTGTTGGGTTCTTGGGAGGGAGAGTAAATGCATGTGGAGCTAACATAGTGTCTGGAACATGCCTGTACAATGCTTTTTAATAATGTTGGGTCAGTAATAGTGGTTGCACCCAATTTTGCTTCTGGTCTTTGCGCATCAAAGCTATGCAGTGTGAATATTTACCTATGTAGGTGTTCTAGCAGACTTTCCTATAAAGAAGCAGTTCTCTCTCACATATATGCTACCCAAACAGAAAATTATATATATATATTTTTAAGGATGACAGGAAATGTTAGGACTTTAGGTGGAACACCCAACCCTTGAGTTCTACAAGGAATGATGGGAAATGTGAGGAATCCAATAAGTATATGGAATCCATATACTTTATGGTGGAGCTGACTGGATGTCACAGCTTGGTCCTGAGAACAAAATGCTGGAGCTGGGTCAAGTGCCTGCATCCGCTTCCTTCTTGGCACACAAGATTGAGAGAGAACCCCAGTGGGAACTGTAAAGGGGAGTTTGGAGAAAGATGAGATCTCCTGCCTCCACTTCTCAGGAAAGGTTGGAACATGGGAATTTGGGGTGAGGGTTGAGGGTGGGGAGAAGATTCAGATGTGGAACAGGAGGAGGGATGGACCAAAGGTAGACCGAGGAGCCTCTTCCCAGCCTCACTGTGCCCTTCTTTATCTCCTGCAGGTGTGCCCTCGGGTCCCCGCAATGTCATCTCCATTGTCAACGAAACCTCCATCATTCTGGAATGGCACCCTCCCCGGGAGACAGGTGGGCGGGACGACGTGACCTACAACATCATCTGTAAAAAGTGCCGGGCAGACCGCAGGAGCTGCTCCCGCTGCGACGACAATGTGGAGTTTGTGCCCAGGCAGCTGGGCCTGACCGAGTGCCGCGTGTCCATCAGCAGCCTGTGGGCCCACACCCCCTACACCTTTGACATCCAGGCTGTCAACGGGGTCTCCAGCAAGAGTCCCTTCCCGCCACAGCATGTGTCTGTGAACATCACCACGAACCAGGCCGGTAAGTCCGGAGGCATCTATGCTTCCCTGTCTGCGTGGATGGCCTTCTGGCCACCTCAACAGGCACCGAGCAGTGGGCACACTTCTCCTATTGCCTTAGCCACTGCTTCTTCCCACTTGTGTGGGTGGCAGACGATGGGTTGTTTGTCACCAAGAAGCAGACATGGTGAATGGTGATTCACCTCTGACAGTGATCTGGAGTCTGAGGGATTTTCTTGTGTTCAGCACAAAAGCAAAGCTGTACGTCCAGGCCAGAGTAGAAACCACTGCTCTGGACTCACCCTGGGTCAACATATTGCCTTGGAAAGATGGATGGATAGGCAGATGGATGGGTGGGTGGATGGACAGCTAGATGGATGGCATGGTGGGAACACTGCGTGAGCTTACAAACACAAGTGCTGCTTTAATAGAAAGCCCAATGTAAGAAACTTCTCAGACGTCATGTGATAAAGTCAGACTTGCCTTCATAGATTAGTTTTTAATTAAACCTATGTAATTTGAGTGCAGTCTCCTTTCTAGCCTGCTCAGATGAATGCTGCACTGTTCTTTTTATATATATATATATATATATATATATATATACACCTGACTACTGTTCAGACTCATTTTATAATGGGGCACAGATACTTTCGGGCACCTGAGAGTGTTACATCATAATTGCTGATGGAAATTTATGCTTCCTGGCTCTCAGGTGGCCAAATAGACTTTATGTTTATTTTGTTATTTATTTATTTACTTACTTTTGTTAATGAATCACCATGAGGTACAGTTACAGACTTACAAACTTTCATGCTTATGTTCCAGTCATACAATGATCGAGTACCCATCCATTCACCAATGCCCATTATCCACCACCAATGTTCTCAGTATCCCTCCCACCACCCCCACCTCACTCCCCTACTTCCCCACCACAACCTCTGTGGCAGGCACATTCCCTTTTACTCTCTCTCTCCTTTCGGATGTTATGATTTCCAATACAGGTAAAAAGTGGTCATCATGTTCGGTCTATAGTCTGCTTTCAGCATGCATCTCCCACCCCAGGCTAGCCCTCCAAGCATCCTTTACTTGGTGGTCCCTTCTGTATCTTGAATGCTGCCCTGTTCTAGCAATTGCAGAGAGTCAATGATAGGCCACTCCTGGGAGCCAGCTCATTTCCTTGGCCTGCGCAGCTCAGAACACGTTTCCTTCTCTTCCGCTTATTTCTGTCTCTCTTACTCTTTTGACCTTTTCTCTTTATTACTTTTTCACACTTCTTACAACAACTCATTTCTTTTTACGTCCATTTAGCCCGTCCATTCATGCACTCACTCAGTGGTTTATTTATTCACTCGTTAGGAAGAGACAGTTCCTTAGCATCTAGCTGTGGAGGAGGGACTGTGAGAGCTACAGTGACCCTAGGACATCATTGTTCCTCTCAAGAGACTCATTAACTGGAGAATTTGAGAGACTCAGACCCGCTGTGCAAAGCTGCAAGGTGGTGCAGCCAGAGCATCATAAGCTGGGCACAGGCGGTTGCTGAGTGACGTACAGAACAGCAGGTAGTGCAACCCAGGCGGGGACGGTGCATGCGGAGAGGAGGGGAGCAGTGGGCCAATGATCATATTTAGATTTCAGGAATTTTCTCCTTCAGCCAATCCTATAAAAACGGCTTGTGAGCGAGATAGAGGAGCCTGGCATCTCTCTCTACTCTCCCTCCGTGGGTCTTCCTCTCTGGCCTCTCCTGCCCCTCTCCATCTTCTTCTACTCCTCCTCCCCATCCTCGGGCACATTTTGCCTCTTTCCATAGCAGGCATCTTTGGTGGCAGATGATTCTTGGGTTTAAGCTGTCAGAACTGAGCAGAAAAAAAAAGTGTCGTCGCAGAGCGTGGCTGTCCAGATGGCTGTGTTGTGGCTGTGAGCGTGTGTGTGTTCATGTGTGCATGTTTGTATGTAAGTGTGTGGTCACGTGTTTACGTGCACATGTGCGCGGTGAGAAAATGAGAGTGGAAGTGGAGAAGCCTCCAGCTGGTGACCACAGCCCCAGCGCCATAGAGACGAAGGTTGTGACAGTCTGTTGGAGCCGTGGAGAGGGGAATGAGACTTTCTGTATTATGTTGATCAATGTTACACGGGCAGCCTTTGTTAGCAGTATTTCCCTTGGAGAGCTGCAGGCAGAAAACTGGCTGAAATATTTGAGTGTCCCGGCTTCTGGGAATAGTCATCCTGCCAGGCTGTCATGTTATGCTGGGCTTGGCTGTCTTTTCTCTCTCTCTAAGCATGTGCGAACAAACCTGCCACTTAGACGGGGTTGCTTTCATTCCTGCCCCTCCCTACTCCTGCCCCGCTATTCCCGAACCTGCCCATCTGCTCGTCTTGCTAGCTGCACCTTGGCGGGCTGTGGTGGAGCCGAACACCCAGGCTCCTGTGAGGGACCCCAGACTCCTAGATTTTGAGGTAGTCATTTCGAGCCTTGGCCACTTGCTCCTCCAACAACATAGTGCCCGTGCCCTTTGTCCACCCCGATCAGCTCCTCAGCCTTCCTCTGCTCTGACTTTGCGGTTCCAGCCCCATGTCTGCCTGCCGATCCGATTTTTCTTTGGCAAGTCTGGGTGTCAGAAAGTTTCCTTGGAAATAACAGCGCCACCATTTCTTTATAATAATGGGAGACAGATGCCGTGGTAACCCATGTTTTCTACTCTGAGGGCTGTGGGCTCCTGGGAGCATGAAGTTACAGCACTGCTTTGGCGAATCCACATGGGAATTAAGTTATCTTCAACCCACTAATAATGTTTTTTTAAAAAATATGAGAACTTTGAAAGATAAATTAGAGTCTCTACCTCTATAAAAACAGCTTTAAAACATGCACAGAAGCTCCCCAGTTTACAGGAAATGAGAGAAATGAATCCATGGGTGTCTCGAAGATGCTAATGACTCAGACCCATTATGGGTGAGGGATATTTCACCCCCTACTAGGGCACCCTTGGGCTCTTCTCTACCTAGCTTATCTCTTCTTCCTGACCTCTGGTATGATGTCAGCCCTGGGTGGGTATGGGGGTCTCTGATCACTGTGGTCCTGATCTTTGGGCCATGGTAGGTAGAAAGCAGTATGTAATTTGGCCCAGAGCCATCCTGATTTGCTCACCATGATGGTGAATGAGCATGCAGCAGAGTCTATTCATTATCTGGGGGTGGTTAAGTGGGTCCTGAGTGAGGACAAATGAGAATTAATTATCACAGAGCCCTTCATGTCTGTATTTCTTTTGGATTGATGAAGCATTTTGAAATGCATGGGTTCCTTTCATCCTTGTAGTCACCCTGTGACCAGGGCCTCATTTTTCCCTTTTTCCAGAGTCAAGAGTATATTGGATTAGAGGGTGGCCAGCAGGAGGTTCCTTCTGGGTTCTGTCTTCCTGTTTCCTGCCTCCCATGGTGGACAGTCCCTCGGGGCTTCCTTTCATAACCACCAAACACTCAAGGTTATTATAGGCAGTCAGTTTTATCCTGCTGGGGAGAGGTGATCTCAGTGTCCCCTCCCCAGGTACCTTCCCACTGTTTCTCTGACACTGGATGTGGAAGGCTCTGGATTGTGATTAAGGTGGTATATGTGTTCCCAGCTGAATTGCAGACTGACAGTGATCACAGGAGAGGCCCTGTGGGGGTCTGTAAGGGTCACAGGAGAGGGATATTTAGGCAATTTGGCTGCCAAATGATTTTGAACTTGTGGCTCAGAAACATCCAACCAGATCTTGGGTGCACAACAACCCTGCTTTGGGCTGGCCCATCTTTGTTCAGAAGCTATGGACTGTATCTGAGTCTGTACAGAGTTCCTACAGCAAACACAGGACTATCACCTTCCTCTTTCTAGGGGCCACCAAGGTGAGCCACATGAATACCACATCTGTTGCTCTCAGGAGCCCTGTGGGGACAGACTGACTGAAATCCAGCGAAAGGGTTACAGTTGGTCTTAACCATCAGAGAGAGTCACCCTAAAGCTTCTCTAGACCCTGATGCTTTTCCCCCAATAGGAAACTGAGGGGGAAGGTCTGTAATCACATTTTGGTACATGAGACCCACAGTTCTCTCCTCCAGGCAAGGGGGACTGAAGATATTATCCTGAATCTTCAGTGCTGAGATTCAGAAAATTTATGCCCTGAGTGACCCCAGCCATGCCTATACTCACAACCACTCAGGATCTTGGATCACCTGGGCATAGGATACTCCCAGTTCAGTATCAATAGCAGGGAATCACTGTTTTTGAGCTCCTCCAATGGGCCTCACCTCAACCAAATTATTTGTAAAGCAGAGTGGGGGGTGAGGAGGAAGTAAGATAGTTGAAGAAACCACATCAGCTTTTGAAATGTGCTCAGCCCCTCACAGCAGCAAAGGATGTTTGGGGGTTTCAAATTCAAGTGTGTAGCCATTCTATCCTCCAACTGATCAAAAATCACATTATGGTGAGCTGTGTAAGTCGTAAGATCTCTCTAAGCCATTGCCATATAGCTGGGCCACTTTAACTGTCAGAAAAATGTCCATCATCTTTGGCCCAGGTTGGTCATGAATTATGCAAGCTCCGATTCACGTGAGGTCCTCAGGGATTCAGGCTTGCGCTGAATACAGCTGCCTGGAGTTTAAAATAGACCAGAACTCTCTCTTTTCCAGTGGCCAAGAGATCTGCAGAGAGGCTGTTATTGCCACTAACTCCTGCAGTCACTCTCTGGCACCTGGCCCCAGATTCAGACTGATGGCCGGATCATCTGGCTGTCACCAAGCATTAAAGTGAGTGACAAACTTTACTGCCCTTTTCTGCTAACTAGATTCAGAATGTTGGACTTGGGGCCGGGGACCTCAGAGGAAAGCTTGGGAAAAACGAAATAACACCCAGCGGACCAGCACTGCTCTAAAATCAACTGGTAACAAGATAAAGTAAAGTTAGTGAATCTGGGGCTATTTAAGGCTGAGAGAACGAACCCAGCGGCTCATGAGGTCCGGTAGGTGATGGAGAGGAGCAAAGCCGGGCAGATGGAAGGGACCCAGGATGGGGAAGGGAATGGCGGGGACCACGTGCTAGGGTGGGGAGGGAATGGGAGCAGCACGTGACACCACTCCAGGTGCCACCAGGTCTTATAAGCTGAATGTCTAGAGTTGTTGAAAGCCCCTTAGAGTATTGTAAATCAATTGAGAGCCAGATAAATCCAGTTCTGCATTTGGCATCTTGGCTGTGCTTTGCAGCCTCTGGATTTGAGGGTCATTCTGAGTTCAGAGGCTCGAGACCGGACATTCTAATTTCTTCCCTGACCTCTTGGCTCACCCTGATGGGGGTGCTCAGGTTGTGCCCTGTTGTGGGTCCCTTTCTCCTCTTCAGGCGGTTTGTTCCTATAAGTCTACTGGACAACCACTGCCTCTTTTTTCCTCTGCTGGGCAATGGAAGCAAAGATATTTCTGCCTAGTGCTGTTGTGACAAGATGGCGGATGGAAACGCACCTTAGGATCCATGCAAGAGGCAGGGAGACTCGAATCATTACTAACGACACATCCCAAGCAGAGAGGCACACGCTGCTGAGTATGTTCTTCCAGACTGTTTCCTTCCAAACAACCTGGCCTCTTTGTCTGGGGCCAATGCCATTCGGATCAGATAAGTAGCAGATACTGAGATATCCATGATTCCATCAGAGAGGAGGCCCCAAGAGAGACTAGGACAGAGCCTGTGTCCCACTAAGGTGGAGATGCACGCAGAGGGGGTCGGGGCATGCCCCTGCCACAGACCTGATGCCTCCCGAGGGTGGCATGAGCTGCTCCGAGAAGCTTGTCTGTCTTTCTTCGGTCTATATTTGAAAAACAACCCCTTAGCCCCGACTTTCAGGATTTCACCATCAGTATTTCTATTTGACATTTATATTATACTCAGTTCATGTGTGGCCTGCTGGGCCCATTGCATGAAGAATGCTAACATATTCGCCAGACCCACAGCATAGACACAATCCATTACTTCATTTGTTTAAAAAATACTACACTACTTGTCTTAATAGTCAGGCACCCCTATAATTTGTCCATTTTTAAGGCATTTTTGAAGTTCCCACACAATTAAAGTCACTTAGAGACACTACTTTTCCCTCAAAAGAATTACCTAGCCCCCCCAATTCCTCTGAATACATCACCTAATTTGCATTATTCCTTGGTTAAATATAGTATTTGCATGCATAAAGAATAATCTTTGAATATGAAAAGGAATTTTATGATATTGCAATATATTGAGCTCTTTGGAGGAAAGATATTATGTAAATCTCAAAATTAAATATTAAAACAATATTACAGTGCTGCCTGTAAAAATTTAGAGAGCTAAGATCCATATGCTGAAATTAGTTCATTTTTAAGGACTGAGGTCTCATTGGAAATTAGCAGGCAAAATTTGCTCCGGAGCAGAGAAAAGATTGAGTCAGAACTTTAAAAAGACTGGAATGACTTTAAAGAAAACTTTCACTGAAGTTAATAAAGAAAAGTTAAGTACAAACTTGAGTAAATGAAATTTTCACTGTTCTTAATTCAATTTCAGAGTTCTTTTTATTGCTTTCCTTTCACTGTTAATTCTAAAAGGACTGTTTATATTGTTTCTTAAGCTCTGACATTCAGAAGGGGCTTCTGTCTGGCCCCCAGACGGTGCCGACCATTTGCAGGCGGGGGTGTTTTACTTGCTGAGTCAAGCAGGTAGCACCGAGTTTCACCCACAAAGGCGTGTCCGCCCCTGGCAGCCTCTGGTTCTTCACTACCTGGCTAACTCTATGAAGACATCTTCTCAAGACAAGCTTCAGGAGGAAGGGTCCACCCGCACGAGGCACAGAGAAACTTGCTAAGAGTTTGCGTTTCCATCTGGTCCCCATACATGAGCCACACCGTTAGTGTTTGGTCAGCCTCCTAGGTCAGTGTCTAGCCTGCTAGGCCCCAGGTGGCCAGTTGACTCCCCCAGCTCAAGCCAGCTGACCAGGTCCCTTCCCCATCTGAGGTGGCTAGAGAGAAAACTCAAGGGAGCCCTGATTCCCTCCTGGGAAGACAGTGAGAGGAACCCCAGTGGAACCGTAGGCTAACCAGGGCACTCAGCATCCAGCAGAGCCCCGCAGAAGGAGGCGGTGGCTGGTTAGCTCCAGCCCTTCCCCTTGGGAAATGTGTTTATTCCTCCAGCACAGACTTTGCAACTGGCTTCTCTGGGACGGGCTCATCGGTTCTGATTTCAGAGCCTCTCAGTGCTTGGACTTCCCTGACAAATGTTTACCAAGGTCTTCGGCGTGTAAACATGCTCCAGGCACCAGGGACACAGGCGCAGAGCAGAGGCCGGCCCTGGGGAGCTCACGTTCCAGTTCACAGCCCTTCTCGCATCTGGGGCCAGCGGCCCAGAAAACTCCCTGTGAGTGGGGAAGAGCCATGCCCGGGGCTCTCGGTGGGACAACCTGTTGAGGCACCAACGCTCACTTCTCGAAGGTTCTGCTGCGAGCCCGCTGTTGCCCGAGAGTGCTGGCTGTTCTGTGGCCGCACTGCTTGCCCTCTCGAGCAGTATGGGTGTGATCTTGGCTGTTCACTGACGGGCCTTTTGGGCTTCTCCTGGGCTGGTCTCAGTTTCTGGGTCACCACAGAGACCCTCCCTGCTCCGGGTCCTGAGCCAGTGATGCTGCCAACCGTGGGAAGAATCTGAGCTTAAGACCTGGGGGCGGGGGGGATGGCTCAGGGATAGTAGTGTAGGCCCTGCCTGCATGGACACCCAATTCACTCCCCCATACCACATGCCTCCTGAGCACCCCCAGGGGTCCCTGGGGAATACCCGGCACTGCTAGGAACAGGCAGCTTCACATTGTTGGGTTGAGCTTTGAGCTTCCAGTCCAGTTGGCTGAGTATCACTGGGAGTGACCCCCAGGTGCTCTGAGCACTACTTGGGAGTCTTGCCCCTCAGGTAGCTGAGACAACCCCACTTTATATTCCTAACAGGATGAGGACAGCGCCCCATAGGACCCTGAGTTCTATCTGTTCATTTTTCTTTGTCATAAATGGGTCACCCCAATGCCTGACTTGCGAAGTAAAGATGGGGCGGCTGGAGTTAAGACTGTGGTCTACATCTTTCCCTGCTCAAGGGCCCAGGCAAGACTGTGACAGCTCATTATAATAGGACGCTCTAGAGGTGTGACTCTGTGCCCCTGACAAGGAGGAGGGTGGGATAGTGAGGTGTCTCCTCCATGTTTCCCCTGCGAATCAGCTCCACGAGCAACCGTCACGTCTGGGAGTGTGTGCCCCGTGTCCATCTTATGGATGTTTGTCCTGCAGGCCCAGTGGGGTATCTGAAATGCTGCATTCAGGGACTGTTTATTGAATCAATCTGAAGCCCCTAAGTCAAGTGTTGAACGAATGCCTGCATCCATCGTACCCCTAGCCCAGGCACATGGTAGCACTCGAACCCTCCCTGTGGTCTGCAGTCTGCACTCTGCAGCCCGTTCCAGCGTCGTGGGCCAGTGCTGGAACAGAATAAAGCCTCTTTGTCCCCCTGGATGTGGCTGGGAGTCAGGGCTTCCAAAAGGCGCTGCCTTCCCCCGAATCTAGCCCCCCTGGGCGCTGCTTCGCTCTGCCCTGCTGCCCCCTCCTGCCCGGGCAGGCCCAGCTGCTTGTACCAGCTCCACGGGGGTGGAGAGGGGATGGCGCTCCGCCATGGCGGTCTGTCCACCTGCGCAGCTCCCTGCCTATCATTTTCACAGTGCCGTGGCGTTAAACAGGCAGGAGCACCAGGGGTGTTTGAATGCAGCAATTAACAAAACAGTAATCAAGCTAAGTGTTTAATTTCAGAAAATTAACATCTTCTCTGAGCGGATGTGAAAGATGAGGGAAAAAGGCACATTCAGTGTTCTGGGTAAATAAAGGCAAGTCTGGCCGCAAACAGTGTTCTGTGTACGGGAGTCTGTATGCCAGCGATTCCTCACCCCAAGCCCTGGGGTCCGTCTCCGTCCACACTTCAAGTCGGGGGAACACACTAGCCGTGGAGTTGAGCCCTAGAATTTCAAAGTGTGTATTTATTCCTTTCCTGTTCTTTGAAGTGACGGCGCGAGAGATGCTGTCTCTACAGAGAAGAGCTCTGGAGAACCAGGGTCCATTCACAGGCTGCTGAGGCTTCATCAAACCCCCTTGCAAGTCCTGGCATATGTGTGGGTGTGTGACCCTTCCCAGGACTGGGTCGTTTATCAGGACCCCCTGGAGCATTTTTGGTTCTGCTTGTGTGTGTACTGTTTCTCCTGACAGACTGAGAGGTTCCACAGGACAAGAGCAGGTCTCTCTCTCCTGGCAACCCCTGTCTATTGCATGGCGGCCTCGCTCTGGGGTCTCCTGGATGGTCTTCCACAAAGGGCCCAGCTGGTCTGATGGTACCTACCCCATATGCTAGTGGGTTTGCATGTGGGGTCCTGTGAGGTGGTGGCACCCAGAGTGCAGGGTGGACACGGGGTGGACACAAAGTTTCTTGTGGCTGTGGGCTCATGTAATATCCTGGAAGGGAAAAGGCTCTGGACAAAGGCCTGGGTGGGTTATGATGGGAGCAGGGATGGGAGTTATGGGGCTTAGCAGGGGGCAAATCCCTAGAGCCAGTATGAGCTCCCCCTAGGGGTGAAGAGAGGAACTGTGGATAAAATCAAGTCCATCTCTCCCGCGGTCTCCAACCGCATCTTAAGAGCTATTATGGTAGGCAGATGAAGCAGAGAACAAAGAAACCAGAGGAGAAGCATGTGTCGTGGTTTGCTGATGTGCAGAAGGCAGCTGGGGAACGTTCAGGAAAGGCATCAAGGGGAGATGGGATTTTGCACATGATGGGGGGATCTTGAGGTGGTATTTATGCCAGTTGAATAATCATGTTCCAATCTTCTCTGTGAGTTGGGAGATAAGCTCGGTGGTTAAGATCAAAGGCTATGGCATGCTGGGGCTGAACTCTTGAAAAGGATGGAAAATGTGTGGTCGTGCCATTCATTGCACAGATTGGCAGATGGAACGACCAAATTTAGGAGCTGCAGAAAGAGCAGAGGGCTAGCTGGCTGGCTCCTGGCTATCTTGCAGTGCACTTCCACTTCATGTTTTCATATTTTGTGGCTATAGGCTACCTAAGGAGTGGATTGTGGGTCCAACTGAGAGTTACTGGTTGTATCCTGTGAAAGCATAAAGGCAGCTCAAGCCTGAGGGGATGGGAGTATCGTCAATTATGCTATTGTTGATCTGGATAATGAAGGTGCTCATGTGTGGGGCAAGAAGTGGTGATCAGCCTCTAGAATTTCAAGGTCTGGTCTGAGTATATTCCCAGAAAACAGGCCTTCAGTTGGGGGCTGTGGAAATAGAGCCCCTTCAGGTGAGGTCAAAACTGCATGGAATGGAAAGGTGGGAGAGAATTGAGGAGTTCCAGGAACTGAGAGGGGAGGGGATGTCCTCTGCAGGTGGACCAGGATGGGTAGAGGAGCAGGAGAGAGGGGTATTTTTGAGGATTCCAGGTGCTGCTCAGTGGGAGTCATTGGTGACCCCAAGGTCTGCAGGGGGATAGTCCAGTCCAGCTGCAGGTGGTGGAGGTGGTGGGCAGTGGTGAGGAAGAGATGAGGGGTAGGCCTGACCCCAAGTGTGCCAGGAGGAAAGGGGTAAATGAGTGCCTTCTGGAGAGGGGGAGAAGAACTTGCCAGGGGAGGAGGCAGTGGGTATGAGTGGCCTCCCTTTTGGAGGCCCAGGAGGGAGTGGTCTGAGGGGAGGGGAGGAAGCTGATGTGTGTCAGGAGGCCCAGAACTGGCTGATGTGGAAGGGTACCAAGAGGGACTCTGAGCTGGGTGCATCAGGACATGAAGACAAAGTGCTCCAAGCCCGACCCTGTCCCTGGCTATAGACTCATGTCCTGTGGATCAGGTGGCAGGGGGAGCAGCCTGAGATGGTGGGTCCCCCATTTGAGATGGGGCCCCCATGTGAGTGTGGAGGTAAAAGCTGTGGCTCTCTGGACCCTGTGTGTCTAGTGAGTGGCCTCTGTGACCAACCCCAAGCTGCTCTGCAGAGGCTGACAGGTCTGGGGGGCGGTGGAGCTGGGTCCTGCACCGCAGCTGCCCCCCTGCATCCTGGTGGGTCACCTTCACGGCAGCTGGAGCACCTGCTAGCACAGGCCCAGTGATGAGTGCTCCCACATTATTCCTGCCAGCCCCCACTGTCCCAGACCTCAGTGCTTACTCTGCTGTCCTGCCAGTTAAGTCCCTTGCCTGGTGGCCCGCCTGTCCCTCCCCAGAAAGGAGGAGCCAAGGATGACCTGGTTGTAGACCCTGCCATGGTGCCTCTAGCCGCTGCATGCGCCATCTGTGCGGAGAGCGGGTTCAGAGGTCAGGAGTGGTGTGAGCCTGCAGGGACTCCGGGTTCCTGAGAGTGGTGAGGGGAGGGCGGACAGGTCTGGCTGTTTCCCGCCCTGCTCTAGCTGTTGTGGGCCCAGGGAAGAACTTCCCCGTGATCCTCAGTACTCGTGTCTATGAGTAGTCAAAGTCGCCAGAAAATAGAATATTCTCGGGGGTCCTTTCAGACACTGACGTTCTGATGGCTGGGGATGGCGGTGAGGGGGAGGGGTGGAGTCTTTCTCAAATGTGAGTGAGTGTACATCAGAACCAGACCTTTATGGAAGCTCTGAAACCCCAATCGCTGCCTCCCCGCCCCCAGCTCTGAATCAGTAGCCTTGGGTAAGGCTCTTGAGATCCTCTTTTCCTTTGGCGGTGCAAGGGATCAAACTCAGCGCCTCAAATATGCAAGCCGCTGCTTGGCCCAAGATTCTTTTATGTCTGACCGGTTCCAGGGTGAAGCTGATCCAGGAGCACATTTAGAGAATTAGGGGATAACCCTAAATAAAGACACCCCCTCACACACACACACATGCACACGTTAGAGTTAAAATCAGAAACAAGGGCCACTGCTATAAATCTATATCCTGGGAGCAACTCCCAAACTCACCTGTCACCCACGCCACCTCCCCCGACTTGGAACTCCTTGGTGGGTGATCAGGGAAGAGCCGTCTGCTATGGGGCAGCGGGGTTGCTCACCCCAGTGCAGAAACCCTCATTTTCTTCCCACTTCTACTTCACGAAGCCTGGGATGAGTCTCAGCCAAGCTCCTACAGGCCCACCAAGCCAAAAGCCACTGGGAAATCTCTGTCCCCGACTGCTGGGAAAAGAGAGGGATCCAGGAGGGGGGTGTCAAGGTCATCTCAAGGCAGAACTCGAGCCAATGCAAAGCTGCCAGTGTCCACAATAGGAAAAAACAATTAGAAAAATAATTAATTCTGCTTTTGTATTCCTAGCCAGCCTCCAAGCTAATTGCTTATTTGTTTAATCTACTTTGACCAGAAGCGTTACTGCACCGAAAATATTTAATGAGTCAGGCTTCCTAATGTAAAATGCAAGCATATTTGTGCAATGAGACGGGTTTTCATCAACAGAGGGAGGACCTGTTATCTCAGCAGTACCTTTTCAACAAAGTCACCTCCTGGCAGAGAATCTTGGAGGAAACAGTCCTTTCAGCCCATTCACACTTACTTGCATAGTTTGTTATATGCAAATTGCTCTTTGTCCTTAGAGTCATTCACTGATGTTTAAATACAGATTTGGGAGGCCTATAAGAAGGATGCTTGCCTTGCTTGTGGCTGATCTAGGTTCAATCCCTGTCACTGCATATGGTCCCCCAAGCCCCTTTAGGAGTGATCTCTGAGCACAGAGCTGGGAGTAGCTCTGAGTGCCACAGGTTGTGGCCCCCAAACAATAATGAAATAAAATACAGACTTGGGGCAGTACACATGTCCCCTGCCATCACCACTGTGGCCAGGTCTTGGCGCACCAGTCTGATTAGCCTGTATTGCTACAGTGACCCCCGGATTCCTTGTGCAGTTGTGTGGGAGACCACAATAATATCCCCAAACCCCAAAACAATGTGGATTTGCGGGTCCCCCTGCAAGGTTCTGTTTCATGCCTCCACTGCCAGCTCCTCGCACTCAGTTTCAGGACCTAGGAACTCTTGCCTCTCAATCTGAGGCTTGTGGGGACTTCTGAGGCTGCCAGCATCTTTGGATCCCCATCTGTGAACTCCATTTCCAGTCTCCAGGACACTGTGACTCCCACATTTGAGTCACTCCAAGTGCCTCTGTCTTATTCAGTTGGGGAATTGAGTTGCAAAGAAAACTTTCGACTGAGAAGAGACCATAACTTCAGGAGGGGAGAGAAAAGCAGCATTAAGGTATCACTTCACATGCAGCGTCCAGGTGAGCCAGGAGACCCAGGGCACCCCTGTAGGATCTTTCCTATCCCTACTCTGCTGGGACAGTCTCCTCGTCCTCCTCTACCTTCTTCCTCAGAGGCAGAAGGATTTGCAGCTCTGCCTCATCACCTCTCACCCATTTCTCTGTTGCATGTCACCATGCACATTAGGCTCAACATCACTATTTTCTATCCCCTCTTGTTTCTGATGATTTGAGAAAAGGGAAGAAAGCTTCATTGCAGGCAAGTAGGGCAAGCTCTCCGGGGACCTCTGCTAAGTGTGAAAACAGTGGGAGGAGGTTCAAAGCAGATCCTGTGCCCTACAAGTTTATTCCATTGATAAGGAGCCAAGATGAGTTCCCAGAAGCCAAGACATGGTACTGTCAGTCTCCACCTCAGGGGGTTATTGAAGTGGGAGATTGAGCAGGAGGAGGGGAGGGACATTGGTGGATGCGGTCTAGGATAATCACAGCTGGACGCTGAGTGCTTATTTTGTGTCTGGGAACTCTGGTGGGTTAGGAAGAGAAGTGACCAGAGTAAATGGCCTTACAAGGCCGGGATCCCAAAGCTGAAGCTCTATAAGCATGGGAAGTGGGACAACTGGATACCACATTAACCATTGTCCCATTGCGGAACATTCTTCACCTGGAGACACTGAAGGTTTGAGCATATCAGAGGAGCAGGAGTACTCAGGCTTCCAAAGACGAATCAAGTTGTAGAATATGTAGTTTGAAGTGAAAAGGCCCTGAGGTGGAGCAGACTGGGGCAGAATTCTGGGGTGAGGAGATCTGGGTAGCTGGAACAGGAGGAAGTAGGGTCAAGAGAATGGCCATGACTTCTTGGGCTGAGTTACACCATCACAAGGGTGGGCGATGGCTCATCACCCCCGGTTACAAGGTCTCCTGTCCTCATGGAAGAGGCATCCCAACATTTAGTTCCTAGATTGGATCCCAGATAAATTTCAGGTCATCAGGAGATGCCTCAGGGAAATTATCTTTCTTCTAGAGCAACTACCACACCAACTCCCCAGGGAACCCCACTGTTACCTCCACCCAAATCCAAGTCCTCCTTACCCATCACGTCCACTCTACCTTGGCCTGTGCATTTATTCATCTCTTCAGAAAATTCATCAAATAAATGCTCTGGTCACTGGTGCTGCTTTCCATAGATACTTGGAGAACTAGGCTCAAGAAATGATTTGCATGTGCAACTAGTGGGGACCCTGAATGTGACTTAGGGGTGAATGTGACTTAGGTGCTAGGTCCTCAGGTTAGAACTAGTGGGCTAGTAGAAGCTAGTGGGAAGGAGCAATGAATGGCCTAGGGGACATTCTCAGAACATTTGAAAAACTTAGAGCGTTAAGATGAACAATTGTGTTTAACAGCTGAAGAACTTGAGACCCTAGCATGTCTCTTGGTTTTTCATTTATTTTTGGGAAGGAACATACTCAGAACCACTCTTGGCTCTGCTCTCAGGAATCTCTCCTGGGGATGCTTGGGGGGGGGGCCACAAAGGGATTCTGGATACCATGTGTAAGGCAAATATCTTACCTGCTGTACTGGTTCTCTGGCCTCATGCCCAAGAGATCAACCTTTGTTCACGTTCACACATAGAGGCAGGATAGCACTGTCAGTCTAAACACTCACCTCTTTCTGCAGTGCCAGAGGGTATGCATATGCCTGGTCCTATGCCATAGGGTACAACTCTGTACCCCTGATTTTTTTTTTTACTCAACTTTGTTGCCCTCACAACAGGGGTGTATGGTGATGGTTTTTAACCATTTTGCCCTGCAAACTGGCCCTGATCCTTCACCTCAATATTGGAAGCCTCTGTGTTAAGCTCCATTACCTTTTATTATGGACTGCAGTGGGAAGCCACTAGTCTATGGTGTATTTGTAGATGGTTAGACCAAAAATGAATTCACTGGGGAATACTGTTCTAGAAGGAATAGAAGCAGTTGGCTTACATTCCCATGTGACCCTGCAATTCCACAGCCAGGTAGTAACCTGAAAGAAATGCAAACATAGATCCGCATGGAAACTGTATGTGGATGTTCTTAGCAGTGTGCCCACAATAGACAAAATGTGCAAACTCTCCAAATGCTCATCAGCCAGTACATATTTGTTTTAGAGAAAGCAACGTTCAGAATGGTAAAAAGAGCTACTGTCTTGGAATGCACCTCATTCAGGCTGGGGCAGCCGTACTTTATGAGACTTTCCTCTGCATACCAAGAAGAAGGGCTGGGGAAAACTCCCCCAGACTGGACAAAATTTTAACTACATTGTGGGAAGGCAGATGTCCCCTATCTCCTGTGAGTAGGTGATCTACACTTGGAAAGGTATCACTGAATCACTGTCATACTGTAGCTCATCGATTTGCTCAAGCAGGTACCAGTAATGTCTCTAATGTGAGACTTGTTGTTACTGTTTTTGGCATATTGAATATGCCACGGGTAGCTTACCAGGCTCTGCCATATGGGTGGGATACTCAAAGGAATCGAACATGAGTTGGCCACGTACAAGGCAAATAAATGCCCTACCCGCTATCACTCCAGCCCTATTTGGAAAGGTAAGATAGAAAAATCTTTCTAACTGGAGAGACTTCACAGAAACTGACAAGTGCTATTACCTAGAGCTTAAGGGATGGGGAACTCACCCGTGACTGTACCCCAACATCCAGAGTTGTCGAGGTGGGGCACAGATCATACAGGTTGTCTTGTATGATCTCTGCCCACAGAGATAGTTCTTTTGTTTCCTCTAAATACCATTGGTTGAATTCTGGAATCCTAGACTCTTAGAATTTTAACATATTCAAATAGTTTATTCCAATAGATTGACTTCCCATTGAATTGGTATTTTGCTGTGGTTTTCCTTCAAATTTACTTAGAATCACTTTTGATGTTTTAAAGTATTTCAATATAGTAAACTGTTCTATTGTTTACTATATCCCAAAATGGATTATGGTTAAGACTGCTGAAAGAATTATCATGGCACAGAAATCAATGAAGACATTAGGAAGTAATATTTAATAAGCTGAGATAAGGCATTAGAATTTAGCAATTGTCCTCAGAAAGGAGGCCCACTGATTCTCATGTAGTTGAATATAAGCTCCTTTCTTGTTGGGCAAAGGCACTGACAAGATAAGGAAAATAAAACACCCAAGAGGAACACTTTGAACACAGTTGAATAGGGGACTGAATTTAAGGGACTGGGTTTGTCCTAAATACCCAGAAAAGTGTCCAGGGTACCCTGAACTGAACCATGAGCCTCTGCTCCTTACACTCAGGGTCTATGTTGGAGCTCTTTACTTCTGGAACTGGTTCCCACTCTCTCCTGTTCCCAGCCAAGTATCCTGAGACTGCACCCCTTTCCTCTGGTGGCCTTGACAGTGGATGGTCTGCTCCTGGCTGACCTGTAACAATCCTGTATGCTCTTGGCAGTGACCTGTGAGCAGTGGGGGATGATATTTGTCCCATATCACCTGTGATTCTTTCATAACATCCAGCTGGGCTTCTCTGTTCCTACAATTTATCCACATCTCATTTGTCAGTTCAGGCAAGAACATTCTGTACACTTTCTCTGCTAGATATGATATACTAGCTTGGATCTGTTTGCTTCAAAAGCAATTTGGGAGTAGAAGCTCCCTGAAGTCTTCCTTGGCAGATAAAGAGAGAAAAAACTCACTCACTAGGTCTGTCTTTGTCTTTTCTCCATCCCCAAACCCCTTGACCATGGAAGTTGGTCTTTCTGTTTTGACATGGGTAATGGTCCTCTTACTGGCTGTAGATTCTGCTGATTCTTAGTCGGTTAGGTCTTGGCTGATTTTCCTGTGTTCCAACATGATGCTTTTTGTTGCCTATTTTGTTCTCCTATTCAGCTTCCTGTTGAATCTTCATTTCACTGAGAGTTATAGGGCAATTTGATGATGTTTGAGTTTCTTGGTATTGTTGGTCCTCTTTGACTGAACACATCTTACTCAAGTCTTTACTACCTCCTTGTAACCTAGTCTCTAAATGAAGTCTTTATCCCTACTTTTCTAAAGAGAGATACATATTTGTTTCTTTACTAAATGTTAATAATTTGAACAAGTCTATATTTTCATTCTTTCTCTATAGAGAGTATTTAATTTCATGGAAGAGACTCAGAAGTCTTAAATAAAGAACACCTTTATCCTCAAATGCAGGTAGATGGAGAAAATACCACAGGCCTGGACTAACTTTATAAACCAGACAATTCAGGGGGGCTATAAGGACTTATTGATTGTTCTATTCCTCTATCCTTAATCTGCGTTAGTTTTGCTGGAAGTTGGGGTTTGAGTGGATACCTGAGCTCATTTTTATTTGTTGTTTTATCTGAAGGTTGATAGCCTATAAAACACTAGATCAAAAGGAAGCCTTTACACTTGGAAAAGGGAAACCTCAAATTGGTCCCTGAAGGTACTCTCTGTTGGCAGAGCATCAAACATAAGCTGCCCCTGAGTTTCAGGGAGAGGAAACAGTTCCAATTCCCTTTCCCCAGTGCTAAATCCCATATCAGTTAAAATGGAAGCCACCGTGAGCAGCCTGTGTTGGGATAAACGTGTTCTCTGGGGCCTGTGACCAAGAGGAATGCAGCCAGTGGTGGCCTTCACCTTCTGGCAGCTTCTACAGCTCAGTGTGCTGCTGATGGATTGCAAGGAAAGGGCGGGAGCTGGTCTTACCATCTGTTCAACTGGGCCCTTCTGCTCTGTGCAGTTTGGGTCCCCTTTGCCTCTGGATCCTCTGACCTGTGCTGTTTTGTTACCATCTGGCCCCAACTAGACTTCATACCTTCAGGACAGGACTGTGACTTTCTTTGCTTATCTTTTATACCCAGTTATTAGGATGCGGGCCTCAGGTATGGCACAACAATTGAGTTTTGAACAATGGCTTTCTTGTGATTGACTAGAGGGGAAAAACAGCAAAATCAAGTCCATTGGCTCAAGTCAATGGCTCAGGCCATTAAGATTCATTTTTCTAAAATCTAACCATGAAACTTTAGCACTCTAGGCAAAAGGGTCCTGAAAACCTGAATGACATAAACAAGTTCAATCACTCATATTTCCCCAGATATTTGGAAGGACAGTTTTAGTTGTGTGCTATGTGAGTTGGGAAAAAGCAGGATTATTGGGTTACCATCCACCACCCTTCTTGGGGCGCCACTGGGATTTTCCTGAAAATGTCTTTCCTGTCTTTGAAGTCTCATCACTGACCACAGCTCCGCAACAGGTCTTAGAAAAGGTGGTGATGCTGTAGGCACTTCCCCAACCAGCCTGTGGCTTGGTCTCTATGCTGCTGGCCAGAGTGTCATTTCACCTGTCGTGGCAGAGCAGTCTGAGCTGTCTTCTCTATCTTTCTCAGGGCCCTGGAATTCTCCTCTCATCTCCTACATCTTAAAATATATATTCTGTTCTCATCCTCTTGTCTCTGTCATTTATGCTGTTTTTAGTATATTTGAAATACTGATGACTTCAGATTTTAATCTCCCGTCTGGGCTCCTATCCATTGATCTGCTGCCTCATGTCTACTCCAGGACTCTTAGACATTTCAAAGTCTCGCGCTTACCTCTCAAATTACTTCCCTGAGATCAGTGCATAGTAGCCTCCTCTTCCCATCACCCAAGTCAGTCATTGTGACCCTCTGTTTCTTTCACACCTCACATCCATGGACATAGTTGCTGTAGCTGCAGAATCTGACTCCTCTGCTCACCCTCACAGCTCCAGCACTGCTTCTCTTGACCAAGGAACCATGATCTTGCAGCTGGTGTACTATAGGACTTGGGATCAGCCTTTCAGCTTTGACTTGGTGTCAGCTGCCACTCACAACACAACAGAGGGTGATACTCTCAAAGTGAATCACATGGGATCACTCACTCCCTATTCCTGGATCCTCATTTCCTGTCTCCGCCTGGTTCCACTGCTCTTTGTTGCCTGAAATTCTCGGCTGCTCCCAGAACCTACACTTTGGGTTGTTCCTCTCCAACAATTCATCTCTCAAGTCCCCACATGGATTATCCCTCCCTTCCTTCAGTTCTGTACTTCCACATCCACTTAAGGGAAGCCATGCTAACCACACAGTTCAGAGCCTCAGTCTCCTCCTGCCACCTGCTCCACCATGACCTTATGTGCCACTTCTCCTCTGTCTCTGTGTCCCCTGTGCTACTGAGGCTTGTTAACATGATGTCAAGTCTCAGCACCCTCCCATTAGAAGGTAAGCTCTATGAGGGCATTTCCTCTTGTTCACTGTTAAATCTCTAGGACTGAGAACAATAAGTGGCACATGGCAGACACTCTATACTTGTTTCATTCATTCATTCATTCATTCATTCATTCATTCATTCATTCATTCATTCATCAACACCATAATCTAAGTTGGGAGAAAGAGAAGATGCACTGACGGCTTAACTCAGGATCAAAAATTATTTCAACTTTCTAGAATAATCATCTAAACTTACCATGAAGGCAAAGAGTCACATGCATATCCTTACAGAAAAAAAATCAAAAGCCATCTCTAAGATGAAAGCTCTGAGGAGCATACCATGGGAAAGCTGGCAGAGTTTTTTTTAGTGATTTTTTTTAGTGTGTCTTATGAATTTACTAGCAGGAGCATGTTTTGAGCCAATGGCTAATGGTTACATTAATAGATGTACTGTGCACAGATCTAACAGTAGATATTAGTTGAACTCTCATTTTTTGCTGCTCAAACAGCAGCGAGAAGATTGGGTTCAGCCTTGGGCCTGATGTCTAAGGAGAGATTTAGATAACATGATCCCCACTGGAAAGCCGCCATTGCATGTGGCAGCGTATCATGGGAGAAATGTTCCTCATATCTGGCCTTCTTTTTTATAGGCAAGAGAAACTCAGGGGAGACTTAACTAGTTTCTTTAGCTATTTGACAAGCTATCATATGGAAGAGGGAACACTTTATATTACTCCAGTTATGAGACAGGGAAAGAAGACAGATAGAGACACGCTTTTGACAAGAGCTCCCTAATGCAGAGCAGAGGCACCTGGGGGCACTGGTGGTGGCTCTGGGGACACAGCATGGCCTGGCTGAGAATGCTACAGGCAGGAAGTGACAGGAAGCTTCAGGACTGTTTTCATTCAGGTCCTCCTTGATGGGATTAGACGTGCCAGAAATAGGTGAGGAGATGAGATGGAAGCTTGCAGACAGGGCAGAGAGGGAGACCCCCGGGCAGGCAGGCAGGCTCCCCAAGGTGGAGGGAGGAAGACCACTTGCGGCAAGAGTGGAGGACTAATGTTCTCTCTCAGGGAAGCAACGGGAAGGCCCATGAGTTGCTGGTGCCAACATTGTCCAAACCCAGAGTCGGGAATAGATATGCTGTGTCTTCCTGCCCCACGCTGTTGTTGGCACAAAGAGAGCTGCCCTACAGGAAGCAAGTTCTGTATGAATAGGGTGACAGGTAGCAGGGCAGAGCTCAGGGTCCCTGGGTAAGTCTCCACTGGTATTTGTATGACCCTTATAAGGTCTCTAAGAAAATAGCCGAGACACAGGGACATTTGGACTCTAAAACCTCATGGCAATTTTCCTCCCCCAGGACAGTCTTTCAGGATCCTGTACTCCCACAGGATCCTGAAAGATCCTGTGACTGATCTGAAAGATTCCACAGTCTGTTGGCACCCACTCACCCCCACCCAGGGCCAGTGCCTACTGGGGCTTCCCCAGCTAGTAGGAATGGCAGCTCCCCTCTGATCCGGGGTCTACTCTGTAATTTCGGGTCCTGGAGAGGCATCTGCTCTCTTGAATGAGATTTGTTTCTCTCTCTTCTTGCTCTCTTGAATGAAAGAGAGGGAATGTCAGGCAGGCCCGGTCCCCAGAGGACCCTGTAAAGTGGAGCCAGTGTGAGGAAATGACCTTCCTCCCACAGAAGGGCCAGGAATAGCTCGTTGCCGAGCTCGGACTCAAGCCTCATCCATTACCCTGCTCTTCCCGAGAAAGACAGCCCTCATTTATTATTTCCAGACTGTTTTCATTTTACTCACACCCTGTGAAAAATGGTGAATTGGGAAATAAATAACATTATTTCCAAACAGAGATTTCGGAAGCCCTTCACAGACTTTTGGAATGATCTGTTTCCAAATGTCTGGTTTATGTATCGTTTCTTCATTTGTATCTGTGAGCTCTTTATTGCAGTGTCCTCATTTGGAAAATGGTGACAGAAATCTGAAAGGGCTCTGGTGGTATGGCTCTGAGTTCTTGTCTCTCTCAGACACGCTTCCTCTCTTCCTTTTGAAGTGCAGCGAATTCCTACTGCAGTCAAAGAGATGATTGCCAGAATGTTCTTTTCTGCTTTCTTGCTGTCATCCCTTGTCTGCAGGTTCTCTTCTCTGATGGCTCAGCCTATAAAACCGCCTGACTGGAATTGCTTCAGTGCCTGCTTTAAGCTGTTATGTTGCTCCTCTTGTCCTGCCTCTGAAGCCTAGACTTGCCCTGGTTCTTCCTCCTGAATTATCTCCTGTTCCCCCTCCAACGACCCGTGTTTTGGTCAAGACTTTGTCCTCTCTGCCCATGGAAACACTGTGTCCTTCCTAGCCCTGGCCTCACATGTTCTTCTTTCCCACATCATGCCCTTAGTGAGCTGAGCTCCATTCTTTCTGCAAACCAGCTGGTGGGAAAGGAGAGCCACGGTTCAAATGTGATAACAGTTCGCTTCCTGCGCCTCAGAGAGACCATGCTTCTCGTCGAACTGGGATTCTGTTCATCTGCTCTGCCTCTTCCTCTCTCCACAGCTCCCTCCACGGTACCCATCATGCACCAGGTCAGTGCCACCATGAGGAGCATCACCCTGTCATGGCCACAGCCAGAGCAGCCCAACGGCATCATCCTGGACTATGAGATCCGGTACTATGAGAAGGTGAGCTAGCCTTGCCTGTGGGCTCGCAAGACTCAGAGACCAAGACTGGGTTATCTGTGGTTGGTGGCCAATTGAGGTCACCAAGGTATATTTATTTATTTGTTAAGCAAATTTTTATGGGGTGCCTATTACTTGGCAGGTATTGTTCAGGAAATATTAATGACCAAAACAAAATAAAACCTACACTGGAGAGGCTTACTTTCTAGCAAAATAAAGGAGACAACATAATAAACCAATAACAGATAGATTGTTAAAAAGTGAGTAATACAAAGGGGAAAAGAAAAGGCAAAGCTGAGTGACTGGAATCAGGAGAGGGAAGAGCAGCTTGAAGAGCTAAATAGGAAGCTATAGGTACACCTTTTAGGGAGCGAAAGTTCTAGGCAAAGACCTGGAGGAGATAAAGTTATTGTGAAAAGACTTCTGGTGACAGAGAGGCAACATCCTGTGCAAAGGACCTGGGGCAATATCATGATTACATTTGTTGTCAAAGGAAGCATTCCCAGATGGTGGGAATTCTACTAGCAATGGGGAAGTTGTGGACAAGAGAGAGGAAGGAGGGGAACTGAGAAGGCTTCACTTTAAAAAAAACTAAGTGTGATGAGTGCCCATAGCTGGATTAGGCTAGAATAGAGACAAAATGTAACTTATATTTTTGAAAGTATCATTTAGGCTCTATTGCTGAAAATGGGCTTGCAATGTTCCAATTATCTAAAGCCAAAGATGATGGCAGGCTGAATTGGAGTAGAAGCAGAGGGTTGGTGAAATATGGCAGATTTCCAGGTACATAAATTAAAGATTAAGTCAGCAGTGTTCCCCTTGGATTGAATTTCAGATTGGGAGGGTTGGGCCTGACCCACTAGAAGTATGTGCAACCCCACCCCCACCCTGCCTTGATTAAGAGGAGCATTTTCATGGGTCAAGCATTTTTGGGGTGAGGGAACAATCAGTAGTTCAGTTCTGTGTTTAAATGCCTCTGAGGCAGCAAGTGATGGTGTGGGACAGGGAGCTGACTGTGCACACCTGGAGTTCAGTAGAGAGCAGGCTGAGAACTTGGAACTTAGAAGTTGTCAGTATATAGATGGCATGAAAGTCCTGGGCATGGGCTAGACCATTTTGTGAACCAGAGGAAAGAAGAAGAGGATCAAGGTTAGAGCCTGAAACCCTCCAAGTGGAACGGCTAAATTCCCAAACATGACTGCCTTGGGAATCAAGAGCCAAGCTTCTAGTGCCTTCTATAACTAATTAGCCATGTAGTCACGGTCAAATGGCTTAGCAAGTTAGGGTCACATTTGTAAAATGGTAGCAATTTACCCCCTAAAAGTGGAGGGCCGGCTGGATCATCACCAGTCCATGAGGAGGTATGCCCTTTGATCATTAAAGCTGAACCGGCAAGCACAATGAGGTGGAGCAGTTTTCTAGTCTATTTAGAGAATATTGGCTTTTGTGGACAGTTGATTCAGATAATTCAGTGAATTGGGGGTAATTTAAACCATCTGGATTTATAAGCAGTTATTTTTTGAATTGGAGACCCTTATTTGCTAGGTAAGTTTTATCAGTTAATAAAGCAAATGTTGACTTTCCAGTTTTCTGGGCTGCTCTGTTTGGACCTGTTGAAGGCAATGTTGCCAATGTCCCATTTCATCACCAAACTTAACAGTTCCATGAAGCATCATGTTGGCAACTTCAGAGTCGACAACCAGTAAGGGACCAACCCAACCCTCCTTCTCACACATATACTTGCTCTTGAACCTCGTTTCTCATTCCAGAAAATTAATAGGTCTCCATAGATTGCCCATACCAAGCCCAGAGGCATCATAAACATTATCTGCTTCCTCCCCCATAACAACAGAGTAGGAAATATTTTTATCTCTCCCTTGGGTAAAGAAATGATGCACAAGAAACTAAAGACTGAGGACATGGCTGTCACCTGCCTTCCTCATCCACAGTGAGAACAGTCACTGCTAGAGCAGGGTGAAGGGTGAAGTAAGAGACTCAGGAAGGAAACCATCCCATCTGCGTCCTTGACTCTATGCTTCAACCCACATGTAAGTTCCTCGACTGTTTTTCTCTTTATATGCAACTCCCTCCCTGGTAAAACTGCAATTAACCTCAACTTTGGATGCTATAATGGAAGCTTATTCTCCCATTTCAGGCCATTTCCCTATTTCTTGGTAATTTATACTAATTATTAACAGACACACATGCATAGCAGCTCAATGCCTGAGGCAGCTTCTGCATGTCAGTGAAGCATATGATTGCCCCGACTCCAGAGGACAGCAGGCTTTCCTTGGGAATGCGGAAGATTCTTTGCCAAAGCATTGATTACCATTTAGTAAATTACCATGGAACTTTCCTTTACTTATAATATGCTTGGTTCTCACATATTTTACAGTGCCTTCAACACGTCTTTCTCCGTTTCAGCAAAGTAAATAGTTTTATTTAGTAAGTGAGAGGAGAGAGAGAGAGAGAGGAGAGAGAAATAGAGTCTCATAAAGTAAAGGGAGAGAAATTACACACCCCATAAGCTTGGATATGGGTAACTCCAGAATGGAGGGCATCACCTTGACCATTTCTAATGTGACTAAAGAAAAGGGCATTACCCCGTGAGGGCATTTTGAAATAAGAATCATAATGGTCATAATGCATCCTGTATTGAGTCCTGTGACATGCCAGGCAGTCACAGATTTATTAACTCTAACCCCTAAATGAAATCAAAGAAAGACAGTTGAAAGTCAGGTATAACCAATTTATAAATGATGGAACTGAATCACAGAAATGTTAAGTGACTTACCCGTGACCACAGAAGACACAGAACCAGAATTAGAGACATTGTTATTATGTTTCAATGGTGGAAACTTCTGAACTCCATATGGGACTGGATGCAATTATGTGGTCGGTAAGGATGCAAAATGAGTAGCCCCTGAAACAAGAGATGCTATCTTAATTTGAAATCAAAATCCCTGCGACCAGATTGCCCTGCCACCACCCCGCCCCCCTGCTCACTATATTCCTGGTCTTCCCTAAGTGTAATCATCAGTAGAACTCAGCCCAGTAGATATCCTGGATTCAATTAAAAGAAACAGAATTCATCATTTCTCCATCCTGTGTCACTACTAAACCAGCCTAGAGATAATATTTTGCTGCAGAGAATCAGACACTAAGTAGTTTAGGCTCATGGCTAAACTACTAGTCTGTATCCCAGCTACTGAGCGCCCCCTTGGGAGCTGGGAAGCAGCCATAGGAATATGACAACGTGGATGGAGCTGGGTTCCAATACTACTCGGTTCCAATACTATGGAGCTGGGTGTCCAAATAAATAAATAAATAAATGAATAAATAAAAAGATGATTGGCTCTAGACTAAAGTTTTGGCGATTTGGCTAGGTGGACATGGCTGAGTTCCAGTACTACTCTCTGTACCAAAAAAAAAAGAGTAAATGATTGACTCTAGACTAGTTTTCCAACCCCTAAAAGCTCTCCTTGTGTCTCCTCCTGGCTTATGCCAGGAACCCCTTTCCCTTTCAGCTTGGTGCTGAGAATCAATGAGGCCTTCTCCTCCCCCCGACCCCCCAGCTCATTAATAGAGAGCTCAGATGCCATCACGCTGATGACACGCCCAAGCCTCCCCCATGTTCATCTCCCTCCCCATCTTAATATGCTTCCATTCATCATCCCCCCTTGTTTACTGTCTTGTAGCACTTTTCACTCCTGGTGTCAGCGCTTGTAGGCAAACCATGGGAGGAGCATCTACATCTGCTCTGGGCTGTCTGAATGATGAAGTGTTTAGAAGTGCACTCGCTCTTCATAACTGTCTCAGCTCCAGTGGGCTGGCATAGGCCTTGGGAATTTCTACCCTTCACAATTTAGGATCATTTTCTCAGGCCTTGGCACCGCCTGTGCTCTGTCGATGGCTTGGCGCGGCTGGACCGACATGTGCTGTTTTTTCCTTCATTTGGCAGGAAGCATGGAACACTACCAGGACAAGGCTTGTGCTACAGGCTGGGGCTGGGGGGCAAAGGGCCTAGAAGCTTCTGCCTTCCTCTCCCACAGGCACATCCAATTCTCCCAAGTGGCCAGAAACGTGGCACCCTTGCTTTCCCCCTCATACTCTCTTGCTGAAGTGGTTGGATGGGTTTGTGGGGTTCTAGGACTGTCCCTCCTTTTCATTGTCATTTTTTTATGAAGGTATTTGGGCTTTCAAGTGACGATGGGTTTGAATTTGGGCCTCACCATTTGTTCACCAATGTACCAAAACACCACTGTCCAAGAGGCTCCAAATGCACGTTGCTCCCAGCAGGACTTACCTCTGTCAGACCCAGCAGGACCTAGGATTTTTGTCCAAATTCTCAGTTCATGAAGGTGGTTTTCATCACTCCAGGCTCCTGCCTCCAGAGTATTGAGATGCTAGTGACCAAAGTCCTGGCTGGCATCCCTTCTAGACTGGTCAGCCCTGACTGGGCTGATGTGGTAGGAAACCACCGGCTTGTTCCTCAGATGGTAGTGAGGGACTGGCGGGCACTGGCTGCTCCTGCCATCAGCATGTGCAGGGGCCTCTCTGTAACTTCCAGTGCCTCTTCAAATTGGCTTCATCCCTGTGGTCCACAAAGACCCACTCTCCCACTCCCTCCCTGCTATGGATAAGCTCCAGAACATCTCTTTACGTCTTGCATTTGCATGTTTGATTCTCTCCTCAGAGAGATGCAATTCTATTCTTTTGTCCAGGTGACTAGTTTTCTTCTTCTTTCATGGCAGAGCTCATGCCACCTCTCTGGGAACTCTTTCCCTCTTCATCCACAGGGCTGAGTGACCCTCTGCAGTTGCCTTAGAGCCCCCTGTGTTACCCTCAGCCAAGTTCCTCAGTCATCGACTATTTTTTTTTCTGGTTTTCCCCACAAGATTTCACAATCCTGCGGGAGAGAGCCTGCTCTGATACCTGCAGCCTGTGGATAGCACCAGCCTAGGGTAGAGTGGCATAAAACTGACTGAGTGGGTGGGTGCACTGCAAGCTCTCTTTGCTTTTGCCAAGTAGGCTACTACCTGATTGCAGGTTGGTTACTTCTTGTCATCCCCTTTGGTTCTGAATCAACTTCCCAGCTCTTCTTGGGACTTGAATAATGATAACTTCCAGACCTCTGGTCATCAGCTTATCTATCATTTATTGCACTATCTAAGAAGCCCCTTTGCTCAGACTATCACCATACCCCACGACTTCACATGGGATTGTGCCTTGACACAACTCTTTATTTCCACTGATTTTGCTCTAGAATTCAGGGTATAGATGATTGCAGACCCAGATTGACTCGTTCCTGTATACCTGGAGATGTTCCACAGTCCCCCTGATAAACACAAAGAGAGTGTTAGAGACCAAGTGTAATGACAATCCTGTAATGACAGAGTTCATGGGGTGGAGAGGTGAGAGGCATTCCTGGATGAGGTGGTCCGAAATGGGCCTTGTGGGGAGGAGAGATGATATATGCTTAAAGGACTGGGAATGCCCTGGAGGAGGCATTCCCAGTCCTTTAAGTAAGGTGATGATTTAGGATGTCATGAGAGATTGGAATTGACTTTATTATAAGGGTCCTATAAGCCAAGACTTAGGAGTTTTGTATTTAGATGAACCTATTTTTAAAGTAAGTCAGATCTCTCTCTTTGTCTCTCTCTTGCTTTTTGGGCTACACTCAGTGGTGCTCAAGGCTTGTTTCTGGCTCTGTGCTCAGGGATCACTCTTGGGGTTACTCAAGGGACCATATGGAGTGCCAGAGATTAAACCTGGGTAGACTGTATGCAAGGCAAGCAGCTTACCCACTGTACTGTTGCACCAGTCCAAGGGGATGCTTTGATTTTCTACTTCGGAACCCTGAGGGGGCAAGAAGAAAAGGCCTCCTGGGAATCAGACCCTCTCTCAGGGCATAGCCACCTGTGGTCCAGATTCTCCTTTCCCTTGGCCCAGGGCAGTCTGTCCCCATCAGAGAGATAGATGGTTCTCAGCTGGGATAACTTCTGGTGACTGCAGAATTGAGTTCTGACGGGCCTGGTACTCAAGGGTGCAGGCTGGGATGCAGCTCTTGGAGTCAGTTGCTGAGTCCTTCCCTTGCTCTTTCAGGAACACAATGAGTTCAACTCCTCCATGGCCAGAAGCCAGACCAACACGGCACGGATCGATGGCCTGCGACCAGGCATGGTGTATGTGGTGCAGGTGCGCGCCCGCACCGTGGCTGGCTATGGCAAGTTCAGTGGCAAGATGTGCTTCCAGACCCTGACGGATGGTAAGGCACCCAGGATGTGGGGCCAGGCAGGCAAGTAGGGAGAGGAGAGGCTGGACACCACAATGCCCACGCTGACTGGATTCCAGCGAGATTCTGCAGCTCACGGGGCAGGCATGCCTGCAGTCTGGCATGTCTCTCGAACAGTGGCTGAGCTTGCTTGTGAAGGATGCATGTGATGAGGCCGTGCTGTACGATGAGTATGATGTTTGGAGCCCTATTCGCACAGCACTGCACTGTTTTTGAGGGCTTCCTCACAGCCTAATATAAATTGAGGTCTCCAGAAAAAGAACAGAAGAGAACAAGATTGGGGTGCAGCTCGCCTGTGCACCCATCTCAGAATACTCGAAGCAGCTTCTCATCTGCTCTGATGTAGGTCCTGCTCAGGTATATTCAGACCTGGCTGCTGTTTTTTTTTCCCCAAACTGTCCTCAGAAACATTTACAGCTGGCGGGTTGACTGTTTTTGTGATATAATAATCTCCCCCAGCCCTCTGAGATTACCTTTTTGATTAAGTGTTGAGAATCCAGTTTCCCTGGAGCCTGAGCACAGGGCATGGGAGAGTGAGTGTGTCTGTACATGTCCATGTATCTGTCCATCATTTACCTCCTTGTCTACAGTATTTTTACTGTTATTAGCTGTTTCCTGATAGGTTTCTAAATCACAGTATCTCCCCAGACTCTGTGGAAAGTCTTTCCCATCTCCTTTATTACTGGAATTGTAGACCAAACAGTACTTCCTTAAAGACTATTTTATGGGAGGCCAGCTCCCTCCCACTGAGCATGGGATGGGCTTGGGGTATTATAATATTGATCCTCATTATTTTTAAAGCAATTTAAAATGTATTAGGAGCATTTGCAAATCAGATGATTTCATCTAAAACCATATCCTCTATTTACTGGTGAAAATTGTAAGGAAGTCAGCGCGCCCAGCGGACACCCAGCATGATGAGGACTGTGTGGGGATCAGTTTCTCCTACCTGGAAAGTAGGAGACCTACTTTCCACTTTCCAGAAGGGTTCCCAAGCCTTTTCTGGGAGCTGTTGCACCTTTATAGGACTGGAGTGGGTGTCTGTGTTGGTCTCAAGTGATTTTTTCCTCGTATTTGAGACAGAGCTGGGGCAGGAGGTGGGTTCTCTTCTGGATGAGTAATGCTGTCTGCCTACTTTCCCGTAAAGACTTGGTCCCTCTCTTTGCACTTCACTCACCACCTAGATTTACGGGCTCTTTGACATCAGGAAGTACACAGGATTAAAAGCCCCAAACTCAGAACGTTCTGAGCACTGCTCTCCTGGCAATTATGCTAGACAAATCTAGAAGTAACAGATTTCTCCCAAGAAGGCTATTCCTTTTACATTTGGCAGTTAAGTTTTGTAAACCCGAGGGGGTGGATGTAAGAGAGTTCTGGTTAGTGGCCAGAAGTGGGAGTATTTATCTTAATGGCTGAGGCTCGCAAGTCAGAAATGATTCTGTTCCAGGCTGCAGACATCACCCCAAGGTGAGGGCAAAGGGGGTCCCTGAGAGCAGTAGAGTGGTGGGAAAGCCTTCTGCAATCCTGCCCAGGCTATGAGTGCGCTTCAGCGGTGACCTCAGCAAGACACACAGGTCATTGTGAGCCCTGGTGCTCTTAGCTGCAGCCTGTTAATCTTTGTCTTAGCTGCTAAGCTGTCTCAAACTCTCTGTAAAGCCGAGTCACTACACACTTCCCAGGCACCCCAGGTGATCTGTAAGTTCCCCGGTATTTGGCAAGCAGGCTCTCTGGTGGAGAAACTTTCAAAGACGGATGCTGTTCTTGACACTTCCTACTCTGTGGGAATCTGTTTTCAAGACTGGAGGTCACATTGCTGCATGAAGTTTTTAATGAATAAAAATGTCATGAGGGACTCCTCCTGGTGGTTTGGGGCATTTTCCCCCTAATTAATTTTTGGAAACATATTTTGCAAAAGATGCCCAGCTGAGGGTACCTGAAATCCTTGAAGTGGATTTTGCAAAAGAAGGGTGACGTGCTGATCTCCCTCCAGAAGTCTCCATCTGCACCCACAGAGACCAAGGACACATCCTAACCTACACCAGGGAATGCAAGAATGAGTCAGAGTGTTCATAGAAGTGGACACCCTGCTCCTCCTCCTAGGGTATAATTCAAGTGACAGGTCAAATACATTCACTGTTTTTATTTTTTGCCATACCTAGCAGTGCCCAGGGCTTGCTCCAGATTTTGCACTCAGGAATCAATCCTAGCAGATTTGGGGGACATGTGGGGTTCTGGGGAGTGCAAGACAAGCTCCTTATTCACTGTACTATCACTCAGCCGCAATACAAACACTTTTGATAGTCACATTTCACAGTTGGACTCGGATATTCCAGGGGATCTTTTTCATTAGGGTCACCCGGTAAGCTATTGATGGCTAGTTGAGTTTGGGTTAACAAAGAATGCATTAGCACCACTTTCTGAGTGGCAGTATTCCGGGCATGTATATTCTAAGGCATTATTCTTATTTATCTGAAATCTCATTGAATTATCTCATATTTTAATTTGCTGTACCTGACCACCTAAATTATACAGACCGCTAAAAAGAGCCTGAACTCCTTGATCTAGGTCCTGATCATTACATAATAGGTTCTTACTATTAGTTGAAAGAATTTCCACTATTTTAACGATGAGCAGCAGTGCCTGGTGGTTTGTATGGGTCTAGAGAATCAGTATCTGGGACACCCTGAAATCTGCGCCATGGTTTAGTTAAAAAGAAATCTAAACAGAGAAGTTAAAAGAAATTCAGTTAAGAAGAAATCTTAACAAAGGAGTCAGCCATGTGAGAGTGAATTCTGGGTCCAACGTTGTGGATATGCTCATAGGAATGCCGTGAGGGATCAGACACCGTGAGGCAGACTGTCCAGCTCTGGGTGCTGCTGGCCACGAGCTCCCCATCCGCAGAACTGTGGTCCTGTCCATCTGCAGAAAGACTCCTAATGCCGGGGACTATCCAGGATGTTTCTTCTCCCTCTGCTCTGCTCGGTGCCAGGAGAAGTCTGCTCCACGGCCCTTCCAGCTTAGCTGCATTTCCACCCCTTTGTGTTTTAAAAGATGCTTTAAGGTGGTTTTCAACTCCCAATCCTGGGCCCCATTCGACTCCCTCTCAGCAAGGCTGACAGTCCTTTGAGAGATTTTCCAAATGGGGGATGTGTATGAGAGTCACCTCCAGGAATGAATGACTGTCATCGGTTTATAATTCTGAGATTCCGGTGTGCAGTTTTGTTTCTGCCGAGTGTTGTCATTCGCTTTGGGTGGTTGTGCTTGTTTGTGACCAAAAGATACCTCTTCAGACGGGCTTGCAGTTCAGAAGCATAGCTCCTGTGCATATAAAAGCACACAGGCTACCGGGCACTGAGTGCCAGCCGGACACACGGGATGGACAGGACAGACACTAATGCCTCTTTCTCACCCAGATGATTACAAGTCTGAGCTGAGGGAGCAGTTGCCCCTGATTGCTGGCTCGGCTGCGGCCGGGGTCGTGTTTGTGGTGTCCTTGGTGGCCATCTCCATCGTCTGCAGCAGGTAGGCCCCCTGCCCCCACCCCCACCTGCTCTCCTGGGCCCGGGAAGCTCTGTCTGCCTGCAGCCCTGCCCAGGCCACACCTGACAGGCACACTCAGCCATCTCTTCACCTCCATCCACAGGCAGCCTAGAATTCCTCGAGTTCCTTATTTTCACAGTGCCTTGCTCAGGGCCTTGGTCAAAACTGCGCAAGGTGATGGAGAAATAGCCTCATCCACCTCAGGCTTCCTTTGAACTGGGACTTCAAGCCCCTGCCCCCACCCCCGCACCCCTTCCCAAACTGAATGAGAGTTATAAAATTGCATTTGACCCATGGGAGTCCAGCCCTGTGTCACTCACAGCCTGACCACCCGTTATATAGCCAAGGCCCTCACCAGGAGAGAGCAGGAGGAAAAATGAACTCAGGGTCACTGCATGAGGGCTGGCCCTGAAGGCCTTGTGAATTTTTAATAAGTTGCTGCCAGCTTTGGTCGTTCACCCAGGTCTGCACCTGGCAGCAGTACCACTGGGAGCTGGTGGGCATCTTCAGAGGTTCCGTCCCATGCTGGGCAGGACCTGAAGCTCCAGTGGGCCCTGGTGTCCTTCCTGCCTAGCCCAGAAAGGGCTTGATTGAAAACATACCCACAGAGGATGCTCAAGTCAGCAAGTCTCTCTCCTCATCCCAAGGGAAGCCTGGGGTGTTGCTTCAGGACAAGAGGCCTGGGCAGAGGCCCCCCAAAGCTGAGGGGTGGATGTGCACCCCCGATGAGCATGTTCCTCTTACTTTTATCCACAGGAAACGGGCCTACAGCAAAGAGGCAGTTTACAGCGATAAGCTCCAGCACTACAGCACGGGCCGAGGTGAGTGGAGCGCAGCCACGCTGCTGGACCCAGGCAGGAGAACAGCTCTCCACTGCAGGCGGCTCCCAGGAGACTGACCAGCCCAGTGTTGAGCACCCCGCTCTCTCCAAGGCCCTGAAGGTCACCCCCCCCCTCTCTCTCTGCAGGTCTAGAGGGAATGGCGGGCTGCCTGCTGGTGTCTGCCCGCTGTGGGCTCTCCTTGGACACCCTGCAGGGGAGATTATCTACTGCAATGATAAGCCCATATAGGACACAGAGTGCAGGGAAAAGATTGGGTTTCGCAAGTCAATGAATCCTGAAATCAGACTCAGTGGGGAAAGATGGAGGGTTCTCTATTAACATCTTCTGCCTTATCTTATCCAATTGAGCGGCTGGGGAATGTGTTAACCAAATTCATAGATAAGCCAGAGAACATGAATGTAGAGAATTAAAAAGATAGCAGAGCCCAAGAGGCCAAAGTCTTGGGATATCTCCCAAGTGTTTTCTTTTAAGAAGTGCCTTTAAAAGTTTTCTCACTCATTATTCAACTCTCCCTTAAAATTAAAACATAGCTAGATGTAATAGTATTATAATCAAAGTTTCTCCTCCCACAGAAGGCCCTATGTTAGACTTATTCTTTTGTCTGTGTGATCACAGCAGTGCAGAGGTCAATGGGACCCTCCTGCCTCCAGACCTGGTGGGCTTGCAGCAGGCCTGTGCTGTGTCAGACTCCTTTTGAATTCCACAGATGCCCTCCCAAATCTGTCCCCATCCCATATGCGATGCTGTCACTCTTCTGTAAGCTTCAGCTCCTCAAATCCCCATCTTGCACTCTGCTCAGCAGTGAACATGGGGAACAAACAGGGGTGCAGTCCCTGGGACCCCACCTGGAGCTCTGACCTCTCTCTGCCCCAGTCACCGAGGCAGGAAGCTGATATGTGGGAGACCCCAGCAGCTTCTCCAGGGATGATCTTGTGTTCCAGCCAGACCAGGGCTGGCTCAGCCCTTCTGGAGACCAGGAATTTTTGGACCAGGATCGAGAATCTGCTGAGGGCTTATAATAATCCCCACAGCCGTGGGGCTGCATCTTCGAAGCCATTGCTAGGAGGGATGTGTGGGTGCAGAAATGACTCTGAGGCACTGAGGTCACCCTGCTGCCAGCACCACTGCAGATAACAGCCCCTTTCTGGAACCCTGTTTTACCGGCCTCCTTCCGCCCCCCTCCCCCAACCACCCCCACCACCCTGGACCTCTCCATGAACCAAGAGAATCGCCCACTGGACCTTCTCCCTTTCCTGTGCCCAGATTCTGTCCCTCATCACAAAATTTACAGATGGCTTTTGAATATTTTTGTTGTTGTCATTTGTTTCGGGGTCACCCCCGGCAATGTTCAGGACTCACTACTGGCTCTGAGCTCAGGGATCAGGCCTGGCAGAGTTCAGGAAACCGAATGGGGTGCCAGGAATTGAACCCAGGCTGGCTGCATGGTAGGCAGACACTCTCCTCACTGGACTGCTGCTCTACGATGTACCCAAATGTTTTTGTTTCCACTGATGTTTGCGGTAACCCTTCCAGACAGGCCCTTGGTTTCCGTAACTCAGAAAACCAGACTTGGAGTCATGTCTAAGATTCTCAAGGGATGCCCTCCCACAACCCCTCTCCAATCACTGGGGTGCACCAGAGTTCCCTGGAGGGTTTTCTCTCTTCCCACCTCTGCCTCAGGATTTTCTCTCACCTCCAGCTATAGCCCTGTAAGGCCCTATCAGATCCACCTCGAGCAACTGGGGGCTGGAAGACCCAAAGGCAAGAATGGAGTACGTTAGGAAAACATTCCCCTTTCTAAAGCCATGGAAACTAAGGCCTGGGTATAGGGGTCCCTAGTCACTGAGTGTGAGGACAGGTGGTCTCCTTCCTGGGGTCCACAGGAAAGCCAGTAGGCAGTCTGCAGTGACAGTGGCCTCACTGCAGCGAGGACAGCTGAGGACAGGGGATGACAGGTTGTCCAGGGCTCACCCCTTCCGCTGAGCTCCCTGTCTCCGCTGTGATTGTTTGCCTTTTAGAAATGCCCAGTCCCGGTGCTAATAACTGTTCCCACAATCCAGGCCCTGATATTGACTTCCTCCCAGTCGGTGCTCTAAACCCACAGGCTCATGAGATAATTGCGTTAGAGCCTTTTGTCCTCTGGCAACCCTCACTCCCCAAGGCTGTAGCGACTTGGAAAATCACAGCTGAAGAAGCTAGGGCAGGCCCTGTGCAGAGAGCAGAAGAGGAAACCTGGGTCTGCCGGAGGGAGGACTGCTGCGGAGAGCAGCTTCCTTCACTCCGTGCTCTGGGGCGGGGGCGGGGTGCCTCTGGTGGCCAGATCCTCTCCTCTGACCCCACGTCTCTAGGGGGCTGGCATTGGCCTAGGAAGGTTTAATGATCACTCAAGCTGCATGACTCATGGGTGCCGGGCGGTTATCTCAAAATTCTCTGCTCACTCGATATTTGCCTGGACTCCATGCCCTTTCCAGAGGCTCATGGTGGCTGTTGGTTAGGGCCAGGTGAGAAAGGGGTGATGATGAATCCCAGGGCATTTGATCCTCACCCCCCCACACACACACTCCCAGGTTGCTCTGCAGGATGAAGAAAGGTGGACAATTCCTGATTGGATTGTGTGCACTTAACTCTGCCCAGGCTATGCACACTCGTGTGCCTCACTCTGGGCTCTGCACAGCCCCCTGAGTGCTGGGAGGCTTCTCCTGGGGTGAATGTCTGCAGTAGCCTGGACTTCAGAGTCCCCAGCCTCCTCCCTGCAGACAGGAGAGGGCACTAGAGAGACTGGCACCCTCTGCCTCCCACACCCATCTTTCAGCCAGAGTATAAGTCTAGGGAGACGGCAGAAGTATTTACAAGTGGAATCCCTTCTGGAGGATGGAATGTGCTCTCAGAGGTACTGGTTTATGGAGAGGCATGAGAACAAGGCCAAAAAGGGGATTTGGATTTGGGTGGATGGAAGGTTGAGGGAAGCAGTTGAGAAGGAAAAGTGCTGGAGGTGGGACTGGGGGCTGGACTGAAGAGCCTGGGGCCAGTGGGTGCTGTCTGTAAGAGTGTCTGGATGGGAGTATCTGAGTCCAGTGTGCAGAGAGGCAGGGAGATGGTGTGTTCTTTTAATTTCTTTGTGTCAATTCTCTGAAGGTACTGGCTGATGAAAAATTATCTGGACAGGATGATTGTGATAGGACACAGTCAGTTCTGGAATCTATCTTTAGAAAAGTTCCACTTGATGCCATTTTGGGAAAATGTTCTTGGGTACTCTAGGGCTTTGGTAATGATGCAGTTGATACTGGTTGACAGGTAGCTTGTTTCTCAGTTTGTGGTGGAGGGGGGGGTTGTATGGGTGGACAGAGAGGAATAGACATGCCTTGAGAGGATTGAGGACTCTCAGAAGGCAGCCTTAACAGAAGCATGTCTACTGTAGCCACTGCAGATAGAACCACTGGCTTTGACAAGCATAAATGGGGTATGTTCCCAAAGGTTATAATTAGGCAAACACTAATTTTTAACCTAAGGAAAATGTCAGGGCCTGAGAATACATGCATGAGCTTGGAAAGATTTGATGAAGCGAATGGGTTCTGGGCATTTGAAACAAAATCCTAATCATCACTGGGAACCAACACAGCATTATTGTAAAAAATTATGGTAACCTCATCCCATCCACTAGAGTTACATGTTTAATGAATTCAAGAAGAATTGCAGATGCAGTAAATTTTTTATTTGGGCAAAAACATTTGATGATCTCCTAAGGCGAAGAATATAAAATGGATACAGAGCTTGTCTTCATCCTAAGGAAAGTAGGTTAGTGACTCTGTAAGACAGGAAGGAAGTCACTACACTATTCTAATCCTTGTCCAATTCAATATCTTGTTTGTTTGATTGTTTTTTTAAATTCATGAGTTTGATGCAAACCTAGGGATGCTTATCAAGTTTGTAGGTAACAGTTGGAGAGCATAACTAACACCATAGAACGCAGAATCAAAATTCAAAAACTACTCAACAGCTTTGAATGCTAATTTGAAATCTGCAAGACAAAATGTTAGAGAGATAAATCTAGAATCTAGTGTTTAAGTTAAAACAAAAATAAAGCAGTGCAAAAAGGACAAGACCTGACTTGCTATGCATTTGTTATGAAAGGAAATTTAGATACTTCATTGCCTGTATCCTTAATGAGTTATACAAAGCTTACAAGCACACATACACCCTGTTACTAATGAAGAATTTTATTATTAGTAGCCTTTCATTTTGAGAGTGTACTCACTTAAGCACTTTACCTGTCTAGCAAATGCAACATCTTAACCATCTAATAAGATTAATTTTGCGTATTAAGGGAAAAGTTTGAAAGAGGACAGTCACCTGTCCAAATCTTGAACTTTGTGATTCGAAAATCAAATTTTAAACTCAGGTCTGTGTGACTCAACTCTGTTTTAATTGAATTAGCTTTCAGATCAGAGGAGGCGATAAGCAAGTATGTTGTCCTTTGGGCTGGGAATAATGTCTAGAGTGATGTTGAGAATCCATTTCAAGAACAAAGTTGTTGACCAAATACCTGCCCAAGTGGAAGCAGTCTGTCTGGGGAAGACTCCCAGTCCATCATCAAGCATAAGATTATTATGGCCAAGGGAAGAAAATGCGTTTTTCATGGACCCTGAATGAAAGATCCAAGTAGGCAAGCTCTGATTCTGTCCAAGAACATTCTGTCTCCAATGGGAGCTGTCCAGCACAGAGACGCCTGGTTGGCTGGGAGGTGGTGTCTCTTCTCAACATTTGAGAAGTTCTCGGTAAAGGATGTAAAGGATATATAGAGAGGAATCCTGCCTCCGAATGGAGAAGAACTAGATTAGACCCAGGAACATCCAGTTCCACATCTCTGCACCCAATTCTGACTCTGAGTGGTCGCTGTGTTTCAGAACTTTAGAGGAAACAGCCTCCCACCCATGGGTCCACAGGCACACTGGATGTCAGGGTGAAGGTTGGGTGTTCCTTGGAGGAGCCAGACTGACCATGGAAGTGTGGAGCCCCTGAGGAATAAGGACATTTAGAAACTGAGTATGAGTAAATGAAGTCTTAGGGGAGAAGAGAAAAAAGTCTCCTGGGGCAGGAGGTGGCTGAGTTTTCATGGGTGCTTATTAAATGCCAAATAAATTTAATGAGCTAGTTTCACCTGAGTTATTATGCTGGCTCTTAGCCAGAACCTCTAGGAACAACATTCTCTCTCTTAGCTTTGAGCTCGTTCACTGTTGCCTTGGGGTCCCATCAGGACTTCAGTGACCCAGAATCAAGGAACCTTGCTTGGAATGACCTGTCTGTCCTGGTCATTGATACCCAAGAAGCAGAGAGATGTCAGACTCTAAAATACCTTCAATATCAAACAGCTTTTCCTTCTGCCAGAGCAATAACTGTGGCTTTCAGAACACAAAGTGAAACCCTGATTGTGTACCCAAGCAGAAGGTGCAAGAAAGACTGTCCACAAGTTCTCAGCTTCTCCATTGGCCTTACTAACCTCAAGCTTCCCTCTTGGATTCTACCTCAAGCCCTGACTGGGCAGTCTACAACTGCTGACCATGCCTTCCAACAGTTTCTAGTCTGGCTTCCTAAGTTCTCCCGTGTTTTATCTCTACTCAGAATCTAACACCACCTGAAACACTCTTTACCTGGTTAATATCACAGCTTGATTCTAGCCATCATTTATTTGGATTCCTCTTGTCCTGCCTTTGTTCCCCATCTTGAATTGCTGTCTAAGTACTACCAATTCTTCCTGGAGATTCTCTTCCTCTTCCACTTTTCTCTTGATGACTTTCTAGTTAAAAACTGTCATCTTAAACCTTAATTAAACCTCAAAAATAGTTTTAGAGCCTCTTTCTCTAGATTAGTGTACAAGAATACTGCAGCCTGGTAGAAAGAGGCACTCCTCATGCCCTGCCTCAGTCATGCCTTCCTGGAGAGGGCAACTGGGTCCTGGGCATTAGTCCTTGTTTATCTTGGCAATGCACACACTCGCCTGCTAGCACATTTATGCCACTTCACACTGCTCCCACTTTACACTCCTTACTCCAGCAATGGGGAGTCTTTCTCTGAACTTGTATCACTCTTGTCCTTGGATTATGACCTTGAAGATGGACATTGAAAGTCTTTGGCCTTCTTTGACTCCTACAGCACTTACAATTTGTTTCCAGGCGTGGGTTCCTGATCCTAAACTCTGGCCAAAATCTTCATTGTGTGCCCTTTGCCCAAAGAACCACACAAGTTTCATCTTACCTGACTTTCATGGATCTGGTTGGGGGTTCAGTTGGGGCTAACTAAAATGGGGGCTAATCAGCGCGGTGAAGCAGAGGGCTGAACTAAAATGGGGGCTAATCAGCCCGGTGAAGCAGAGGGCTGGATGGAAAACCCTTCTGGAAGGGGATTTTTTTCTGTCTCTCCCTGAATGGACAGTTTCCCTCAGGCATGTAGAGATCTGGTGGAAGCGAGGTGCATCATGATGTCAGAGTCCTCCCTGCTCCAGGGTGGAAACAGGGCAGTCTACCTCCCCTGCCTGTGGCTCTGTCCATCCTGCTGGACACAGGAGCTCAGGAGCAGGGAAGCACAGAACCACTGGCTCCCCAGAGCTCTGCAGGGTGCTTCCAGGACTCACCACCAGCAAGAATCCTCCAATTTGCAAGCCTCCAGGATTGTCCTGCCTTCCCTGGACTCATGCTATCCTCGGTACTGGTCCTGCATTCTCACTCTTGGAACGTGCAGGAGGAATAAATTGGAAGGTTCCATCTTTGCTGAAGCATTGGTCCAGTCCCCAACATCATCCACTGTTTAGAACTGACCTTTTCCCAGTCCACCTTTGCTCTAGATGGAGTCCCTGGCACGCATACGTGGGTCTCACTGACTATAGTGCACTCCACGCCTTGGTCAGCACCCCCAGAATATTTTCTCTTTACATGGGAAAATAGCCTGATATGCTGATGTGAGGTCTCTGACTATGGCTGGGAATATTTTCTTTCTTGAAGATCGCTTTGAGCCATGCAAAAGACTCTAGGTGGGAAAAGTCTTATCTTGCCAAGCCAAATATATTTAAAACTTTTGCTCATATTTATGGCTTGACAAATCTCCCAGGACTATGGCCCTTTATTGCTGTAAGCATTCTAAGCTGTGACCTCAGCTGTAATATCAATGGATTTGACAGTCAAAGGGATAACAGTTCTGATAATTAGATCTTTAATAGGAATTAGCAAACTGGAAGATGGCAGAATTGGAGAATTGTATTTCTCTCATGGCATTCACAGTTAAAAGTTTAGATACAGATAGATTACATTTCCTCCAAAGGTATATAACCTATGTTAAAAATAATGAGAAACTAAGATAGCATAAATATATTAATATTAGCAATAATAATAATAATAATAATAATGTGAATCATTGTGCAGAGAACTATAAAATTTCTTATTAGAGAGCTAGGTCACATCAGATATTATCATTTCTGCCACTAATAATATTTCCCCAACACTCACAATCTGAGAACATTTCTTGATCCCTGTCTCCAAATGTTTGGCTCTGTCTGACTCTGCAGCTGACTTGAATTCCTTGTTCACTGTCTGGTGGTTCATTGCACTAAATACCATTTTCCTGATAATTAAAAACTGCTCGCTGGCAAGTGGGAGCAGGAACAGGCTGAGGCAGGATTTATGCAGAAACACAAAATGAGCCCAAAGACAAATGACCGGCTCTGCCTCACTGAAGGCATTTTTTTTTTCCTCATCGTCTGCTAGGAGTTGAGAAGGGCCAGCTATGAGTGGGAGCATCTGGGGAAACACAACATTCCAAAATAATGAGGTGCACACAGGGTGATGTGCTCAGGTGAATCACCCCCATCAGAATGCAGGGGTCCCCAAAGAGGGGTCAAGCCACAAGGGTTACCTACATATATACTCTAGCAAGCCTTGACAGAGGGGAAGCACTGAGCCTGGTTCATTTTTAGATCTTATCAGTGTCTCTTTCTTGATGAAAAATGGATTCCTCTATTTTGGGGGGTAGACTTTTACTTTGGCACAGAAACGGGAAGCTCTAAGTTGACTTTACGTCCCCCTCCTGGGCTTCAGTGACAAAGACCCTGGCCTCAGAAGGGCAACCTTGGCATGTGTGCCCATATGTGCATGCACAAGCACAGACATACAGATGCAAATTCGGCAAACCTCCCTTTGTGATAAAACTGTGTTTGCGATTGGAGTGAACTTGCTCCCATTTAGTGCATTTTGGCTGCACACGATTGACCTAGAGGGAACCCAGCTCCATGCAGAGATGAGCCACCCCCTGCTGGGAACAGCTTCTTCCCCGAATGGATTGGGGCCAATATCCGTAAAGCTCATTAACTCAGAATCCTTCCTCATTCATCCTTATATATGTCTCTACTTGCAGGCCATTCATTACAACATATTCTAGATTGTTTAATTAGTTCCCATGGAACAATTCCTGTAGGACAACGGAGCATACATTGTTTAAAAGCACTTGATCTAAAATAACAAGGTAGTTATTTTTAAAATAACTAGTATAACCCTAAGCCGCTTACAGCCTAGTCCCTCCAGCCCACCCACTTTTGCCTCTCACCTCCCCCAAACATTCTGAAAGCGCTTCGCTGGCAATGAAGCATCTTCCTGTCCCTCGGGCACTGTGCTGGATGTGTCGCCTGCAGTATGTTCTCTGCTAGCACAGTCACCCTGGGAGGGCGGCACAATCACTGCCATGGGCAGAGGAGAATCGACTTGTAAGTGAGGTTTGGAGTCTTGCCACATGGCGTGGCCAGGGAGAAGCTTTGGGATTCTGACCTCACTGATGCCCTCTCAGCATCTGGCATCTCAGCCTTTGCCTTGCTTAGAATCCAAAGGAAAGTCACAGATGGTGGACACGGGCCTGCTCATCCTCTTGGCATTTGGGAAACTTTCTGGTGACCTCATCTCTGCCATCCTCTTGTCCACACTTTTTTTTTCTGTAGTATCTGCGTTTCTCCACATAAACTCTCTGTCCACCTACATAGAAGATCAGGCAGCCCCCAATGCTCAACAGATGGTAACCCCCTGTGTTTGACTCCAAGGCTATCCATTTCCCTGGGGTGAACTTACTCTGAAGGTTGACTCTGCCTGTGGCAGCTCCCTGAGTTTCCCAGACTCTGAAGCTGTCGTTTATTTACCTGTATGGGGATAGGCGGGAGGGAAAGGCTTGAGATTACCCTTAAGTAAACTGCCAGCTTCCAAAACCTTGTCTCCAGGGTTCTGAGCAACCCAAAGTCAGATGGTTTAGAGATGCTTATCTTTCTTCATTAGACATTTTCAACCAGCTCGCTGTCATTCCCATACTTACTTCTGACTTGTTCTCCATAGACAGTCACAGGATCTTCTCTTTCTTTTCTTCCCTCTCTCTCTGATTCTCAAAACATCACAAATTTCAACTGCCAGAATTCAAAGTTGCCAAGAAACATCCTAGAACATCTAGAATGTTTATCATTCTCAAAGTAACTCTTCTAACAATTTGATGTTACTGAATTATTTCATGATTTATTTTCTGTGACTGACAATACACCATTTTTCAGGGAAAAAAAGTTATTCTGGGCAGGCATCTGGCTCTTTGGCTTTAAAAACACTTCCCAAGTCATCCCTCCCTCCCACCCCCACCCCTCCACCCCTGCTCTGGATTGCCCTCTAGCACTATGAACTCTAGTCTGAATTGGTGATGAAGACTGTGACAATTTGTAGGATGTATGACCACTAGAAATTTGAGGAAGGAAAATTGTTAAAATTTGATTGCTGTTAAAAGGCTGGGAATTAGCAGTGGCATATGGCACTGGAAGACAGAACTTGGTGCCCTAAAGTCTGGCCTCTGGATGTCATGGAGCTCCATATTTGGTGCCTGCCACCACCCTGATGGCCACTACATTCCCTAAGGGGCACCAGCAGGATACCGCTGCTCTTCTCCACGGGCAAGGGGAGGCCCTGTCACTGGGCTTTGGCTGTCTTGCCTGCACACAAACTGCCTTCATGAAAACAGTTTCTACATTTTGCCAGTTTCTACATTTCAACCATGTTGAAAAATGACATTTGATTGAATCAGTTTTTTTCATGAGCTTCATTTACCTTTTTCTTCCTTCTCCACTTCTTGGATGAACTTTTATACTGCTATGACAAATTTTTTTTTCTATTCCACTCCCATGCATATTTATCTTGTCCCTGGAAGTATCAGTGACAAACTCAATATTCCTCTATGCATTTCTTCTCATCAGTTCACCCTTTTATTTGTTTTACATGCTTTGTTGTGTCTGAATGTGTGGAGGCTTCAATTTCCATCTGTCTTCCATTCAGCCTCATTTTTTTCTACATGGCTTTTGCCCTTTTCTCTGCCCGTATTTCCAAAGTTTTTCTCTTCTGGTATATTGTCTTGGCTCTTTCGTCTTGAGGTTTTCTAATAGCAACTTCTTTCTTTTTAAAAAATCCACCTTCATCCCTCTTCTAGCCCTGGACACAGCCGTCAATTATAACCTTAACGGTGGCCTCCACTCAGGAAAGTTGTCAAGTTGATAAATATTGATATCTACCCTACCATTTACCACCACTTTTCTGCTAATGCATTTGGTTGGCATCAATCAGCTTCTTTGCCTTCTGTGAGCGCCTGGTGTGGGAACTGGTCCCGATCTGTCACTTATAAGTAATCTGTTCCACATTTCATCAAGAGCTCAGAAAGAGAAGGAAATGTGGAGGAGAGGTAGAGGACAGAGAGGCAGGCTAGCATGGCCCCAAGGGAAGGGGTATAGAAAGGCCCAGTAAGGCAGAGAGGCAGTCTGGTGTATATAGGAGACCCCCCACCCACCTGCTACCAATACTTCTTGCTGGGATTATCAGCAGTGTTAATGGCCATCCTGTGTGTCCTCATTGGGATGTTAACCTGCTTATCTCCTTCAATAAGGCTCCCCAGGGATGAAGATCTACATTGACCCCTTCACTTATGAAGACCCCAATGAAGCTGTCCGGGAATTTGCCAAGGAGATTGATGTATCTTTTGTGAAAATTGAAGAGGTCATCGGAGCAGGTATGGCTCTCCCTTCTCTCCCTTTATGTCTGTTCTTTTGGTGTCCAGAAATCTCCCTGTCCCATGCTAGTATGAAAAAACAACCCACAGGGAAAAGATACTCTACCATCTTTCTCCCCAGGAGTTGTATTGGGACCGTCGACAACTTATGAATCTTGATCATTGTGGTCAAGTCTATCTGATGTTGCAGAGAGTCACATTTAGTTATAGAAGATTTATAACTACTCTGCAAATAGACCACCGGGTACAGGTAGAGAAACCGAGAGTGCTCAAGTGAGAAAACTCTGATAGGAAGAGCTTTAGAAGCCAAAGTGGTATCTCATTCACTGATCATAATTTTCCCTGACTTTGAACAAAGATTTCTTCCTCTACTCTGAGTTTTTCCTTTTCCACATACATGCATTTGGAGACAGAGCATGAGTATTGACAAGGGGCCACTGTTTGCAGGAGAAATCCCACCTATGGCCATATTTCTATACAGAAAGCTACAATGTGGATAGACCATATGGCATCTCACTCTCCCAAGACCATAAACCTGTGAGCTCTTCAATCTTCCTTATTCAGGCTAGCAACTCAACCCAACAGAGAAATAATTGCCTGAGGTGTTCTCAGGAACACTTAGGTAAAGGTTTGATCTACAATATTTATATTTTATTAATGGATCGATAGTTGAGTCAATTATGTCATGGATCAGCCCTACTAATGTAAATAAGTAAAATAACACCAGCCATCATTACTTCATATGTGCTCTTTCTGCCTCCCCTCACCTGCTTATTCCAATCCTCTTTAAAGATGTTTTTGTGCTGTGTCCTCCCCTTTCCTGCTTTTCTTTTCTTCTACAGTGTTCTTTGTTTTGTCTTCTTCAATTCTTGTTAACCATTGTTCAAGGTCTGCTCTCTCTGAAGCTGCATATAGCTCCTCTGTCTTGTTCGTCTCAATATTTGGAGAGCCACAGAGTTACCCCTTTCTAGTAATATTTTAACTGAATAAAAGATGTTTAGTCAAAGCCTCAGAGACAGCCACTTCATATATTACCTTTCGGAGGAAAGTCACCGCCTTCCCTTCACTGCCTCTCTTAATGCACTGAGGGGTCAAAAAGCCATCTGTGAAATTGAAAGTCACATCTGAAAGCTTGCCCCATTAGGCCACACATTTTCATGCTCTGGTCTCCCTCTTAAAGAGCTCCAGCCCATGGTGCCCCTGGGGTGGGTGCCACACACTACCTGCCAGGACACAGCACGGGTTCCAGTCGAGGAATCATAATCTGATCCACGCGAGTCCATACATATTTCCCATTGACTTTCATTAAATATGTTGCCGAGCCACGACTTTCACTTCTGTGTGGGTAATTTTCTCTTCCTCCTCAGATGCTGACATATTTAAGGCTCGTGCCTTGGAAGACTGGAGACCAGATAAATTGGACTACTCTGAGGGGCTCTGATTTTGCTCATAAGCGGAAGCATGTTGGGGAGACAGATTTTCAGTGCTGTACCTCACTTCTTCACATAGCTGTTGTGGCACTGGGTAATGGTGCTGGTGATATTAACGGCGTTATTTATGACAGGTGCCAGAAACAGGCTTTCGGGTAGTATTGCTTCCCAGGGAAGTACACATAGTGCCACTTCCTGCCCCTGGTAGGAGGAGGAAAGTGCCTTTTCACTTTAGGAACATGCCCGTACTTTGAGGTGAGCCTACCGATTGTGGTTGTGCAAAAAATCAACCAATAGCTCTGTCCTTTACGCCCCCCACTATTGTGCAGCTCTGGCTGCCTGGTTTGTGCATTCTGCTCAAAGATGGCACATCCTCTTCACAGCTCACTTGGTTTTCAGGAGGGATTGAAGAAGTTACCGGGTTTATAAGGTGCCCAGCAGCATGATGGGAGACCTCTGCTGATTGTGTTCTAAAGACATCTTGGCACTCAGAAATCCCACACTGAGCCCCATGGCTATGAACTCACTATTGTAACTCAATGCAATTTTCACAGAAGGTGCTTCTGGCCAGAATCAATCTTTCTCCAGCTCCTTGTCTCCTCCGTCACCACTCATTTCTCGTGCAGTCTGCCTCCCTGACACTGACTTCACTTTGTGCTTAATGATCATGTGTGACATTGAGTGGAAGGGAACAAAATAATTTTGTGGTGTAATATTCACTACCTGAGGGATTACAGTATTAATATTTATTCAGCAAATTTAAGCCAGTTGGGGTGTTTCAATAGCACACAGGGTGTATCACTCCTATTTCTTTGCTGTCTGGCAGATTGAGATCAGGGGGCGATAATTTGCTTGCAAAACAGTAACAAAACATAAAAAGGAAGATGGAAAGAATGGAGCATTAAGACTAGAGGTCCAGTGGCTGCCCTCTGGGTTTTATCCACAGGACATGGCGTACTCCCTGTTTCTGAACAGGTGGGTGACTGGAGGGAGGTTGCAGGGAGATGAGAGTGATAAATTATATGTTTGGGTTAGACAGGAAGGGAGTGATGAGAAAAGGGTCATACCTTGCAGGCATGGAAAACGGCTTTAGGGCTTTTTTCCCTTGGAAATATAGAAAGGGTTTGAGATGGCTGATAATGGGGTCAAGGTGGCTGGGGGAAGGCTGCACTTAATTCAGTAAGCCCATCTAAGTGGGGCTATGTCCAAACATGGTAATGGAGGGACTAGGTTGACAGGGAGAGGTAGCATGGAGGCTGTCCCTAGAAAGGAGGGGCATCAGGGCAAAGCCCTTGCAGGAAGATGAAGGCCACATAGAACCCTTGGGCAGTAGTAGTGCAGCCATAGAAGGTCCAATAGTAGAAAGTCTGGAAACTACAATATTGGAGAATTGCATTAACTGCCAAAGTTTCCTCTTAAGTTTTGAGGATAATGAATAAAGGAATAAAAATAAATGACTCTGAGATAGGTGAAACACCTTTTAAGAGAAGTGAATTCACGTGAACTCAAGAATCATTATGTAATTATTCATTTCTTGCCCATCCTCTATCCCCAAGACTCAAAGCTCCATGCAAGTGAGGGAATGCAAGGACTTTTTTGGTTACCACTAACCATGCCTCAACTAAGGCAAGGAACTCAAGTGATTGGCTAACTATTCATTGTATTTTGGTTAAAAGAAGGTATGTCTTTGTAGGTAATAGAACCAGGACAAAAAAATCATTGATTGGGTAGGGTTTGAGCAGTGAGCAGAGGTGCAGTGAAATGGAGATTCACCCAAGGTTCTGAAAGTGGTCCAGTAGAATGAGGGAAGATTGGAGTTTTCTTTTTGCCTTGTGGTTGGTGGAAATAATTGGAATGTCTTTACAGAGACCAGTTGGTTTATTTGAAGAAGAAAAGATTTATGTAACCATACATTTGACTCACAAAGATTCATCTCATAGTCAAGTCCAATGCCTTGGTTAATTCTGAGCTCTATGATCAGTAGACTCACCCAGGGCAAAAACTAGGGTTAGCATGCATGACTGGGCATGAAAGCATGAATGTAACTCAGAGACTCCGTGGTGTACATCCTGTGTGACAACCTAGAGTATGACTCTCAAGTGCATAAAAATGTAGATAGAGGTATCACTATGAAGTTATCATCAAGAAGAAGACATGCATATCGTGTTTTAATAAAAATACCTTCTCTTCTGAGTCCCACAGCTGTGGATTCAGCATGTTCACAGATACCTTATTGAGAAGGAGAAGGAAACTCTTTCTTCAAGAGTTCTGGATGAGGAGTGTTGGAAAGGGTGGGATACTTCTATAAAAGAATGGGAGTAGTATACCAGCAAGACCTCCCACTTCTGTTTTTAAAAACCAGGATGGGTTTCCCTAAACTGGACAAAAGTCACACCAGGAAAGCGTTTTAGAAGAGCATGTGAAATAGAGGTCTTCAGTACATATAGTTAAAATAGCTGGCAGATATTGGACACCAAGAACATACTTTGTAAGCACTATCTCATATGGCCTTCATAACAGTCCATGAATTAGTTTGTATCTGAGTTTATGTGTGTGTGTGTGTGTGTGTCTGTGTGTGTGTGTGTGTGTTAAAACAGGCAACAAAATCAGTATAAAAGAGAACAACTTGCTTAAGTTTGTACTGCTGGTTGAATTAATGGTAGATCAATAATTGAGTCATACTCTTAAAATGCCCCCCAAACCAAATAATAATAACAATAATAAATGAAACTCAACATGGCTTATCTGGGTGAATGTCTGCCCCACATCACTGTCACTTTTGTTACTGTTCTATAAGAAAGCAGAGAAGTATTCAGGGATATTGCTTTTGATGGTAAATTCTATCTAGTACTTTGGAATGCCTAATTTTATTTTTTGGGAATAGAGACACAGTCCTAGAATTCAGTCTGCCCATATTGTAGTGCTGTAAAAACCAGCCCACATTCTCCGGGGAGATTGCATTTTACCTAAAATATCCTGGCTTCTTTACATTTACTTTTCATATAATAACTTACCTATCTTTAGAAGGAGAAAAATAAGGAACAAGATATTCAGCATTTTAAATTATACATACTTGCTTCATACAATAAATTAATGATATTTTGATATGGGTATGATAATCACAAAAGGCTCATCTAAGTTAGGTATAGTGAACACCATGGCTATTAAGTAAGTTCCATTTCAACTGCCAACTCCAGTAGTTTGGTAATGGATGCCAGGGGAACTCTGCCGAGGAGGACTGGAGCTGTGATCCATTTGTAATGTCTGTCCTGGGCATAGGGTCAGCAGATAGTGGAACCTGCCATGTTTACTTACCTTGCACAGGCGAATGTAATATAACTTGCTAGAAATCATACCTTAAATCCTAGTTTAAACGTATTCTTTAATAGTTCCTCTTCTGGGTGAAGATTGAATTAGTAACTAGAAGCTATACTTTCCTTTATTTTCTCCCCAAGGCAGTTTATGACTTCAAAATGTTTCTTTAAAAAAAAAAGAGTACAATCGTGTCGATTCTCACTGCACATAGCCAACAGCTACAGCCGGAAATACCTGATGACAGGTTGGATGTTTCATTTTCAAAAATGGAAAATTCCGTCTTTCTGATTTTATATACAATAGTTGAGGCATTTACTACTGCCGCACCACTTTTTTTCTCTTTCCCCATTTTTTCCAAGGAAGTCGGAAAAGAGAAACCAGCTAGGAATGGAAGTTTATAAGGAATTAATTCATAACTGACCGGAAGGAAAGTCATAGGGGTTAGCTAAAAATTACACTCAACTAACAGCTGTGAGGACTTCACCTCTCAAACCTGAATTGGCATTGGAACCACTTAAAGGCATGTCAGTCTAAGCCCCAGGGCCCTCCAGTTACGGAGCCCAGGTTCCAGTCAGATAGATGGGGCTAGAGTATCTGCCTCGCCCCAACTAATAAGTTCCTAGGGGATCTTACTGTCCTCAGGCGGGAGACAAACTTTGAGAACCACTGCCAAGAGGTCCTGGCCACCAAACCAGCATGATGCTGGTGCAGGATTCTAGCCCAGGGAAGACCTGCTGCAGGAGAGGACCCAAGCAAGGTCAGCTGCAAAGGTATGCTCTCCATGCAGATGCAGCTAGCCTAAAACTCAGCCACAACAAGGACTATCAGCCAAGGATGGACACAGAAAAATCAGCCACAACCACATCCCTGCTGTTTCCTACAAGCATCAATTTTGAAAATAATGCGAATGTTAGATTTGTTGAGAGCTTGAATTTTTTTAAATGATCAAAAACCTGAAAATTCTATGGCAATTATTTGGAGCTCGTGCAAAAGGACATCTTTAGGTAGATCAAAGCACCACACACCTCATGTTTAGGTCTTGAGAATGTTGCTAGCAGTCACATGCTCATAAATACCCCTCCCTGGAGGTTCTGAATGCTAGAGCTGCATTACTCAACTGTTTTCCTACTGTGACCCTCCTTCTGAACTTGTTTCTTCTTGTGTTCCCCCATCCTATCAGTGTCCCCTAGTCACATGTCATGATCCCTCATGATTTTTACCTGTGGCTTCCTTGGAACATCACAGGAGCATCTGATTGGAGATTGAGAAATGCTATGCTAAAGGATCAGAACCCCCAGACTTCAGCTTCCTGGGCTCACCCAGGGTCTTTCCTTTCCAGCCTCCTGACAGGGTCTTCTCCACAATTCCTGGAAAAAACTTATCTTGACACCACCTCTGCTAAGTCCCCCTAAGTGCCTCAAACACTTACCTTCCCTCCCTTCTCTACTGCAATCCCCTTCTCTCCATCCCCAAACCCCCAACTCCCACTCTCATCCCTTGGTTTATTTATTTCGAATCATTAACTCACACTATACATGTGCCCCCAGATGTTTATGGGTTGCAGAGTGCTTCTTGGACTCCACTCCCTGTTAGAGATACTTTGTGTTGTGTTGAAAGGAGAGCTGGGAGCTTGGAGAGTCCGCTGTATGGGGACAAGGCCAGTCTGGGACCTAGCACTCTTTCCTCCACTCTGGCTCAGAGTTGCCCCCAACTGCACTGGGGTCATTAAATTACAAGGCAAAGCACCAGTTTCCCAGTGAGGGCTGTGGATTAAGTGGCTTCCTTTGTAGTTGGTGCTTTGGAAACCTCTGGGCTTGGAGGGTATGAAAAATCATTTCTTTGCTCATGTGGAACAAGAGTTATTTTTTACAGAACCACTATTCTTTTAAGCCACTGCTTTCCAGTAATTGCAGAGCAGATTTCTGAGACTAGTAACACTACTATGTGGTAAGCATACAAAGCTTGTCTCTTCCCACACAAGGAGAGAACTTAAAAAAATACACACACACCTATTTTTTTCCCCATCAGTTTTAGGTTCATGACAAAACTGAGAGCAAGGCAAAAAGGTTTCCCATTTAGCTCTTGCCCCCATGCACACACTTATTTATAATTAGCATGCCCCACCAACTAGGACATTTGTCATAGTCGATGACCCTGCCTTGACACGTCATTATCACCCCAGTTATGCTTACCTTTGGGTTCACTCTGAGTGTAGTACACTGTAAGTGCTAGGGACAACGTATAATATCTACCAGGGACCTGCCAATTCAAATTGTATAGAGCAGCTTTACTGCCTTAAAAATCCTCAGTGGAACATGTATTTATTTCATAATTTTTAAAAACTCTATAAGACCCCTATAGAGAATGTAATTTAAAGCTAAAATCTTAGAAGCACTGTACTAATCAGCCACAAAGATTTATTGGAATAACATTTGTCAGTGAAGAAAGCCCTGTGATCCACATTATTCTATGCACCGTATTTCACCATATAAAAGCCACATAATTTACATCAATTTTTTTGCAAAATAGTGAACTATTATGCAAAACTTAAACTTTTTCAATTGTGCCAGGATGACTGAAAAACCAGGGTGTGACAATTACATGGTCCTAATGACTATGTTGTAAAATATAGGAGATAGAGCTTTTCTTGGCCACAATCTGTTTCTTCCCTTTGTTTTTGGTTCTTTCTTACCAATGACCTCTACCAAGCCCACACTTGGCATCTGACCCTGCAGTAAGAGGCAGCTTTCTAGAGCATCAAAAGTGTTGAGGTAAATTCCATGCATTCCAGGAGCTCTTGCCATCCAAAATTCACCGAAAGGGGCTTGGATGATGGAAACTCAGCCTTGGCTGTACATCACCACATATTGGGCAGCCAGACCTGGTCTTCACACCAGCCTCCATGTCCAGGAGGGGCCATGCATAGTTAAGTTCCCTGACATCACAATCTTAACATTCTTAATAATTTTTGGAGAAGGGGTTCTGTGTGTCTGCATTGTACCAAGGCCTCCTGCAGATTGGGTAGGGATCATTATGGAGTGGAAATCAGCCTCTGCACTTGGTCAAGTTCCCCAGGGATAGAACATGTCCTCAATGGCAGCATTTCTGTGTGTGTATGGCTGGAGACTTGCTGGAGTGTTTTTCCAGACTCTGCACACTGATGTGTAGAAATTTATCAGTATTCTGATCCCCCAGCTTCCAGACAGGAATTTTGATGAGTTCCAACACCTGTCTCTGAGACTATCCCAGCAGATTGGCTGTGCCCTCGGGTCAGAGTTGCTATAAAGGGGACTGCATGGGAGCCATTAGACCTGCATGGTACAGGCACCATAGCCTCCAAGAATGGGGGTTCCAGAGACCTCCAGCTCTGCTCCTGTCACACAGGGTGGCTAATGGAAAGCTCCCACTGCGGGACTGTGTGGCAGGAAAAGGGGTGGGCACAAAACATCTACCCTAACTGACTCACTGCTCTGAGACACGGACATGTTTTCTTTGTGCCCAGAATAGTACCCATACTCTGCACACTGAGGATGTGTGTGAGAATTCAATAAGAGAAAGACTGCCTGGAGTCTCAAGCTGTGCCTGCCACAGAGTAGGTGGTCAGGAAACATTAGTGTCCTATTTTCTTCTTTAGTTTCATCGACCAACTTTTGTTTCATTGACCAACTTATGACCCACTCTTATGACTACAACAAGGTAGAAATACTAATCTGTATTATTCTATTTGTATGCTTATCCAATATGCAATTTATATTCAGCCAGATCATGGCTACTGAATACTTTTAGGTCAAGGTGTCAGATCATGGATGATATACACTTACAGGCCTGCCTAGAGATATACATATATTCATGAGGGCATATAGAAGCACATATACATATATGCACACTATATACCTGCTTATAATATACATGCATGCTCATAAAATAGAACCCAGTTGCTCAGTATTTCCTTTATATTTTACTCATTTGAACTACAAAATGATTATTGTAACAATTCAAACAACATAGAAGAAATGAGTTTTACTAATCCCTACTTCTCCCTTCCTATTGCTACCTTTTAGTGCAAACTTTTTTCAAAAATCATTTAAAGTTAAAAGTAAATTGGATACAGATTTTTTTCCATCTTGTTCCTTTGCACAGACACACATCACATTCTGTAACTTGTTCTTTTCCTCTCCACTGAGCACTGTGTTGTGACCTCCTGAAGTCAGCACGTATCACTCCTCCGTCAGGCTTCAGCGCTCGGCCACGGCGGGTGGACATGTTTTTCTCTATCTGTTGCACTGGTGATGGGTCTAGGGTCAGGCTGTACAGGAAACGGCTGTTGTGAATCGTCTGTAGGAATATAAATATGTCTTTGGGGGAAGGAGGTGGGTACACTCACTAGTGACGGGTGTGGTGTTGGAATTATGTGCAGAGGAAGCTACCATTGATAGTATTATAAGCCACAAAATATCCATGAAAGTTATTTTTTAAGGAAAGGAATATAAATACAGCTCTTCATTTTCTTGTGGTAAGAGCAGTGGTAGAGCCTCCATGAGTAGACAGAGCAAAAGTCAAAGAAACGATAACCAACACGACAGCTGCTTGCTGTTGGCTTGCCTACCTATGAGGCCCTAGAGTGTGGTGCCCAAGCAATAAACATGAACAAAACTGTCAGAACTCAAGCAGCTCCCCAAAAAGCATGTGATTAAATGTCAGCCCAGTGTTATGCATGAGGTATAGTTTGGGCCCTGGTGGAGGTCTTTCTGGTGGGCCTGAGCCAGCCTAAGCCGAACTCGGATTCTAGCATGCCCAGCACTACAGGAAGCCTCAGCCATAGCTTACTCCTAAAATCTTTGTTTTGTAGTATAAAATGATAACAACTGCCCACGAGATGACATAGGAGCCGTTTACATGCTTTTCTAATACTGCTAATAATTTTTCTGATTGCTCAGAGTTAGATCCATCATTTTCTTCCAGAAGCTACAAGTTAAATAAAAAAGTTGTCCTGTGGAAAGTTGTGCTTCTCCTATCAGACCTTTAACATATATTTCAGGATAAACTTCTGAGCAGAGACTAAATTGCTTCTCATGAAAGAACTAGAAGTTTCCAAACCAAGATAACTCATAAAGAACTCTTGAAAGCTTATTGCATATAATTCAAGAGAAAACATTTTTTAACCACGTTTAAAATGATGTTACCAGTTGGAAAGTATCATGTTGAGTGAAATGAGTCAGAAAGAAAGAGACAGACATAGAAAGATTGCACTCATATGTGGAATATAATGTAACTGAGAAGTACAAGTTGGCAACGATGCAACTTCTGGCAGATATCTCTCTGGACTTAGTTACTAAAATACTAAATTACAGAAACCCAAAACTGAGAGGCCGCTAAGTGTGGTCACTCGACCTCACACTTCTTCATCCTCAGCAATGGAAAACAAATTACCTAATGCTTCCTTTTCAGCAGGTCTGACTTTAGGGGAGAGACTCTCCAAACGATAACAGTGAGTTTTGTTGAAATATTGTATGCAATCAAAGTGAAAGTAAAGTGAAATTTATTAGTTACACAGGCGGGGGGGGGGCTTAGGGTGGGGGGGCTAGGGGCGTGGGGGTGTTTGGGGTGTGAGGGGGCGGGGTGGAGCTATACTGGGATTCTTGGTGGTGGAATATGAGCACTGGTGAAGGGATGGGTATTCGGGCATTGTATAACTGAGATTTAAACCTGAAAACTTTGTAACTTTGTAACTTTCCACAATAAAAAATTAAAAAAAAAAATGATGTTACCAGAATTACTTTTACTCTTAGTGATTTTGCCGCAATCATGCGTGCTGTGATAGTATGGAGGGCTACAGTGCGTATTTGCCTGGGAAAAAGACTTACTGTTCAGCTGCCAGACAGGCAGGGAGCTGACAGTCCTGATGGTCAGGACTTCAGGGATCTGCCTCAGTTTCCCTGAAGTCACTGGCTCTTGGGTCAAAGAGGTGGGTAGATATAGAATTGCACCCTTGACTCTAGTCCTGTTTTCCATTCTTTGAGTCAGCACAGAATTGTGGTCTGGGGCTGGCATCAGTCATCTCTGCTTCCCCTTTTAATTTGCACAGTTAAAACTCTTACCTTGCTAAGTCCTCAGTGTCTGCTCTCTGGAGGCCCCCAGAGTCACAAATCCTTTCAAAGCAATGTAGGAGCACAGACACTGTACATCTTACGCAAAAGACTAAAGTATCAGACCATATCCCTGAGCCTCTGGACCTTGTTGTGCAGGACTCTGCTATAAATGAATTAGGATTCTGCCAGAGAGAAACGAACCATTTGGTTTTCATGGGTTATAGGGCACAAAATGGAAAACCAAATGAGGAGGAAGAAAAATTCATATAGACTCCAGAATTTCACGTTACTTACCAGAATGGTTCCTGAGAACCAAAGGAAGGAATAAGAGTTTAGTCCTTGTGTCTTCCAAGAACTGACCAGAGCCAAGACACCCCTAGGATGGTCCGAAAAAACAATCTCTGCCCCTTACCCACAGTTCCAGTTGGTGCACCCCTGTACTGGGGAAGCTGCATCCCTGGTGGTTTCGCAGACAGGGAAGAGAAGGTAATCATTGCTTTCTTGTTGCAGGAGAGTTTGGAGAGGTGTACAAGGGGCGTTTGAAACTCCCAGGCAAGAGGGAGATCTACGTGGCCATCAAGACACTGAAGGCCGGCTACTCAGAGAAGCAGCGCCGGGACTTCCTGAGCGAGGCAAGCATCATGGGCCAGTTTGACCACCCCAACATCATTCGCCTAGAGGGTGTGGTCACCAAGAGCCGGCCAGTCATGATCATCACGGAGTTCATGGAGAATGGCGCTTTGGATTCTTTCCTCAGGGTGAGAACCAAGGCTTCTCTTTCCGGGGGGACATGGAAGATGCTAGTACTGGGGGTGGAGGGGGGTGTTAATGTGAAAAGGAGCTGCACTCAGTGCCCCAGGACTAGGAGGTGTCTGAGGAGCTAGCAGGGCTTGGCAAGTCTGTTACTTAGAGAAACGACTCATGGAGGGACGCTCGGGAGGAAGATGGTATGGATGTGGGCATAGCCAAGCTCCGTAAGCTCCATGCCTGCTGGTTGAGTGAGTGCCTGGAGTGGGATGAAGGAGACCTTCAGGAGAATCAAAGACACTTTGGAGGCTTCCCAGGGTGCCTCTGCCTGATTTTCACACCCAACAGGTCTAAGTCATTGTTCCCCCTGCCCAGGGCCACCTCCACCTGCCCTCTGGCTGTGCTTGTCTGAGCAGGAAAAGGGAATCAGGGCCACAGGTGCCACAGGTGCCCACAGGTCATTTTGGGATGTGACTCCCCAGCAGCCTGCAGCAGACGTGGGGCACCCACAGGGGCCAGCTGGGCTGTGTGTCAAAGGTCACTGCCAGAACATAGCCCTGGGTGCTGCAGTGGGACTGGTTTTCCCCCACCCTCGGTCTCTTGCTGAGCTGTTGCAAGTGGAGGAGGGGGGTAGTTGACACCATGCGGAAGTTGGGGGACTGAGCACAGGCTGGGAAGCAGGGTCCTCGAGCCAAAGGGACCATTGTGAACATCTGGGGTGTCCAAGGGGAAGCCACAAAGAAAGGACAGGGTCCCCCTGAACATGGACTTTGGCCCAGTGCCAGGACCTGGTCCTGCTCACCACCCACTCCTAACTGTGGCTGCAACTCAAAGGCCCACTGGACAACTGGCCATCTCCGTCGTGCTCTTTCCTGAGTGCTGTCCTAAGCAAGATGAAAGGGACACTGCCCTAATGAATTGGGACAAGTACCCCAAGACTTCCCAGACTGAGCTACACCACCTAGTCTGCTTAGTTTGGGCAGGTCCCCAGGGTCCTCAATGCAGTGTGGGGTGCCGGCGGGGACAGCTCCAGGACTGAGAATCCTCTGGAGCCTCAATCACCTGCCAGCTGGTGGCATTTCATGCTGCTGGCATCTTTTCCTATGGCCTGATAGTGCTTCCCCACAGAAAACTAGGTCCCCAGAATAAACACCCCTAAGAGGAGAAGGCCAAGGCCAAGTTGGTCTATACCTGAGCCTCAGACGTCATCTATAAACTATCAGTTGCTGATAGGCCAGCCCAGAGCCAAGGGTAGGAGAGGGGGAGGCTTCACCTTTGCGTGGGGGACACCCACTGCAGAGGAGACAGTCCCCTCAGAGGTCCCTGCCCTGAACCCCTAGTGCCCACCACTCCACCAAAAATAGCTGCTACCTGTGCTATTTTTGACCAGACAAACATTCCAGGAGGGCAGCCAAGAAGAATAGAAAATGTCCCTAAGGATGCCCCCAAGGCTTCCCAAGGGAGGAGAGATCTATTGTATATTGGGCACAGAGGAGCCGGCTGACAGAGCAGTGCTCAGTGGCCAAGGGTAGTCCATCCGTTTGGTCATCTGCCAGCAGCTGGGCAGTTGATTCAATGATGAGAACAGCAATTAGGCTGCAGTGGAGGGGTAGCTGGGGACTCATGCCAAAGCTCCCTTTTGGGGCCGGGCACACACTTTCAGCCTCATCTGTGCACAGGCAGGAGTGGCTGTCCTGGTGGGAAGTGAGGACAACGATGTCCCTTACAGTTCCTGTACTCAATCAGCTGGCCAGGCACAGCCTCCTGGGGAGCATGGAGGAGGCCCCAACTCTGAAACCCTAAACACCTGCTCAATCCTTGCTGATGACAGCCATGAAGAGCCGTTCATGGAACAAAAGTGCTCAGGAGAATTGCGGTCATCCCGAGCATGAGGGCCTCTTTTCCTTGCCTCTAGATCTCCTCTGTGAGAGCAGGGTGCGGACCATGATTTGGGAAGTGGGGTGAAAGCATCTGTGATTCGGGATCTCATGGAAACAGTCAAAAGTGAGCAGAGTGCAATGTTGCGGAAAGGTTGTTTTCAGGAACCAGACGCTAGGGGATTTTGAGGAGTTATTTTTGTCCAACAAGTCCCCTAACTGTTCTTCAAAGAGCATCACCAGATGATCAGGGACAGTGATTGTCCTGGCTCTCTGGAGCTTGCAGGATTCAGGGGACAGGGAAAGTCCTTCTTGGGAGCCTGTGGTCAGATAGAATCCAGTTCCCTCCTTCTACACAGAGCTGTATCCACCGGAGCTCAGAGTGTGGAGGCATGAGGGGCACCAGGATGATTTACCACGATGAGGCTCAGGTGGTGGGAGCAAAGCTAGTGGCAGGAGAGGTGACAAGGAAATGGCAGAGAAAGGATGGCAGCAGGGAGCGGCTGGAGCGGGCAGCGCCAGGAGGAGAGGGGAAATGAAGCGTCTCGGACTCGGTGTGAGGCATGGAGGCAGGTAATCTATAAATCTAATTCCAGCCTTACCACCAAACCCTGGAGCGCAGCAACATTAATTGATGCATCTGCTGCTTGATAAAATCGAAAAGTAGGTCATCAGTTCAGTTCTGCAGGGTCCATCTTCTGGGAAGTCATATAATTTTAGGATCACCACTTGGAGAAGAAAGGAATAGGGTCAGTCCCCCACTGTGTGACAGTTTTCTCCCCTCATGTGGGTCCTTTGCCTTGGACATGGCCATGGTTCACTCTAGGTCAGTACTTGAGAGTGGTTCTGGGCTTTAGGCTCCTAAAAGCACCGGCTACCCTCACTATCCCTCTCTGATTGCAGGACCAAGAACCTGCCATTTCTGGAGAGGTCTGCCTCCTTATTCCTTAGTCACACACTCAGTAGGGTTTGATTATCCATTTTATAATGGCGTGCCATGAAGTCATTTGTATGCAAATCCATCCACAAGCATCTCCTTCTTGGCACTCAGGTTTGGAGAATTCAATCTGGTGGCTCTTCCATAATCTCAGGAACATCCCCTGAAGCCCTCATCAGCGTCCCTTTGCCTGAGCCAAGACAGCTGACGTGCTCCATACGGCCTTCATGCCTAGAGCCTGGCCTTGCATTGTCACTGGTTCATTCACAGATGGTCATAACGGGAAAACTCTTGGAAGCTACTGAGCGATGTCAAATCGGGACATTTCCCACCAGGGAAGCTCATTCATGGGCTAAAGATGAAGAACAGTAACCCAAATGTCAGAAAGATACCAGATTGGTCCTGAGACTGAGATTCAACTTTGGACTCCGCTATGAGTCACTCAGTGGCCTTGAACAGATCTGTTAACTCAATTTCCCAATCTATAAACCAAAGGCATTGAGCTGGATAATCTTGAAAGGTCTCTTTCAGTTAAAAAAAAAAATCTATGATTCATTCTCTTCAAACAAATCAAATAAGGGTTTCATTTCCTGAAGTGGATTTGTCAATGCAGGTTGAAATACCTAAATCCTTTCTGTCTAATAAAAGGGCCAGCAAGTGGCTTCAGTGAATTTGCAGAAAAGCAATTCAGCAGAAAGCACTTTATGGGGGGACGAAAGTTTAAATCATTTTACCGAGGCCTGTGTTTCTTCTCTGTCCTGTGTTTTAGCAGGAGCTCAGCAGACTTAGGCCTCTGCCCTCACTCACTAAGAAATCTGCTTAAGTTTCTTCTTTTCTATCTCATTTATCTTTGGTGATATTCCCATCTTTAGCGGCTCTTTTTGGGGATATGTACCAATGAACTAAACCTAAAACAGTTGAACATGCCAAAAAATCTTAATATATTTTTATGTCTTTAAATTTTACTAGGGTTATAAACTCAGTGGGCATAACCTTGTCACTTAAAATATGTGATTCCCATGAAAATTCTTAAGAATGTGCCACCCACTGTAGAGTCAGTGCTTTCCAGTGGGAAACAAGAGCAGAGGCAGTCAGGAAGAGTTGCAGATCTGAGGTCTGCACGTATCTTCTTTCTGTTTCAATGGCTGGAGCAGACATCATTAATCACTCATGGCTCTTTTTCCTTTGATGTTTGTGCCCAGTTTTCTTTACACGACACTGGAGCTTGAACTTACTTTGATTTCTCTATGAAAACAACACGCTTAGACTCTGTAACCTATTTTACAGAGTCAGGTTTAAGGATCAAAATAGATTCTATGATGGGCTGGATAGATAGTACAGCAGGTAAGATGCTCGCTTTGCAAGCGGCTGATTCAGGTTTGATCCCTGGCATCCCATATGTTCACACAGCACTGCCAGGAGTGATCCTTGGGTACAGAATATAGCTAGGAGTAAGTCCTGAGCACCACCAGGTGTAGACCAAAACCAAAACCACCAGCACAACAAAACATACACATGCCACAGAGTCTGTGAAGTTAGGCTTAGCATTTGAAAATCAAGTGATGGAAGAAATCAGTATTTGTGGACTATTGATCCAAATGCTGGGGCTGCTCATCAGGTTCCTTTCATCCCCCACTGCAGCTGGGCTACCAATTACAGATATCAACGTGTTGGATTCAAGGTACTGTGGACTGTATGCTCAGGAGCACTGATAATCAGCCTCTTCTGCCACACCCAGAAGATGGTGTCCTCAATAAGTCCTCTGAGAAGGAGGAGATACTGTGTTGTTGAGTGTGGCTTATGGTGGCTGCTGACCTGGCATTAGAGGGGCACTGAGTTGAAGCTGGTCTCCTAGACCTTCCCGAATCCTGGAAGAACGGGTACGCTCTGCTTGTGTGCAGATGTGGAACCGTAGTTCCAAATGTTAATGTAGGGAGAACAAGATCCATAGCAGAGGTCTCCCTTCTAAGGCAGCACGGGTTTGAAGAGCAAGTCAGTTTTGATTGTGTGGAGAAGTAGAGTGTATGGCATGGATCAAGGCCCTAGAGTGGGAAGAGCTGTCTTAGGAAAGGTTTGCAAATTTGCCCCTTCTTGGGAATTCAACAGAAGGAGGGACATGCCCACATCCATGTAGCAGAAACTGATACCAGGGGCCTCCCAGTCCTGCTCGGGAGTTTGGAGCTGTTCAGGAAGGCGGCAGGCTGTTAGAGAGCTTTAAGCCAGGCAGTGACATGGCCTGATTTATGTCTTACGAAGATGACTCTCACCACTGGTAGGGGAGGGACCGGACAGGGACGGCAGGTGTGGGCGGTTGTTACTGGTGATGGATGGCAGTGACTTGCTGGGAATGGTGGCAGTGGGGATGGAGAGGAAGGGATGGCTTTGAGATGCAATTCGGAGAAGAAATTGACAGGAGTTGTCAAGGAGAAAAGAGCAGAGCACTCAAGGAGAGGGATGAAGATGGAGTTGGGAAGGGGGAGGTGTCCTGAGAAGCTTGGCGGGCACCGGCCAAGGGAAACAGGTAGTGAAGCGTAGTACCCTAGCCTCATTGCAACCACCGAGACCCCTCTTGATCCCAGCTCCCTTCTTGTCTTTTGACAGCAAAATGACGGACAGTTCACGGTGATCCAGCTGGTGGGGATGCTCAGGGGCATCGCGGCGGGCATGAAGTACCTGTCGGAGATGAACTATGTGCACCGGGACCTGGCTGCCAGGAACATCCTGGTCAACAGTAACCTGGTGTGCAAGGTGTCTGACTTTGGCCTTTCCCGCTACCTCCAGGATGACACCTCAGACCCCACCTACACTAGCTCCTTGGTGAGTCCTTTGTGGTAGTCTCAGATGAAAGACAGGGTTCAGACTGGTGGCTGGTGATGAGGGGAGGCACCCCACCAGCTGGGGAGGGTTGGGTGTCCTGAGCCCCTCTCAGCAGAGGGAAGAATTTGGAAGAATTTGATCCAGAATTTGATCCTCAGAGCTGCTTCTCCAAGGAAGTGTTTGGGCAGAAACTATACAAAATGTGCCCTTTCAGCCCCTAAAGCCATGTGTTTCTGGCCATGGGGTTATTTTTTTCAATGAAGCATGGCCGTTTTTATTGAATAAAGCTTAATTAGTTGAATAGGAGGGAGGATACAAGGAAAGGAATGTGTGTTCAAGAGAAAACACGAGCTTGAAAGAGCCACCAAACAAAGAGACATAGAGACAAGGAAGCAAGACACAAGTTCAAGGGGGAAAAGGTGCCATAAGAGCTCTGGAGGAATCCACACTGTGGGCACAGCATCAGACACCTGTCAGGAGGGAGCAGACTCAGGTGCGGCTCAGGCAGTCCAGGGAGCTCTATCTACCACCTGTAGGATGAGTACAGCCAAAGTTGCATTTCCCGTGCAACTTCCCTTCTATCCCCAAGCAGCTCCAAGCATCTCTCTCGAGCCACCTCGATCTTGCAATTCCACAAGAATCCACTCGAAAGGGTCATAGTCAACTACCTGACCCCCTGCCCCTATCTCAGGAGTTGCATTGCTCAATGAACAACTGGCACTTAGGAGTTGTTTCTTATGTCTCTTTATGCCTCGTGATCCATATTTAATCCTGCAGAACTCTGAATGCTTATACATTATTTCCTTTCTTCCCACTCCACTGCTCCTCCCAATCTCCCCGGTCCCCAGAGCATCAGGCTCTTGCACTCTGCCAGCTACTGTGGCTCATGAAGTAGACCTCTTGGTTGGCTTGGCTCAAATTCATTCCCAATAGAGTTCAAGTGATCCATCTTCCTTCTGATATGCTTATATTCCTTAAACTGCAAAATCAACCCCTAATTATTATAATAAACAAAACAATACAGGGAAGAAAGAGTCAGAGAATAAGCAGATACAATTCCACTGCAGTAGGACATGGCAAGTTTCCCTTAAGGATCATAAAATAAATAATTTAGGTTTTGCTGAGCAAGGGGTCGGAGAGAAGCTGTTCTGTAGGTGACCACATCATAATGTAAAAGGTAACCCTTCAGAAAGATATAAACACTCTCTTTGCTTTGGGATTGTAAAACCCAGCTGCCAACTAGGCCATAGTTCCTAATCCCTGTCCTAAGGAGTCATTTCCCAGACAGATGTGTCTCCTTTTGCATTTTTCTCTCTGTTCAAGTAGGTGGAAATGTGTGTTTGATAAAAATGAGATCATAGCATGCCTGTTATTCTGTCTTGTGTGTCTCCTGGGCCCTCTTACTGCCAGGTTGCTTTTCCAAAAGTTTGTAAACATTCACACTCCACTAGGAGTGTGCGGAGCCTGTCTTCCAATAGCCTCACCAGCCGGGGAGGTGATCAATCTTTAAAAATTTGCTAATCCAAAGATGAAAAATGATACCTCATTTTGTTTTAATTTGCATTTTCAACTGACTGCTAGAGATATTAATGTCCTTTCACAGTCACTGGGATTCGTTTCCTCTCCTGTTAATTATCTGTACATGTCTCTGCCTATTTTTCTCTTGGGTTGTTTGCTGGTTTCTGAGAAGTGTGTAGGAAGCCTTCTTGTGTGAAGGATGTTAACCCCATGTGTGCCATACCTGATATAATTAGTGTCCCCGTCTGTTGTTCTTGGGATACTGTTTGTGATATCCCTTGATTTGCAAAAATGATTAATGTTCGTAGTTAAAAATCTCTTTTCCTCTGCTCTTAGACTTTCTGGTTTGTTTTAAAAGTTCTGTCCACACCAAGACTTTAGTGTTTTAAAGTTCTTTTCTGTACTTTTTTATGGGGGTAGGATTTTTCTATAGATAAATGTTTAGTATCACTTGTCATCCCATTGATCTTTGATTTGCTCAAGCAGGCGCCAGTAACGTAAATGCTTAGTAGCCATGAAATTAATTTTTTTCAATATTTTATTTCGAAAGAATCAGGTATGCAGAACAACTGATGGAATTTTACAAAGAACAATCCTCTACTCCTTTTCTATCCCAGAACTAATGTTTTTCTGTTTGCTTTATTAAATAATAATCCACCCCTCTCTTCATTCATTACTTCATCCTACTTTATTGATACAGTTCTGACTAAATCTCAGATACCTGGGTATATATTGTTCTTGAATACTTTAGCATAAATGCCTTTATTGGATATTTTTGTGTGTGTCACACCCAGAGATACACAGGGGTTACTCCTGGCTCATGCACTCAGGAATTACTCCTGGTAGTCCTTGGGGGACCATATGGGATGCTGGGAATTAAACCCAGGTTGACCAAGTGCAATGCAAATGCCCTATCCTCCATGCTATCGCTCCAGCCCCACATAAATGCCTTTAGAGTTAAATAGTTTATGCTCTTTTTAATGTAAGTAATATTTGCATACAATAATATACAAGTCTTTTTGTTTGCTTGTTTTGGGACCACATGGGGGGTGTGAAGGGCTTGCTTCTGGCTCTTTTCTCAGGGATCACTCCTGGTGAGGCTCATGGGACCATAAGGGTGAACCTGAGTCAGCCATATGCAAGGCAAGCACCTTACCCACTGCACAACCTCTCCACCCCCTGAAATATACAAGCCCTAAGTGTCCATTTACAGAATAGTTAAAATGTACAAGATTGTGAAATCTAAATTACTGTCCAGAGAAAGTCTTGTCAGCCCTTTGGAAGTTGCCCAGTCACTGGTCTTCCTGAAGCCACATTCAGAAGAGTTTGGAGCTGGAGCCATAGCACAGCGGGTAGGGTATTTGCCTTCCACGCAGGCAACCTGGGTTTGATTCCTCCATCCCTCTTGGAGAGCCCAGCAAGCCACCGAGAGTATTCCGCTCGCACAGCAAAGCTTGGCGTGTTCGGTATGCCAAAAACAGTAACAAGTCTTACAATGGAGATGTTACTGGTGCCCGCCCGAGCAAATTGATGAACGGGATGACAGTGCTACAAGGCTACTTTATTAAATCCCATATTATGTTTTATGTTCCTTGCATAAATCATGGTTTTGATATTCTTTTAATCTTTTGGGGGGCACAGCTGGCAATGCTCAGGGCTTACTCCTAGCTCTGTGCTTAGGGATCATTTCTGGAGAGGCTCAGTGGACCATATATAGTTCTAGGTATCAAACCCAGGCTGGTCACATGCTAAGCAAGCACCTTACCTATTGTACTATCGCTTTGACCCTACGTTTTAATTTTTTAATACTGTTTCATCAATCTACTTATATGACTTTGTTACAAACCATATCATTCTGATTATTAAGTTAATCAAAAGTTTACAAGAGTTATATTTATTTTTAGTAGAGAGGTTACTTTTTAGGTAAAGTAAGTTACTCTTCATTCTGTTTTGTTTAAAAGAGTACACATGAGGCCTGAACAATAGTACAGTGGGTAGGACAACCCAGGTTTAATTCCCGGAATCCCAGATGGTCTCCTGAGAAGTGATCCCTGAATGCAGAGTCTGAACATTGCCAGGTGTGGCACCCAAGCAAACAAGAAAGCAAATTAAAAGAAAACCATTTTGAATATTCTCAAATATATTTCCTTTCCAATTCATTTCAGTCATTTTGTCCAGCTCCCACACCTGGAGACATACCACACCTGAATGTATTGTATTTTTGTTGTTGTCTTCAGGAACTATACATCTGATTCCTGTGCATCAGAATTTATGTCCCAGGAGTCCCAACAGTAGTTTCTGTGATCACACTGGGTGATGTGGAACGGTGCTGGGGATTGAACTCCTGGCCTCCCACATGTGAGGTGGCTGCTTTGCCACTGACATGCACCCTCGGCCTCCATATCTGGACACTGGGTGAAACTCTTTTCTAGCTTTAGGAGAAATCACATTTTAATAATCCCAAAACACCCACATAATGAGCTAAAGATACAATTTGTATCTGTCTTTCATGAAAGATTTTTGGGATCAGAGATTTCCCATGTTATTTTCCTGAATAGATTATTTAGATCATTGGTTATGATTTGTGTTTCTTCTAAGTAACAAAGTCTCTAAGTGGAAGCCAACAGGCTCTGTTGTGGTCACATAGTCAAACATCTCACTATATCATCACACTTTTTTCTCCAGGTCTGTCTTTTATTCCAAATAGAAAAAAAAAAACAGGGCTAGACAGATAGGGAAGGGATCAGGAGTATGTGTCTTGTATGATTGAGGCCCCCTGCATGATGCCCTGAGCACTGCCTAGTAGACCCTAGCACTGCTGGACCTGAGTAGTACTTATCACTAGGTCCAAACATCGGACCATCTCACCCTGCTGTCCAAGTATCACTGTAGTAGCAGCCAGGCCCCCTGCACTCTTAGGAGGCTCCTCCCCCAAGGCCTCAAAAGAAAAATGACCATGTTTGTAAATTAAACAATTTTCTAAAAATAGTTATTGATGTAAAAGTAATTTATTGTGTATCTACCATGTACAAGTACTGACCCACAAGTTCAAACACAATCATGATCAAAAAAAGATATTGTAGCTGCTCTGATACATGCATAATTTAATGAAGAAAAATGTCATTGGTCAGACACATCTACAACTAAAGACATAATGACCAGTTGTAGTAAAAGTCACTTTATTCTGTAGGAACATGCACAAAATCAGAAAATAAGAAATATCAAAATAATCTGTATTTGGGGGAGTTGTACAGGGTTTTCAGTGGAGGCTATGGTCCTCCCATTGATATTTGGATGAAAAATCTCCCAAATAAACAAGCAGTTTAGAGAACTGAGAGACATTAACAGATATATAAAGGCCCTATGATAAGAGGGAAAATGGAATATTAGAAGCACTGAGAGAGGAGTTGGGACTTGGGATTAGGAGAAAAAAAGGGAAAAGTGACCAAGGAGGTGAGCAACAATTGCATCCTTAGAGAAATGGAAAGGCATTCAAGCACTGTCTATGAGTCTGTGCATGTGTGCACAGCTGTATACATATGATCCAAAGGTGATGGATTTGCACTTTTAGAAAGGTAGGCTGGCTTTTCTCTTGCCTTTCTATTCAAACACTTTCCCTTTCTTCCTTAAAACACAAACCAAAACCAGGGCTGGAGTGATAGTTTAGCAGACCGGGCACCTGCCTGGCATGTGGTCAACCCAGGTTAGATCCCCAGTCTCCCATATGGTCCTCTGAGCCCTACCAGGAGTAATCCTTGAGCTCAGAGTTTTCAGGGATTTCTCCTGAAACCATGCCAGGTATGGCTCCCAAACAAACAAACAAAGCAAAAGAAATATTTTCTTGTATATCTTTCCTTTGTTTTAATCTCTTTACCAACATGGCAGTTAGTAGGTCCAGTTACTATATATATCCTGAATAGAAGAGGCAAACACTATCAGGGAGAAGCCAGCTGTGAGGCTTAACAGCCTAGCATGATTAGCATGATCGGAATTCAGATATGCATGAGGAAATTGAAGACTATATTGGAGATAATGGAAGCTCTTAGAAACAGGACCTATATAAAGAGCATGGAAGTTAGAGTGAATTATATGAAAGGATTACAAAGAATGAATGGGAACTGAAAGTATTGGTGTGACCTTGTAGTTTTAGAGATAGAGAAATACAAGCTTGAGACTTTTATTACCTCAAGAGCCTTGACTGCACCTGGCTTTCAGATCCTGGATTCTAGATGCTCTTCTGTACTAAAGCAGCCGGTACTCATGAGAGAAATTTTGGGTCTAGGCAGGGGCAGTCTGCAATGAGCCCTGCACATTTCTTGGTGCTAGAAAATGAGAAAGTATCCAAAGAATGAGGGATATGTGAAAAGAACACAGTAGCTAGCTTGAAGGACTTCTAATTTCCAAATATAGGCTGATATGTGTCTCGAAGACAATATTAAAAACATGATAGCCTACAAGATAAGGTAGGAACAGTTGCTGGGGTGGCTCAGCAAAGTTGGGAAGAAGGGAGGTTGACTCAAGAAGTGTTGACTCAAGAAAAAAAAAGCACTCCTCTGCTTGACCCACCGTGGCTGTAAGCTGTCGGGGAAATGCCTCACTTGAGTCAGGACCGGTAAAGCTCTGCCATGAGCACATGCAGGGCATGGAACTCACAACCCGCCAGCCCCACAAGGCAGTTGTCAAGCTGTGCCTGATTATACTTGTTCTGCCTGGCATGGGAGATAATTCCTGCCACCAGATTTCTCAGGAAGCTCTGGGCTTGGGCTGGAGCAAGGAATTGCTCCTTGAAGGAAAGGAAAGTCAGTCCTAACCTTGGCACAGGCCTCTGGGCATGCCACCTTTTCCCCCCAGTTTAGAATTTCAGAAGGAGGTGAAAGAGTGAAGCAAGGTAGTTTTTAGTGAGTTGAACTTGCTTACGAAAATGTGAGAGGTGGGAAATAGGGGGAATAATTATTCAAGAGAACATGGGCTCCTCCAGACTAGGAATAAGAAAGCAAGCAAGATATTTGTTCAAGGGAAAACATAGGAATGAAGAACAAGTTCTGAGTGGCTTCCCAGAGAAACATTGATAGAATTCTTCCCAAAATTTTCCTTTGGAGCTCTGCAAACATAAAGTTATTCTAGGCACAGTCACAGGAAAGCCTTGTGCTGCTGATGGTCCTCTTACAATCTCATCCCTTGCATTGTTGCTGCTGGTCTTTTCATAATCTCAGAGATTTTTTTGTGGTTTCTCCTTTTCTGAGAGGTCCATTTTTATCTGGGTGGATCTTTCAATTTCTAGCTCTGGGTGGCGCCTCAGTTTCTCTTCTCCAAAGAGTTGAGAATTTGTAAGTGTCAAAGGCATGTGTCATTCATGCTTTTGGACTGCTGTAAGGCTGGGAAATCTTATTATGTTTTATTATTTGTTTTATTATTATTTCCCGAGCTCTCTGAGAGGGGGAGAGGAATCGAACCAGAGTCGGCCGCGTGCAAGGCAAATGCCCTACCAGCTATGCTCTCGGAGAGCCCGGCAAGCTACTGAGAGTATCCCGCCCGCACCACAGAGCCTGGCAAGCTACCCATGGCGTGTTGGATATGCTAAAACAGTAACAAGTCTCACAATGGAGATGTTACTGGTGCCCACTCGAGCAAATTGATGAACAATGGGACGACAGTGCCAATAACAACAATCACTTCTGATTTTAAAATATTTCTTAAATGTCTTATTTTTTAAAAATTGGGTCACCCACCCGGTGATACTAAGAGCTTCTTCCTGACTTGGCACTCAGGAACTATTCCTGGTGGTGGAGTAATAGGATTACTTCAGAGGACTATATGGGATTCTGGGGATCCAACCCAGATCATCTGCCTGCAAGGCAAGTGCCTTACTTACTGTACTATCACTCTAGCCTGAACATGTCTTATTTTAATTTAAAGTAGTTGCTAAATCTCCTGTTCTTCTTTCAATCCTAGATTCTAATTTTTTTCTGGTATTATTTATTTACTCTGAAGAACTCTCTTTATCTGTACGTGTAGTTCAGGGCTTTTGTCAATAAATTCTCTCCTTTTTTGCATTATCAGAGCAATGTTTGGTTTTTGGTTTTTGCACTTGTGCCTGAAGTATATTTTTCTGGGTATACAATTCCAGGTTTATAGGTATTTCCCCCTTTCAGCACATTAAAGATGTGTCATTGTCTTCTGGTTGCCCTGGTTTCTGATGAGTAGTCCTACAGTTATTTGAATAACTGGTGAGTGTATATACTCTGTGATTTTTTCACTATTATGATTTTGAAGATTTTCTATTTAATTTTGCTTGAATATCATGTTTGTGTATACTTCCTTCCCTCTGAATTTGTCCCATTCAGAATGCTCCGATTTTCTTAAATCTGTATATGTGTGGGATTTTTTTTACTATTATTTTTAAAGGCTTCACCACAATTTTCACATTATTATTTCTAGTCTTATTTTTCTTTCCTTCTGGGACTCCAATTACTTTTAGTCGAACTCCTGAAATTGTCCCACAGATTCCCCCAGGCTTTGTTCATTTTCTCCCCCAATTTCTTCTTTAACTTCCTTAGATCAATCTTTAAGTTCATTGATTAATTTGCTGTCTCCATTCTGCTAAAAAACAAACAGTCCTTCCAGTGACTTTTTCTCATGTATTTTTAGCTCCATGGTTTAATAATTTTTTACACTGAAATGTATTTTATTTTTAACTCCATAAGCATATTCTCCTTTACCTCACTGAACATAGGTTCTTTATGCTTTGGGTCATCTAAGTTGGTGCCAAACTGCTCTCCCCATGGAAATAGATATTTCACTGGCTTCATATTTGTCTAGTGGTCTGCGATTGTATGTTATGGATGTTGTGATGTAGAAACTATATTGATCCAGAGGGCATTGTAGCTCTTACTGTAGACATTGTCAGAGTTGATTTGTTAGATTCAACCTGTGACCTCTGTCTTGACTATAGTGGACCAAAGCTGAGATTTTAGTTCCTGTGGATATCAGCCTGCCTCACATCTGCATGGACCAGATCTCGGCCAGAGACTCAGGAAGAGTTTATGCTCAGAATTTAGAAGTCCCATTCCTTGACTCCCTTATTTCCAAGGATTCTCCCCAAACCCTCTAGCACCTCTGACTAGCCTGACCTGCTTTCCTTGATTCTCCAGCCATCAAGGTGGGTTTTCCACTGGAGCAAAGGTCGGGAGACTGCAGTGACCTCAGGGGCCCCCAGAGTGATACCAAACTCCAACACTTAAGATTGGCTCCTACTGTTCAGTTTCTGAAACCTAGCTTTCCTTTCTGCTCTTTCATTTCCTCGTTCTTCTCTTGTGTTGTGTTGCTATTTTTCCATAGGGCCCATTTGTTAGAGTTGAACCCCATCCACACTCAGAGCGGAAATTCCTGCTGTGGCCCTTACTCAACAGTCCCAGGCAATTGTCCCTGAGAATGCTCATCTCCCCCCTCTTACCGAATCTCAGACAGTTCTTCCAACATCTTTTTAACATCATCATCTTCCAATGCATCTTGTTTTACTTTAAGTGAGGACCTCATTAATAGCTATTAAAGTTGTCTGGTTTTTCCTACTAGTCCCTCATCTCTCATTCTGTCTTAATTTTCCATCCTGCTTTTTCCTGAGGTGTTTCTTCTCTGTTTTAAATTGCTATTTCTAGCCCCAGGAGCATTTCCTTCCCACCAGGCTTCTGAAATAATGAACAGATAGAATTTGTTTCTTTGTGCTTTCTTATGATTGGAATAAACCTATTCAACTCAGAAAGAGTTCTGAACTTTTTACATATTCATCCTTTAAGAGGTACAGATAAAATATGCTGAACTGGGCCCTTGACACTGTATAAGTTTTGTTTTGACAGGCATATATATATATATATATATATATATATATATTTATATTCTAGTGGGCATTAATGCCCTTGTGTATTACTTTGTTCAGGCAGGTCTAACAAGTGCCATATTCTAGACTAAGGGGGTTAGCCAACAGACATGGATATCTCACAGTTCTGTAGGCTGGGATGTCTAGGAAATTTAGACACTGGTGAGAGAGACTTCTTTCTTGCTTACAGGTGGATGTCTTCTTACTGTGTGTTCATTTGTGTGGGGGATGGTAGAGAAACAGATAGAGACAGAGAAAGATATATATATATATATATATATATATAGAGAGAGAGAGAGAGAGAGAGAGAGAAACTCCAGCCCTTTTCTATAAGGTGTCTAATTACACACAGGTACCCCACCTTTGGACCCCTAACCACACCCCTCTTCACATCTCTAAAGACCATGGGTGTTGAAGCTTTATTATATGAATTTGGAGAGGACACACACATTTAACCCATAATCTTACACTTGTATTTAAGACTGCTTTTCATTATGTTTGCTGACAAACCAAATTCCCATTCTTACTGCTCTCTCCAGACAAGAAAATAAAAAAAACCATCACACACCCAGCTAAAGTACCACATCTTTGTTCAACTCTGGGTTTGGTCATTTTCTACTGGGTAAGACCTGCAGGACTTGCTTTCTGTTCTGATCAGGAGGAAGAAGCCTCATCAGTCCTTTTGTGAGCTAAAGATTCCTTTCTTAGTATTCAGCCAGATTCCCCTGCTAAAGCAGTGCCAACCTCCCATGCTTCAGAGCCCCAGGCTGCCTCTCTAAGAAGTCTCTGGCCTTCCTGGGATCCTTCCCTCCGCCTCTATCCTACAGACCCCTGTTTCATCAAGAACTGCATTCCACCTTCAAAGCACACCTGATCTTCCTCCACCCATCCTCTTTGCTCCTCCTTCTGCTCCTTCCTCTCCTCTCTAACCCTGGCTCCTCCCATACACCACCTCTCTGCTGCTCCCGAGACTCCCTTCCTGCCAGGGCCCCCAACTTCCTCCTCATCCTTGCTTTCTCTCTGCTAATGTCAGCGGATAATCTCTGCTCTGCACTATCCCCCTCAGTGAACCTCAACACAACCATTTCTGGAATGTCTGTTCCTCTTGGCAGGAGAAAAGCACCAGCATCTTCTCCACTGAGGAGTTTTGTCAGCTGTATCCTTGTCCTTTCCTCATAATGTCCCTTGTCTGGGATCCCTCATATGCGGCTGCCCTCATTCTCCACCCTAACCCCTGCGCCAGTTCAGGATAGCCTGCTTGTTCCTCTTCCTGTGGGAGCTGCTCTGGAGTGGCCCTTGTCCCCTCATGCTGAAGGCAGGACCCCTGCCTCACCTACCCTCATTTGCCCCCTGAATTCTTGTCTCACCTGTGGTCTTTATCTTCATGGTGTTTCGGGAAGGCAGTGTCCACTCCTGTGATGGTTGATTCCATGCTGGAATCTGGAGGGTCTTCCCTTTCACTTCAGAGATTAGACTGCATTCCCACTTGTCTTCATCAGCATGGGCTGGAAGTGGGTGACAGGCCCTGTCTTGAAGTCCTATGTCCTGAAGTTGCATAGTTCTTTGACATGATGGGGGAAATGCAGGATCTGGATTCAAACTATGCTGCAGAAATTATTCTCGAAGTTCTTCATTCATCAATTGCGCCTGGGGAGGATTGTCAGCCCTGTAAGACCCCATAGGCTCTGTGGGGAACTGAGTGGGAGTCCTATCCTGCACAGACACTGCACACACACATGCTAAGTACACGCACATGCATGCATGTAATGGTCATGGTGGCTAGTACCCATAGTTGCCAGGTTCTCAGCACCCCCACCCCCCACACACGCAAGTGTATGCAAGTGCATGAGTTCAAATCTAACCAGCCAAAAGAGGCTACTGCTTTTCCCATTCTTTCCTGTCCCTCTCTCTCAAACAGAGCCAAAAGCTTCCATTCATATGGGAAAGTTGAGGCACTGTCAGCTGGGAAAATGGCAGTAGGAACCTCTCTGGGGAGCAGGGGATAGGAGGTGCATCTATCATGATGAATGGACATGCTCAAGTCAGAGGCTTGCTGAAGCACCGATTCCAAACCCCTTCCCAGGATTCTGGCTCTAGGGGCTGAGGTGGGGTCCAGGAAGGTGCATTTTGCACAAGTACCCAGCAAATGCTCATCTGGCCACCCCTAGAACACTCCTGGAAGACCACTGCATTGAAAATACTTTAGTAGCAAGGGTTGGCTTTACACACATTTGAGGATTGTAAGAAATGTCAATTACCTGAGACTTCAAAAGCCAAAGCAAATGTCATAGATGCAAATCATCTACTCGGAAAAGAAATGTGCTTTCCACCCTCAAGCTCTCTCCTTCCTCGTGCCCAGGTGTATGTGGATCCCAGGGCTCCCCGTGGGTGCCATGTTTGCACAACCAGTAGCCTCTAGACCTCTGACCCAGCCTCCTGCCTGTCTGCTGAGGCATGGAGTGCTGGTGGGATCTCTCCACAGACCTCCAAACCAGCACATACCTTCATATCTTGGACCCCTTACTCTGATCCCACCCTCCACCCCATCCATCAGCCCTTTCAGAAAAAGAAATGCTGAGTCCTTCAGAATTGGTTTTGAGGACTGAGGGACAGAGCTATGAAGGATGCCACTCAATGTGGAGGTTCTTCGACACCACACAGGCCAGGAACCAGAGAAATGGTGAAGGAGTCAAGGCCGGTTTGAATCTTCAGCACCACATATGGTTCCCGGAGAGCAGCCAGGCGTCGTCCCTAAGTACAGAGGCAAGAGGAAGTTTTGAGCATAGCAGGGTGTGACTCCCCAAAACAAACACACACCAAAAACAAACAAAACCCAAAACATCCCTCTCATGTCTAGACCTAGCAGCGGTCAGACTAGCAAGAAACCCCTGTCATGTCATTGTCATCATGATCAGTGAACTGGACAGGGCTGAGCTCGGGGTTAGCTCCCATCCTTTATGGTAAATAAATGCTCAGGAAATGAAGGCCATTCAGGTTACTTGTTGAGGTCTTTCATATCTGGGACTGAAAGCTCTTTACTCTCTGGGATATTGAATTAGTTTCTCTCAAAAGTCTCCAAAACCAATAATAATAATAATAATAATAATTAAAAATAAAAGGTGGAAGTCAACTGCTGAGACTTTGGAGCCTTCCCTGCCTTGGATTAGATCCTGAGCCCACCTTGCACAGGAGAAGTGTCAGCTGCGAACTCTAGGATACCTCTTTTCACTGACTCATCCTGAGGGGGGCCAGGCCAGCCATCACGGTTCCTTGACATGGGAACGAGGGGTGTGAGGCTGGAGATGAACTCTTGTCTCTGGTCCTGGTATGCCCTTCCCCAGTTTTCTGTTCCTCCAGGCCCGGCAATACTCTGCCAATCCTGGTGGATGACTGGCATCTGGTGGGCATGGAGTCCATGCATCCCATCAGCATCCTCCTGCCTCAGTATGCACATGCCCAGAATACACATAACACAGTAGCCAGGAAGTGGAAGTAAGAAGCAGAGTAAGAGAACCAGGTCCCAGTCCGAGAAGAAGGGAGCTTAGCTCTGTCCTTCCCTCATCTCTGTTTAGAAATGGGTCTGATTGCTACATTACTCTGTTGCAGAGGTTTGCCTTTATAATGTACTTAATACTTCAAAGGTGCAAACAAGGCATTAAAACTGTCTCAAAGGTAATCCTCCCTTTGAGGCTTCAGGAAACCCCCTGTGCGGGGGCCATACTTTCAGAAGTTGCTCTAACATTAGATTGATCCCGCCTGACAGATTTCAGCTCAGACAAGGACCTTCATCTTTCTGCAGCAGAAAGGTTTGCTGGCTCCCAGTCTAGCACCCCCAGGTCCTGCTCTGTATTGCCCACAGTTCCTGGTCACTTGCACTTTGAAATTGTACGTCTCCTTGTCTGATCTGAGCATTCCCTTGTGAGACGGTTTTCAAATAATGATTTCTGCCTCTTCTTTTAGTCACTGAGCTTGGGAAACAGGCTGTCTCTCGGGTAGATTTAGAAAGTGGAAAGGAATGAAGACAAGCAAGGATAAGGTGGCAGGGGGACCTTTTAATTGCAGCAAGAATCATACCCAGTCCTGGTCCCCTGGACATACTTTCGTAGCATTAATTAAGCTGAGGGGAGAATGATTCAAATGCCACTCAAGTAATCCCTCTCCCAACCTCCTTCCTCTGCCATCTCTCCCTGGGTCACTTTGTCACCAGATGCTCAGTTCGGGATATCAAGCCTGGGCTGGAATGCCCTTTTGAAAAAGACTCAGCATAATTATTCTTAGTAAGGCTGGTATATTATTAGTATGAGTGGGATGGGGTTAGTATTTCAGAACCAGAGCCAGTTCATGCCCTGGGGAGAGGAGTCAGTCCTAGTCAGCTTTCTCTCTGCTCTGAGCCTGGTGCCTGGGTCTGGGGGACACAGCCTCTCCCCCCTGTATACCTGTCACCGTTCCTGTCATCAAACAGGGTGGTGCTTCAATGAGCCGAACTCCCAGCCAACACATCTATTGAGCACTTAGTGTGCACAAGGCACAGCAGTTAGCAGAACGGATGGTTTCTGAGCTCCTTGCATTTCTTTTCCAGCACAAAGATAGATGTTAAACAGTGAATTGTGTCATTAACTAGGTCATTACAGTTGTTAGGGGCTATAGAGAAGCACTGAGCAAGCATGTAGGAAGAAATATCTGGGCCGAAACTCAGGGCTGAAAAGGTATTAATTAGGAAAACGGGACCAGGGCCTCATAGGAAACTATTTCCACGCCCCTCTCGACTCCTCACTGGACACAGTTCCTGCTTTCTCGGTGAAACTGACTATGGACAAGAGGTGTGTTGGGGAAGCTTTTGGCAAAGCACAGGGAGGGAAAAAGAAGTGAATCTCCTGCGGGAAGAGACACAGGGGATGTTGGAGGGAACGGCAAGCAATGGTGAGTCAGCATCGAGATGCAGGGACGCTCACAGTAACTCTGCTCCAGCTGTCTGCTGTGGCATGGAGGGAGAGAATAAGCAGAAAGAGGTACTGGGTTCAGTACTGGGTGTCAGAGTTAGGGACCTTGTAAAGATCGAAGACCGGAGGGTGAGACTCCCGATTGGAAGGGTTCCTAGCAGAGAAAGGTGAGCCAGATTTTACTTCTTGACTGAGGACTCAACAAGAGTCGGTCAAAAAGTCAGTGAAGCAATCAATCCAGGATCATTGATTTCTGGCAAGAGGCAAGGACCTCTGCCAGAGAAGGAAATTAAACTTTATTTCTACTTAATATGTTGACTGGCAGCCATATCTGTAAATCATTCACTAAGATATAGGCTTATTTTCTTGATGGGGTGCTTAATAAATAAAAGTTTAGAGCCATAAGCTTTGAGCCAAGTGATCTCCTTGGAGCAGAAGTAGGAGAGGGGGATGGGCTTGGTTCCCAGGTGAGTTGGAAATGAACTGTGCTGTCAAAGGGAAAAGGTCCCCAGTAACTGCCTATAGGATGAATGAGTGGGGAAATGGATGAAGGTATAAGGGTATGAAGAGAGTGTGATTGGGAAGAAGCTAGGAAGTATCTGGAATGTTCACTTGAGAGTCAACAGACTGAATTGATTAGTGTTAGGAAGAAGGGAGGTGTGCTGACCAGTAAAACCAAGTAGATTGGCCTTGCTAGGGCTCTGTAATAATTTGTGTTGTTACCCATTTGTTGGGATAGTTTTAGCGAGTTCACTCAGACCTCACCTGTCCCAGAGAGGTGTGTGGTGGGTGGGTCCTTATTCTTCAAAAGGTGAAGGTGGGACACACAGCCAGAGTCTTGGATGCACAAAGATTTTGTTGAAGCTTTGACCTCCTATGAATGCGACCTTGTTTGCAAAGAGCCTTTCTGTAGATGTCATCAAAATTACAATGAATCATGCTGATAAGGGTGGGCCTGAGAGCCACATAAAGGGTTCTCCCAAGAACGGGGAAGTTTAGACAGATGCACAAGGTCGAAGATATTCATGTGAGGATGGAGGCTTGAGCTGAGGCAGGCACAAGTCAGGGACTACCGGCAAGCACCACAAGTCAGGAGAGACCGTGAAGAATTCTTCCCTTCCCATTTCATAGGAAAAATGACTTCGCCACTGCCTTCATCTCAGACTTTCAATCTCCTGAACTATGAGACAATTCATTTCTGTGTGTTAAGCTACCCCACTTGTGGTCCTTTCGTTGGGATAGTTTTAGCGAGTTCACTTAGATCCTGCCCACCCTGGAGAGGGGTGTGTGTGTGTGTGTGTGTGTGTGTGTGTGTGTGTGGCGGAGGTCCTTATTCTCAAAAGAATGACGGGTAGGCCACACAGCCAGAGTCTTGGGTGCACATTTGGGATGAGTCAGGAAATGGAGGAAACTGCCTAGGAGAGTCTTAAGCACAAATGAAACAGTGAAACAAAACTCTTAAACTCTCTGTCTGTTGGGTTCCCAGGGCAGTCACCTGTGAAACACTGTCTTTCAAGAGGTCAGCTAAGTCAGGTTAGTTAGCCTACTCAGACATCTGAAGTCCCAGACTAGCCTTGAGTTTAGGAGAGATTTTTGCAAATCTCCCTCCAGCTGTGCCTTATCAGAGAAGGGGAGAGGGGGAGAGTTCACCCCAGGATAGAGGTTAAAAGGGCCTCCAGGACCTCCTAGGGATTGGCCCATGAGCCTTCACTGAGCAGAGCCTAAAAGAAGCCTGTGGGCCTAGCAAATCTCTGGAAGGTGAGTGTTTATCCAAGAAAGCAAAGCCAGGCCCTTCATTCCAGCCCTGCAAAGTGTAGAGAAGCAAGAGCGATTTTCTAAAGACCCCAGTAGCCCCCAACCAGCACTATCAAGGCGGAGCAGATTACACTTCCGTTGGGAGAGCCGAATTCAAACATCTGAAGGCAGCCGAGCAAGTCTCTTCCAGTAGAGTTTATAGATCCAGAGGCAAAAGACAGAGTGAGTTAGAATCTGAGCCAGAGAGAAAGAGATCAAGTCTGGTGAGAAAGGGAAAGACTGGGAGGGTTGATGATCAAAGGCAGCTCCGCTAAAGCTCACTCTGCAGGTACTCTAGCTGCAGGGGGAATATGCTGGAAGGATTTGAGAGGTGAAGATTTTATTTTAATCCTCCCACAAAAGCATTCAAGTAAACCCTTTCCCTGTGAGAAAGCAAGGGAGTCAGACACGGGGAAAGAAGCTGCTTAGTGGAAAGACTTGTGTAGACTTCCGCTAATATTGCTCACTTAGAGAATATGAGCCATCTGGGGGATTGGTACAAAGGAAAATGGCGCCAGGAAAAGCTCAAAGCCTTGGATTCTGTTTGCACGGGCTGCTCATCTCTCTTCACAGCCTGCTCTTCCCTTTGTTGAAGGTAGTTTATTTTTTTTTTCTTGATCAGCAATGACAATCTTTTCCAAGTTCGGTCTTTCTTTTTCTTTATTTTCCAGTGGCCAAGGCACTGAGCTCTGGGGAGAGGGGAGAGGAAGGGCCTTTGCTGATGAGTCAGGCTAACTTGTATCCATTAATTGTAGAAGTTCTATTACAATGCAAAGTTGTGTCTAAGGCCGACCCAGCCACTTCACATCATCCTACTCAGTGCCAGGTGGGACAAGGTGCTTGCTTTGTGCATACACATTTAGCGTACAGACTGTTGGTAGAGGTGTTTGTTTGGGGCACACAGCCCAGAGTTTTGATACTGAAGCAAGCATGGGGCCCTGACTTTAGATCCCATCACTTCTGGAAACTTCTTAAGAAGGTCCACTCCACGGCTCATAAGGAACCTGAGGAGACTTCACCCCAAATCACCAAGAATTATGGATTCATGTACTTTTAATACATATCACAATGATTTAAAAGGCATTTCAATGAATTAAAACCATTCAATACAGTGGTCTGTAGTACCTTTGTAATTGCATGTTGTACCCTAAGAAATTGGGAGGATAAGGGTTTGACAAGTAAACCAGTGCTAATATCTTAGTAGAACTTTAAGAAAGCTTATATTCCTCCTAAATTATTTCTTCCTATCACACATGCTTTGGTTCTGTTACCCTAAAATAATGATTAACTTTCTATAATACTTCTCAGTATTATAAAATTATTTTAGTAAGCAAATAAAGCGTGGGCATTTAAATCTCAGCATTAAGTATTTTGTTTCTTATTTGTATTGGGTTTTGATACCCATTATCCTACTGGTAATTAACTAGAGCAGCTCACAGAACTCAGAGAAACATTTTTCTTATTAGAGCACTGGCTTATCACAAAAGAACACAGCACAGGAAATCCTGATGGAGAGATACAGAGAAAGTGTGGAGAAAGAATGTGGTACTTCCATGCCCCCTCCTAGTACCCTACTCCCAAATTTTCACATTTCACCAGCCCAGAGCTCTTCAAATCTCATCCGTCTGGGTTATAGGGAGGCTTCATCATAACTGATGATCGGCAATTGCTATAGCCCAGAGGTGTAGGGAGACAGGGGGATAGGTGATAGGGGTGAAAAATTTCAACCCTCTGATCACATGGTTGTTCTCCAAGGCAACCAAGACCTAAGTAATTTCATTAACAAAAGACATCTTGACCCTTATTATTTATTTTTTAATTTTTGGGTCACACCTGGAGCTGCACAGGGGTTACTCCTGGCTCTGCTCTCAGAAATTACTCCTGGAAGTGCTCAGGGGACCATATTGGATGCTGGGAATCGAACCTGGGTCGGCCGCATGCAAGGCAAACGCCCTACCTGCTGTGCTGTCACTCTAGCCACAATACCTTGACCTTTTAGATCACTTACCCAGAGTTTTAAGAGCTCCGTGCCTCAATCAGGACAAAGACCAAATATACATAATATATATTTTATTGTAAATCAGAATATCACGGTCAATTATTCTGACTCTTTCACCTGTGTTGGGAGAGAAATCTGTTTCCACAACATATCAAATGCCAAATATAATTATAAATATAATTCACGTATTATTATGCTAAATATAAGCAATAATTGGCCACTATAAGAATCAGTGAATGAAACAATTTTCTTTAAGTTAGTAATGCAAATGGGGGATCCTAATATAACAGCTAACCAAATATAGATGGTAACAAGACCCAAATTTAAACTCTGACTCTGCTACTCACACATTTTGTAAGCCGAGTAAGGTATTTATTTCATGACCCTCAGTTATTTAACCTGAAAATGAGGGCAAAAATTTAACTCCACATGACAGTGAAACATAAGGTCATAGTAAATATGTTAAGTACCCAGCAAAGAAGTTGGTGCCTGTGTAAACTCAGTAAATGGTCATTTGCTCTTGCCTGACCTGCCATAGCTTATAAAAGTAGGAATTGAGATGGAATGCCTGTTTCCTCAATGTAAATCCATTCCTTTCAGGGTGGGTAAAGGTAGGAATGATGTCACTATGATGTGCAAGACCTATGGTTCTCTTTTCCCAAAACATTCTTGGGGGGGGGGGGAGGAGGGAGGGGATTTTTTGGTTTTTTGGCCTTCAGGGTGATTTGGGGTCCACACCTGGTTGTACTCAGAGCTTACTTCAGGCTCCATGCTTATGTATCATTACTGGTGATGCATAAGAGAGCATGTGTGATGCTAGGAATGAATAAAAGTCAACCTCTGAAAGACAAGTGCCTACACCCCTCTACTTTCCCAGTGCCCATCCACAGGGTACTTAAGTCTTAAAGCAGTCAGAGTTAAACTGTCTTAAATTAAAAGGAAATCTTTTGCATAGTCTGAAGACCTTCAGAAAAAAATTGAAAGGAAAGCAAATGATAGCTGGTTTTATGGCTTCTAGAATACCTTTATTTTGAACTGTCTAGTAAAACTCAGAGTAAAGTATGAAAACATTTTTCTTTATGTTAAATTTTAATTTTTTGGTAGAAAAGGCTACCCTATGGGACAGACTTTTTATTTTTTATAAAACTGAGTTCTGTGAGATATGAATGCCTCCTAGGACCTGTATCTCCAGAAGCACAAAATTTAGAGTTTAATCTGGAAAGGATGGAGTGAGGGATATGCTGGCACAAATAAAGGTTGTAATTTACCTGCTCTGTTATTTTTATTAGGATTATTGTG